>NW_012119154.1:8576669-8591697 GCF_000951035.1 Colobus angolensis palliatus | reverse complement strand
AAATAGCAGGAATCAAAAACAATAGATTTTCTGCTTGTGAGAGCTTATATTCAAAGGAGAAAGAAAGAGAAACAATAAACATGTAACCAAGCAATTAAAAAAATACATAATATACCTACAGGTAGTTACAAATGTTGGGGGGGGGAGGGTAGACTGGGTAGATGTACAGGAGGATACTTAAAATTGAGTGGACAGAAAAGTATCTTTGGGAAGACTTTGAGCTTTGACTTGAGGGATTAAAAGTGATCATTCATACAAAGTACTAGGGAGAATGTTTCAGGCTGTCAGAGAAGCTAGCATGCTAAGAGTAAATTAGTCTGGCATGTTTGCAGAACAGAAAGAAGCTACAGTGGCTGAAATTTGGTAAATAAAGGAGAAAGTTTTATGAGAAATTCAGAAAAGTAGCCAGCCATCTGGTCATATAGACTCTACATTGTAGAGTCTGGAAATATGTGATGAAAAATTTAGATTTTATTCTAATTGCAGAAGCAGACAGCTGATGGTTTTAAAAAAGAACTGAAATATTGTCAATTACATTAATAAAAAATGACTCTAGCTACAAAGTCTGGAAGGGACCATTATATACGCACCAAGAAGGGAAGCAGGAGATCAGTGAGGAAGTTGTTTTAGTAATTCAGGCAGACTAGATGATGATAGAAGTGACCATGATAACAAGCAGTTAGAGTGAACATATATTTAGAAAATAGTGTAACTAGATCTACTTTATCTAGTGCAGACAGGTCGACTTTGATATGAAAGTGAAAGAAAAAAGAGGAACCAAGAATAATTCTTCTTTAGTTGGGGGGGGCAGGCTTAAAAATCAGGTAATGATATGATGATGATGGCATTTACAGAAAGCAGGAAGACTTTGGAAGGTGCATTTTTGAGGAGGAAAATAAGAATTTTGTTCTGACATATTCAGTCTGAGATGATTGTTGAACATTTAAGAGATATCTAGTAGGCAGTGATCATATATCAATGAAGGTGATATTACTGGGAGATAGCACTTTGAGAGGCCGTTTGTGCATTGATGGCATATGAAGACATACGTCCTAATGATAAGTTTTTTGCAGTATTAAACATTAAATAACTAGAGGCTTCTTGTTCTGAAATGAGATGGCATAGATTCACTTTCCCTCCTTCTCTCCTCTAAATACAACTGAAAGCCCTATAAATAATTCAACAGACAACCAAAATACGACTCTGGGTAAGAAGAAAGTGAACTTATTAGGGATATCAGGACTTAAGTAAAGAACACAGTGAGTTCTCTGAGTTTTTGTTTTTTATTTGTATTGTGGATTGGAGACTGACGAGGGCTGCAATCCAAAACCACTAACAGTTGTAGACAAAATCATCAAACAAATAAGAAAAGCTGGCTAAAGAATGAGAAGCCAAAGCACATCAGAGAGCCAGTGGGGTGTTTCAACCTCTTCTTCACAACCACGCACTGGCAGGATCTCCAATCTACCCATAAAGTCACAGGGGAATCTCCAGTGGAGCAAATAAAGTCCACAGTGGCAGTGAGACCCCTGGCCACTCCACAGCCAGATCCCCAGCAAGCAGTCTCATTGTACCACAACAGCAGCAACAGCAACAAGAGCAGCAGCAGCAGCAAAATCACAGTGCAACTACTCAACCCCTGTTCCATAACCACCTACTTGTGAGTAGGGTCATCAGCCCAAAAACGTAGTATCAGAGAAGCTTAGCATCTCCACCTAGTGTTATAATGAGACGCAGGTCCAACACCTCAACCTCTATAATAGCATTGCAATGGGGCTGAAATCTAAATACACTGAAGTTGTAGCTCACATAAGCAAACCAGAATTTATGCCAGAACAAAACTTAAACTAAAGCCAGGCTAAACCTAAACAAGGCAACTGCACGCTAAAATACAACACTGAAAAAGGATCAAAAGTATTCTAATATAATGAGCAAATGATACGAGATATACTTACACACTAAGAACCAAGGACCAAGAATCACAAGTTGGATGACAATAGACAATCAACTGATGTCAATACCAAAGTAAATCAGTGGTGAAATTATTTGACAAGAATTCTAAAGCAGCCATCATAAAATTCTTCAATAAGCAATTATGAAATTTATAGAAAATGATGAAAAAGAGATCTCATTTAAATTTGATATTATAAAAATAATCAAATAAAAAACAGAATTACAACATATAATAGCCAATTTTTTTAAAAAAAATCTGGATATTCAGTAGTAGAGAGGAGAGGACAGAATATAGCATCCGTGAGTTTGAAGACAGAGCAATAAAATTTACTCAAAGAAAAAGTAGAAAACAAAACAAAAACAAAAAAACAGTGCCTTAAGAACCTGACAATAAAAACCAGTTCAACATTTGCACTGTTGATTAGTCAGGAGAGAATAGAAGAGAGTGTGAGATGGAAAAATATTTGAAGAAATAATGATTTAAAACTTCCAAAACTTGCCAAAAGGCATAAATCTACAAATTTCAAAGATCAGGTTAACTCCAGATAGGAAAACCTAAAGAAATCTAAACCAAGACACATCATAATTACATCCTAATAAACTAAACAAATTAAAAAATAAAAACAGCTAGATAGACAAAATTATAGAAATAGATATTACCGACAGAGTTACACCAATTTGAATAATAGCAGATTTCTCATCTAAAATCATAGAGGCTTGAAATAAGTGGCACAGATTTTTAAATTCTGAAAGACAAAGAAAGTCAAGGTTGAGCCTATATTCAGCAATACTATCCTTCGAGACATCCTAAGATGGAAAAAAATGAGAGAATTTGCCCAGAAAATGTGGCACATATACACCGTGGAATACTATGCAGCCATAAAAAAGGATGAGTTTGTGTCCTTTGTAGGGACATGGATGCAGCTGGAAACCATCATTCTCAGCAAACTACAGCAAGAACAGAAAACCAAACACCGCATGTTCTCACTCATAGGTGGGAATTGAACAATGAGATCACTTGGACTCTGGAAGGTGAACATCACACACTGGGGCCTATTATGGGGAGGGGGGAAGGGGGAAGGATGGCATTGGGAGTTATACCTGATATAAATGATGAGTTGATGGGTGCTGACGAGTTGATGGGTGCAGCACACCAACATGGCACAAGTATACATATGTAAGAAACCTGCACATTGTGCACATGTACCCTAGAACTTAAAGTATAACAAAAAAAAAAAAAATAGAGAATTTGTTGCTAGCACATTGACCATTAAGGAGTGGCTTAAAAAAGCTCTCAAAAAATAAAAATAAATAAAAACAGGAGAAGGGTGGAAGCTTCAGATAGGAAAGAAGAATAATGTAATGAATAGAAATCAAGATAAAGATAATATACTGTCACTTCATGAGTTTCTTAATTTGTATAGGCCTAGCTCATTTTATGGTGCTTTGTTTCATTGCACTTCACCGATACTGCATTTTTTTTTTTTTTTTTTTCAAATTGAAGGTTTGTGGCAACCCTACATCCCTACATCGAGTTTCTATTGGTGTCATTTTTCCAACAGTATGGTCTCACTCCTTGTCTCCTCATGTTTCAGTAATTCTTATAGTATTTCGAGCCTTTTCATTATTTTTATGTCTATCATGTTCATCTGTGGTCAGTGATCTTTGATGTTACTATTTTCATTGTTTTGTGGTACCACTAACTATGCCCACATAATATGGTGAACTTAAACAATAAATGGTGTGTGTTCTGAAGGCATCACTACCTATTACCCTATTTCTTTCTCTTCATTCAGGCCTCCTTATTTCCCAAGGCACAACAATATCAATTCATTCATAAATAGCCCTACAATTGCCTCTAAATGTTCAAGTGAAAAGTTACATGCCTCTCTCTTTAAATAAAGAGCTAGAAATAATTAAGCTTAGTGAGGAAGGCATATTGAAAGCCAAGACAGGACAAAAGGTAGGCCTCAAAAGCTGAGCAGATAGCCAAGTTGTGAAAGCAAAGTAAAAGTTGTTGAAGGAAATTAAAAATGCCACTCCAGTGAACACTCGAATGATAAGAAAGCAAAACAGCCTTATTGCTGATGTGGACAAAGTTTTAGTGGCTTGGGTAAAAGACTAAACCAGCCACAATATTCCTTTAAGCCAAAACCTAATCCAGAGCAAGGCCCTAGCTTTCTTCAAGTATATGAAAGCTGAGAGGTGAGGACACTGTAGAAGAAAAGTTGTAAGCAAGCAGAGGTTGGATTATGTGGTCTAAGAAAAGAAGCCATCTGTATAATATCAAAATGCAAGATGAAGCAGCAAGTGCTGATCATGGAACTTCAGCGAGTTATCCAGAAGATTTAGCTAAGATAATTGATGAAGTTGGCTACACTAAATAACAAGAGTTTTAAGGGACCGGTTTCTGTGTCATCTCACCTTGTGCAATGATGGCAACTGCATAGTTTGAATGACTTTAGGCAACTAAAAAAAAACATAAAAAAAGGAAAGAGGTAGGTAAATAGCTGCAGAAAACATGGCTGTGCAAAATTGAAAGAAGATGTAGAATCTAAAGCTTCTCTTCCAGGAGAAAGGGAAAAAAGTTGAGCAGTCTTTCAACATCCCAGCCTTTTAGCGTGTTGCCCAGTGGACTGGATCTCGCCTTACCTTGCCAGGACCACTGTTGAAAATGATGTAGTTTGGATGCCTGGAAGCAGCATGAAACAAAGGAAAAGGGTGGGTGCATTATTGTAGCATGCTCCGCTCTTCAAGATTTGGAGAAGACACACAAATCAGAGTTTCTTTCCAGGAAGGAAATTACAGGAGTAGAGCGTGCCTCCAACATCCCAGGCCATAATATAGTAGTCAGACACCATGGGAAGCAAAAGATTATAGGCTCTTGAGAAACAAAATTATAAATCCCTCTGATTAGGAATCTATGTGCACACTACAGAGAAGACATGTCCATAGAAAACGTTTGAGAGATGCTCAGAATCTCTATCCAGACTGACCGGGGAAGATCTTTCTCTGCCAGTCTATAGAGACTGGGAAAGGTGGCTATTTTATCAAATGCACAGATACCAATGCAAAGCTGAAAAAACAAAGACTCAAAAACCTAACCCAATCAAAAGAATAAAATAAATACCTGGCAACTGATCCTAAACAATTAAAGGTCTATGGATTACCTGAAAATTCATTCAAAATGATGATTTTTAAGAAGCTCAGTGTGTTACAAAAACACAGACAGCAGAACAAAAATCAGGAAAACAAAAGATACACAAAATGAGAGTATCACAGACATAGAAACTATATATAAACACAGACATAGAAACTATATATATATATATTCGTTTAAAAAACAGAAACTCCAGAGCTGAATAATACAATAACTAAACTGGAAATTTTACTAGAAATATTCAACATCAGACTTAAAGAAAAAAGAATCAGCAAATTCGAAGACAGTTCATTTGAAATTATCCATGTAGATTATGAAAAAGTAAAAGGAATGTAAAAGAGTGAAGAAAGCCTAGGGGAAATGTGGGACGTCATCAAACAAGTGAATAAATGATACAATATGGGAATGCGTTAAGGGAAACACAGAGAGAAATGAGCAAAAACTTATTTAAATACAGAACAGCCTCAAATTTCCCTAAGGGCAGGGAAATTGACCTCCAGATTCATAAAGTCCAACAGATTTTAAATTGGCTATAACTAAAAGAGGACACACCATAGTACATTAAAATCAAACTCTCAAAAGTCAAAAACAAAGAGATTATTTTAAAAGCAGGAGGAAAGTAGCAAGAGGAAAGCTACTTGTAATATATAGGAGAGTTTCCATAAAACTTTCAGTAGATGTCTTAGCATTCACCTTATAGGCTAAAAGGGAGTGGGATAGTATATTTAAAGTCTTGAAAGAAAAAAAGCTATCAATGAATAATATAATACCTTGCAAAAGGCATACTGTCCTTCACAAAGAAAAGATAAAGACATTTGTGACAAACAAAAGATTAGAGAAATGTCAGTCAGAATGGCTATTAAAATGTCAAAAAACAACAGTTGCTGGTGAGGTCACAGAGAAAAAGGAATACTTTTACACTATTGGTGGGAGTGTAAATTAGTTCAATCATTGTGAAAGACAGTGTGGCAATTCTGCAAAGACCAAGAGGCAGAAATATCATTCAAACCAGCAATCCAATTACTGGGTATATACCCCAAAATATATAAACCATCCTATTATAAAGATACATGCACATGTATATTCATTGCAGCACTATTCACAATAGCAAAGACATGGCATCAACCTAAATGCCCATCAATGATAGACTGCATGAAGAAAATGTGATACATATACACCATGGAATACTATGCAGCCATAAAATGGGACAAGATCATGTCCTTTGCAGGGATATGAATGCAGTATCCTTAGCAAACTAAAACACGAACAGAAAACCAAACACCATGCATTCTCACTTATCAGTGAAAGCTGAATAATGAGAACCCATGGACATGTGGGGGGAAATAACACATTGGGGCTTGTCAGAAGTGGGGCTTGGGGGAAGAAGAGCATCAGGAAGAATAGCTAATGGATGCTGGGCTTAATACCTACGCAATGGGATGATCGGGGCTGCAAACCACCATGGCATATGTTTACCTGTGTAACAAACCTGCACATTCTGTGCAGGTACCCTGAACTGAAAATAAAACTTGAAGAAAAAAGCTTAGAGAGTTCATCACCACCAGACCTATCTTGTAAGAAATGCTAAAGGAAGCTTTCAGGTTGAAATGAAAGGATGCTGAAGTGCAACAGGAAAGCATACAAAAGTATAAACCTCATTTGTAGAAGGAAATATATAGACAAATACAGAATACTGTAATATGATAATGGTGATAGTTGCATCACACTGAATTATAGTATAAAAGTAAAAATAGAAAAATATTTAAAAAATACATGACATGTTAATGAATGCACAATATAAAGAGATGTCAATTGTGACATCAATTACAAAGTATTGGAGTAGGGAATAAGTAAAAGTGTGGAGTTTTTGTATGTAAATGAAGTTGTTTATATCAGTTTACAATAGACTGTTCTAACTATAAGATGATTTATGTAAACATCATTGTGACCACAAGGAAAATACCACAAGGAAAATACCTGACCTCAGGTGATCCACCCACCTTGGCCTCCCAAAGTGCTGGGATTACAGGCATGAACCACTGTGCCTGACCAAGAAATAGAAATTCTAAACAGACCAATGATTAGTAATAAAATTGAATCTGTAAGCAAAACTTATGAACAAAGTAAAGCCCAGGACCATATATATATATACCTTTATATACCTCTTGGAATATAAAAAAAATTCAAAGTATATCACTACAAAAATTAACAAATTATAAAGAAAGACAACAAGAGAAAGAGAGGAACAAAATAACAAGACAAACATAAAACAATTAAAAAATGACAATAATAAGTTATTCTCCATCAGCAATTACTTTAAATTTAATGGATTAAATTCCTCAATAAAAAATACGCTAGATGAATAGATTTGAAAAAAAACAAGATGTTACTACATGTTGTCTGTAAGAGATACACTTTTGTTTACACACACACAAGCTGAAGATGAAGTAATAGAAAAATATACTCTATGCAAATGGTAACCAATTTATATGTACATCAGAAAAAAATAGATTTTAAGTCAAAAATGGCACAATAAACAAAGAAGGTCAATATAAAATTATAAAAGGGTCAATTAGTCAGTAAGTTGCAATAATTATAAGCATATATGCACCAAACATTAAAGCACCTGAATGTATGAAGCCCATAAAGACTCAAGTATGGTATATGAAGATTTTCTCAGGTCAAATTTTAGTTTAACAACAGGCACATGATAAAATGCTCAGCATAACTAATCATCAGGGAAATACAAATCAAAACTACAATAAGATATCACCTTACCTCAGTTAGGATGGCTATGACTAAAAAGATAAAAAGTAACATACTAGTGAGCATGTGGAGAAGAAAGAACTCTTATATGCTGTTGTTGGTAATATAAATTAGTACAACCACTATGGATAACAGTATGAAGATTTCTCAAAAAACTAAAAATAGAACCAGCATGTGATTTAGCAATTCCACTGCTAGGTACTTATCCAAATGAAAAGAAATCTGTATATCAAAGGGGTACCTGCACTTGCATGTTTATCTCTTCAAACTATTTATAATAACAAAGATAAGAAATCAACTGAAGTGTTTATTGGATGGATGAACAGATAAACAAAATGTGGTATATGTACACAATGAAATACTATTCAGCATGAAGAAAATAAAATCATGTCATTTGTAGCAACATGGATAGAACTGTAGGTCATTATGTTAAGGGAGATAAGCCAGGCACAGAAAAATAGATACTACATGTTCTCACTCACATGTGGGAGCTAAAATATTGATGTCATGGAGATAGAGAAGAGAATAATAGATATCAGAGGCCATGGAGTTTGTGTGGATGGGAGCGAAATATAAATATAAGTTTACTGGTGGATATAAAGAAAGAGTTTGATAGAAGAGATAAGCCCCGATATTTCATAGCAGAGTAGGGTGATATAGTCACCAAAAATGTACTGCATATTTCAAAGTAGCTAGAAGAGAGTATTTGAAATATGATGTACACATAGAAAGAATACTCAAAGTGATAGATTCCCTAAATACCCTGACTTGATCATTACACACTTTGTGCATGTAAAAAAATTAACATATACCAATTAAGTATGAAAAATATGTTATATCAATTTAAAAAAACCAAAGTGGAAAGTTAGCAGAAGAAAGCAAGGAATAAAGATTAGAGAGAAAAGATAGAAAATAGAAAACAATTTTAAAAGATCAAATAAACTGAACTGTTTTTCCAAAAATATTAACAAATTTGAAAAACATTTAGCCAGACTAGGAAAAAGACAAGACTCAAAATCTAAAATGAAATAAAAATGATGTTACAATTGATGCCACAGAAATAATATTGATCGTAAGAGACTACTGTGAACAATTATATGCCAACAAACAAAATAACCTTGGAGAAATTGATATGTTTCTAGAAACATTACAATAGACCAAGGCTGAATCACGAATATAAATTTTTTTTTTTTTTTCTGGGCCAGGTTCTCACTCCATTGCCCAGGCTGGAGTGCAGTGATGCCATCTCCACTCACTACAACCTCTGCCTTCTGGGTTCAAGCTATTCTGCCTCAGTCTCCAAAGTAGCTGGGATTACAGGTGGACACCACCACATTTGGCTAATTTTTGTATTTTTAGTAGAGACAATGTTTCACCATGTTGACCAGGCTGGTCAAACTCCTAACCCCAGGTGATCCACCCACCTTGGCCTCTCAAAGTGCTGGGATTACAGGCGTGAACCACTGTGCCTGACCAAGAAATAGAAATTCTAAACAGACCAATGATTAGTAATAAAATTGAATCTGTAAGCAAAACTTATGAACAAAGTAAAGCCCAGGACCAGATGGTTTCATGAGTGAATGCTGCCAAACATTTAATGAAGGATTAACATCAATCCTTTTCACACTCTTCCAAAGAAATGAAAAAGAAACAGTTCCAAAATTATTTTATGAGGCCAGCATCACTTGACACTAAAGCTAGACAAAGGCAGTATAATAAAAGAATACTATAAAACAGTATTTCTGATGAACATAGATGTAAAAATTCTCAACAGAATTTTTAGTGTTCCATACTAGTAAATGGAATCCAACAGAACATTAAAAAAATCATACATCATGACCAAGTAATTTTTCCCTGGAATGCAAGGATAGTTTAACATAAGAAAATCAATCAATGTGATGTACCACATTAACAGATGGAAGAATAAAAATCAAATGGTTATTTTAATAGATGCTGAAAACATTTGATAAAATTTAATATCCTTTCACAATATAAATTATAAATCAACTAGGTATAGAAGAAATTATCAAAATAATAAAGTCCATATATGAAAAGCTCACAACTGACACCATACTAAATGGAGAAAAACAAAGAACTTTTCCTCTAAGATCAGGAAGAGGGCAAGGATGCTCACACTCTCCATTTCTAGTCAACATAATGTTGGACTCCTAGTCAGATAAATTAGGCAAACTAACAATAGTAATATAAAATAAAATACATTCAAATTGCTAAGGAAGAAATAAAATTGTCTCTGTTTTCAGCTGGCATAGTCTAATAAATAGAAAACCCTAAAAACTAGTTTAAAAAAACTGTTAGAATGAGAAAATGAATTTAGTCAATTTGCAGAATACAGAGCCTACATACAAAAATTTACTTTTTTTTCTTAGGAAAACAATGGACCATCTAAAGAAGAAATTAAGAAAAAATTCCCATTCATGAAACAAGAAAAAATATATATACTAAGGAATAAACTAAACCAAAGAGAAAACTTAAATGATAAAAAGCTTGTACACTGAAAGTGAGAAAGCATTGATGAAGAAAATTAAAGAAGATAAAAATAAGTGGAAAGATATTCTATGTTCATAAATTGGAAGATATCATATTGTTAAAATGTTCATACTACCCAAAGCAATCTACAGATTCAATGCAATTTCTATAAAAATCCAAATGGCATTATTTATAGAAAAATAAAAAAATCTAAAATAAATATGGAACCACAAAAGACCCCAATAGCCTAAGAAATTTAAGCAATAGAACAAAGTTGAAGTCATTACACTACTTGATTTCAAAATATTCTACAAAGTTATAGTAATCAAAATCAGCATGGTATTAGTGTAAAAACTAATATATAGACCAATAAAACAGAATAGAGCCCAGAAATAAATTCTCACATATATGGCCAATAGATCTTTGACAAAGATGCTAAGAACACATTCTGAGGAGATGATAATATTATTCATTTGTATGTGTAAATCAAACATTTTTAACACTAATAAATAATGTGAATAAATTGAATAAAATTAGACTCTTACCACACACCACGTTAAGAAATCAACTGAAAATGGATTAAAGTAATAAACATAAGACTTGAAGCTGTAAAAGTACTTGAAGAAAGCATAAAGGAAAAGATTCTTGATGTTGGTCTGGGAAATGATTTTTTATGACACAAAAAATACAGACTAAAAAGTGAAATGAACAAATGGGATTACAACAAACTGTAAAGCTCTGCAAACAACACACACACACAAAATCCAACAAACAACAGCAAAAACCGAAACAACAAACAAACAAATGAAACCAATGAACAGAGTAAAGTGTTAACCTACAGAACAGAAGAAAATAGCTACAAACCACAAATGTGATATACAGTTAATATCCTGAACATAGAAGAAACTCCTACAACTCAACAACAATGAAAGAAATAGCCTGATTAATAAATGGGCAAAGTTTTTAAATAGAACTTTCTCAAAAGAAGACAAGGGATAGTATATTTTTTTTCTTAGTCATGATTTTGGTTCTTCCCTTTACTTCTTTAAAACATACTATACAGAGTTTGCTTATAAAACAAGTGTAAAATTTTTTTTGCATCGTATAATTTTAGTAGCTTTTTCACTTGTGTCTGTTTCTGTTGCTTGTTTCCTCTGCTGACTTTAATTCTTAGAGACTTTTTTCCTATTTGTTTTTTACTGTAATGTCACCTTTGTTGTAAATGATTCTGTAGGGTTATTTTATGATTCATTGCATGTGCTATTTATTACAAAAAATTGTTATTTTTTATTGTGGTAAGAACACAACATGAGATCTACTCTCTTGATGTATATTAAGTTCATAATAAATTACTGTTAATAATAGCTACACTGTTATACAGAAAATTTCTAAAGCTTATTTTTCTTGGATAACTGAAACTTTATACATGTTGAATACCAATTCCCCATTTCTCTCTTCCCCCAGGCCCTGGTAATTATCATTTTATTCTCTGTTTCTGTGAGTTTTACTATTTTCAATTACTCATATAAATGGAATTGTGCAGTGTTAGTTCTGTGACTGTGTCATTTCAGTTAGCATAACATCCTTCAGGTTCAACTATGGTTGCAAAAAACAAAATTTTCTTCTTTTAAAAAAAACTAAAACTAAATAACATTTCATTATAGTCTATATCCATTCTCTGCTGATGAACATTTGTTGTTTTCAAATTTTTACCATTGCTTATAATGCTGCATATGAGCAATAATGCTTCACATAAGCATGCAGATATGTCTTCAAGATCTTCATTTCAATTCTTTTGGATAAATAGCCAAAAGTTAGATTGCTGAATCATATGAAAATTCTGGGTTTTTGTGAGGAAACTCCATAGTGCTATTCGCAGTATAAAATGCACCATTTTATGCTCCCACCAATAGTAAACAGTATACAAGTGTTCCATTTCTCCACATCGTTGTCAATACTTGCTATCTTTTGGGTTTTGTTTTATAGTAATTATTTTAATAAGCGTAAGCTGATATCTCATGGTTTTAATTGGCATTTCCCTGATGATTATGGTCATTGAGCACCCTTTATATATAGCTGTTGGCCATTCGTATGTCTTCTTTTGAGTAAAATCTATGTAAAAACTTTGCCCATTTATTAATCAGATTATTTCTTTCATCGTTGTTGAGCTGTAGGAATTTCTTCTACATTGAGGATGTTAACCCCGTATCAGTTACGTGGTTTGCAATTATTTTCTTCTATTCTGTAGGCTAACACTTTACTCTGTTTAACTCTTCCTTTGTATTACTTCAAAAAATAAATTTTTAATCTCTGGAAGTACCATTTTTGGTCACATATACTTTGACAAGGGATATTTGACCAAAAATGCTACTTCCAGAGATTAGAAATACATTTTTGGAAGTAATGCAAAGGAGGAGTTAACAGATTGAACACAGTTTAAGAACAAAGAGAAAATGGGAAGAAGAAGCTGAGGAAATAATACAGATTGCAATAGTTAGAAACTATAAACAAGAAAGAAGTTAAGAGATATTGGAGATAAACTAGAAGATCCAAAATATATCTCTAATCAGACAATTATGGAAAGAATGGGCAAGGCATGATATAAAAAGAGAGTAGTAAAGATTGTTCAGGAATTTAAGTCATAAAACCTCCAATTTAAAAAGCACAAGAAATCTCCACCATGATAAAGAAAAATATATTAACAACAAAGCACATAATAGTAAAACTGCATGAAACGAGATAAAAAAAATTCTCCGTAGCAAGTGAAAAAATTGATTGTCTAAAAATAGAAATAAGAGAGCTGATTTCTCAGCAGTGACAAAAGAACTCCAAAAATGTCAGTAGTAACATAAAAGTGGCTGAAATAAACCTAAAGTTGTTTGAGGATAAAGATATGCCAGAAAAACGAAAATGAATTTTCTATCCAGAGAGCTTCAAAACACAATAAAAGTAATCCCCAAATTTCTCTGCAATGTAACAGGAATTGTGAACAAAGAAAACCATAGGTAAATGTTAGCAAGCACTGACAGCATAGGATAATAGTTTTAATGTCTAATTTACAGGGTTACAAAAATACCAAAAGTACATATCTGTTAACATCTAAATCATAGGTACCAAAAATGCCACAAGCTAAAAAAGTTGAAGGCAATGTATGGGGTCTAAACTGTCTAAGATTATTGTATTGTTTGAGAGGATTATAACAATTATTAATTTGATTTTAAAAAATTATATACATTATAATTTCAAAAGTAACTACTAAAGAAATGTACAGTAAATTTTAAAATGTTTAAACCTGTGAAGAGGGAAGGAAAATAGAAAAAAGAACCCACAATATATTCAAAGAAAGAAAAAATATGAAAAGCTGAAGAAAAAAGATAGAAAAATGCAAACGTTGCTATCATTACAATAATAAAACTGCATTAAAATAGCGAATTAAAAGGCATGTTTGTAATATTAGATACCAAATAATTATTGCTATATGAAGTATATAGAGACATATGTAAAATGTAAGGACAAAGAAAAGGAACTATAGTAAAAGAAAGGAAAAAATGTGCATAGAAATGTTAACGAGCTAAGTAATTTCTACACACCATCACAGAAAGAATGATTCAAAACCCTGTAGCACTTTGTGGGTTCTTACCTGTAGTACTTCTGACTTCTGGCACGACGAGGTGAAACGTTCAAAAAGTCAGTTTAAAAAGAGTGGAAGATGGCGGAATAGGAACCGCTCCAGTCTCCAACTCCCAGCGTGAGCGACACAGAAGACCGGTGATTTCTGCATTTTCAACTGAGGTACTGGGTTCATCTCACCAGGGCGTGCCAGACAATCAGTACTGGTCAGCTGCTGCAGCCCGACCAGCGAGAACTGAAGCAGGGCAAGGCATCGCCTCACCTGGGAAGCGAAAGCGGGAAGGGGATCCCTTTTCCTAGCCAGGGGAACTGAGACACACAACACCTGGAAAATCGAGTAACTCCCAGGCCAATACTGCGCTTTGCACAGGGCACACCAGGAGATTATATCCTACACCTGGCCAGGAGGGCGCACCAGGAGATTATATCCTACACCTGGCCGGGAGGGCGCACCAGGAGATTATATCCTACACCTGGCCGGGAGGGCGCACCAGGAGATTACATCCTACACCTGGACCGGAGGGTCCACGCCCACAGAGACGCCCTCATTGCTAGCACAGCAGTCTGCAATCTAACCACAAGGCAGCAGCCAGGCTGGGGGAGGGGCGCCCACTATTGCTGAGGCTTAAGTAGGTAAACAAAGCCCCTGGGAAGCGCTAACTGGGTGGAGCTCACAGCAGCTCAAGGAAGCCTGCCTGTCTCTGCAGTCTCCACCTCTGGGGACAGGGCACAGCTAAACAACAACAACAACAACAACAAAAGCAGCAGAAACTTCTGCAGATGCAAACGACTCTGTCTGACAGCTTTGAAGAGAGCAGTGGATCTCCTCACATGGAGGTTGAGATCTGAGAAGGGACAGACTGCCTGCTCAAGTGGGTCCCTGACCCCTGAGGAGCCTAACTGGGAGACATCCCCCACTAGGGGCAGACTGACACCCCACACCTCACACGGTGGAGTACACCCCTGAGAGGAAGCTTCCAAAGTAAGAATCAGACAGGTACACTCACTGTTCAGCAATATTCTATCTTCTGC
>NW_012119154.1:8553593-8571494 GCF_000951035.1 Colobus angolensis palliatus | reverse complement strand
ACAAGTATACATGTGTAACAAACCTGCACGTTATGCACATGTACCCTAGAACTTAAAGTATAATAATAAAAAATAAAAATAAAAAAATAAAAAGTCACTTCCCCAAAATACAACTATGAACCTGGACAAAATGGCCCAAAACAACTGTTTTAATACTCCAGACTATAACCAAAAGCATACAACAAACTGATTAAGTGGTTACTCATAAAAACTACTGAACTTGGGTATAAAGAATATAGGTATATGCTATTATTTCCTGGGGCTGCCTGCATCTTCCACCAAGCAGTCAGTACAGTTTTTCTATTGTTGGGGGTGAACTATAAAACAATAAGCTTCACTGTCATTGCCAGATGGAAATGCATTTGAATTGAAGCATTATCAGTCAAAGTGACCATCTCAGAAACAAGTGAGAAAGATGGTCAATTGCTGTTCCTTGGGGTCAAAAACACAGATCATTGGACTTGTCAAGGATTTAACAAGGAATTCCTGAATGTGAGACAGCCCTATAGGAGACCTAATACACTCACTGTATTTCCTGAAATGACTGGAGAAAGTGTCAGAACCCAGGTCAGTTTTATTTTCCTCTGACAGAGCCTGCACTTGTGCTTCTTAAACATAAAAGACCTACACAGACAAAAAGCCAGGGAAGGCTTGGAAATAATCTGAACTTTGAGTACACTTCCCAACCTACAAACAAACCCATTAGTAGAGAATGGAAGCCTTAATGACTTGAGATATTTGAGTGCAATTCCTGACCAACCTTTTGCAGAACACTAAGTCTTACAGTCATAAGGACAACCACTAGGAAAGCAGTCTTAAAGATAAAAACAAGGTGTTTTTTTAAAAATGAGCAAAGACACTAGCAGCCAGACATCATAAGGTAGACAGTCATCACACATTCTGTTCACACAAGTTATTAAACAAACAACAACTTTAGCAAAAACAACATCAATCCTTGTGGGGGGTGGGAAGAAAGAATGCAGAATCTGTACAATATATTATCTAAAATGTCAAGTATTGGCAGGGCACAGTGGCTCATGCCTGTAATTCCAGCACTTTAGGAGGCCAAGACGGGCAGATCATTTGAGGTCAGAAGTTCGAGACCAACCTGACCAACATGCTGAAACCCTGTCTCTACTAAAAATATACGAATTAGCTGGTTATGGTGGTGTGCACCTGTAATCCCAGCTACTCGGGAGGCTGAGGCATGAGAGTTGCTTGAACCCAAGAGGTGGAGGTTGCAGTGAGCCAAGATCGTACCACTGCACTCCAGCCTGGGCGAAAGAGTGAGACTGTATCTCAAAACAAACAAACAAATAAACAAACAAACAAATAAATAAATAAATATAAAATGTATTTAATAAAGTATTTAATAAAATATTGCAAGGCACTTAAAGAAATAAGCATAATCTATACTCAGTAAAAACAAAAAAACAAATCCAAGAGTCAACAGAAATCACCTCTGAGCGTTTTCAGATATTGGATTTTGCAGACAAATAATTCAAATCAGATATTATAAATATGGTAATGAAAAAAGGAAATCACTTGTAAAAGAAAGTATAGTGACAATGAATCAACAAATAGAAAATCTTAAAAAGAAGTTAAAATTAAAAGACAGAAACTAAGGGCTTGAAAAAGGTAATAACTGAAAAGAAAAATTACTATAGTGGCTTAACAGCAGATTTGAAATATCAGGAGAATTAATATATTTATATAAAACAGATTAACAAAAATTATCCGATATGAAAAATACATAAGAAAAATATTGAAGAACAATAGAAACTCAAAGATTGGTGGGACACAATCAAGCATACCAACATATACATAATATGAATACCAGAAATAAAGAGAGAGAAAAAGGAACAAAAAATAAATATATAAAAAAATTACTCAGAACCTTTCCAGTTTTATGAAAATCAATAATCCATAATACTAAGAAGCTCGGTGAACTCCAAGAAGAATGAACTAAGTAATTACACTTAGACAGATCATAGTCAAACTGTCGAAAACCATGACCTTGAAAGCAGCAAGAGAGAAATGACTCAATGCAGTCAAAAAAAGACTATTGAGGGCTGACTTTTTGTCAGAAAAAATGGAGTTCATAAAGCAGTTGAATGACATACTCGAAGTTCTGAAAGATAAAAAAAAACACCAAAAATTCTATAAATAGCAAAACTATACTTCAATGATGAAGACAAACTATAGATTTTTCCAGATAAACAAAGATGGAAACAATTGTTGCTAGTATACTTGCTTTAAAAATAATGGAAGGAAAAGCTCATTGGTTTAAAGGAAGTGACTCTAGATGATAACTTGTATCCACGGGAAATAATGAAGACAGATGAAAAACAAAAAATATGTAAATAGCTTTTTAAAACTCTACAAATACATTTTCTTACATATTTACATCTTGTTTAAAATACATAAAATGATATAAAGCAATAATTATAACACTGCATTGTTGGTGCATAACATATAAATATTGAACGCAGTGACAGTGAAAGCACAAAGTATAGGAAAGGAAAGGAGATATATTGGAGAAAAAATTCTCTATTTTATCTGATTTGTTGCTCGTATTCTGAAGTCAATTGTAATAAATTAAGATATATATTTTATTTTCTAGACCAACCAATAAGAAAATAGCTCAAAAATACGGTAAAACTCAACAGAAATAAAAGTGGTACACTAAAAAATGTATTTAATGCAAAACAGGAGATAAGTTAGAAAGAGACTCAAAAAAACATGAGCTAAATAGAAATCACATGCCAAAATGGCAGGTATAAATTCAACCACAGTAGTAAAATGAGCCTTAAACTAAGCTTCATATCTTACACAAAAATGCACTCAAAATAGATCCCATTAAATGTAAAATGTAACTTTATACTAACTTTAAAACTTTTGGAAAAATACACAGGAGTAAATCTTCAGAGCCCAGGAAAGATTTCTTACATTTGACATGAAAAACAAGTTCTGAAAAAAAGAAAAATTGATAACATTTTACTTTATCGAAATTTAAAACTTTTGTTCTGTAAAAGACTCCATGAAGAGGTTACAATGACAAGTTATTAACAATGAGAAAATACTTGCAAACCACATATCCAACAAAGAACTAATGTCTAGAATACATAAAGAATTATAAAAACTCAAACAAGCAACCCAATAAAAAATGAACAAAATACAGTAACAGACATTTCACTGAACTATATACAGATGACAAGTAATCATGTGAAAAGATGTTCAATATTATTAGACATTCGGGAAATAGAAAATTAAAACCACAATATCTCGGCAAAATTACAAAATTAAACAGTGATAACATGGCATTTTGGTGAGTGGAGAAACCGGGTCACTCAAACATTGCTGTTTGACATGGAAAATGGTACAGACACTCTGGGAAAGAATATGACAGTTTCTTACCCACTAAATATGCTTCTAAAACCTGAACATATGCTTACCACAAACACTCAGCAATTGCTCTTGGATATTGATCTCAGGAAAATAAAAACTTATATTCCTGCCAAAACATGCACTGAGTGTTTATAGCAGCTTTATTTGTAATAGGTCAAAACTATAAACAACCCAATGTCCTTTAAGAGGTGAATGGTCAAAAATATTGTGATATACGCATAGTGTGGAATACTGTTCATCAATAAAAGGAACAAACTATTGATATACACACCTACTTGGATGGATCTCAATGTCATTGTGCTAAGTAAAAAAGCTGATCTCAAAAGGCTACTGTTATGGGCTGAATTGTGACCCTCCCATATGTATATGATAAAGTCCCAAGACCCAGTTCTTCAAAATGTGAGCCTGTTGGGAGATAAGGTCTTAAAGAGGTGACTAAGTTAAAATGTCACCATTAGGGTGGGACTCTAATCCAATATGACTAGTGTCTTTACAAGAAAAGGAAGATACATCAGGGGTGCATGTGAACAGAGGAATGACGAGATGAGGACGCAGCTAGAAGGTAGCAATCTTCAAGCAAAGAAGATAGGCTTCAGGAGAATTCAAACCTGCCAAGACTTGGGTCCTGGACTTGTAGCCTCCAGAACTGTCAGCTAATAAATTTCTTTTGTTTAAGCTACCCAGTCTGGGATATTTTGTCATGACAGCCCTGAAAACCTAATACAGTTACATACTATGTGACCCCACCCACATCATCTTTTCCAATGACAAAATTAAAGAGATGGAGAACAATTAATGGTTGCCAGGGAGTAAGGAGGAGTCAGGAAGTAAGGTGGTTGTGCCTATAGGAGGATGGCGTGAGAAATCCTTTTGATGGAACTTTTCTGTATCTTGACTATGGCAGTGGTCACATGTAATTGCACATGTGATAATATAATGACACACATGATAAATGAACACATGCACAATGAGTGCATGTAAAACTGTTGATGTCTAAATAAGTGAGTGGATTGTAACATTGTCAATTTCCTGGTTATGACATTGTACTATAATCATACAAGATGTTAGCATCGGGGGAAACCCTGAAGACTATAGGGTATTCTCTGTATTATTTCTTACCACTGCATGCGAAATACAATTATCTCAAAATAAATCATTAAAAATATAGAAATACATTGTGTTATTGCATCATATCTTCCTCTAGATATGATTTGAATTTATATCTGGCAAGTGCTTAGAATAACAATAATCATGATCACTTTAGTCTAATTTCAGGGATTGATATGAATTGAAGCTGAGATGTAGTCTGTGTAAAACCACTTCTATTTCCAGTTTTCCCTTCCTAGGTTATACTTCTTTGTTGGGAAGAAGCCTTACGGCCTGGCATTGCAATAAAGTTTTATTGGGACATAGGCACACACGTTTATTAATCATCTGCAGCTAATTTCATGTTACAATAACAAAATTGAGTAGTTGCAACAGAAATGGTATGGCCTGCAGGGGCAAAAATCTTTGCTACCTGATTCTTTATAGACAAAGTTTGTCTACCTTTATTCTAATCCAAAATGTGAAATGTTATGCTTGGCAAGTTGGTAATCCAATTTTTATCCCTGCCCCCACCTCCTCCGGAAACCCATGAGGTTGTCAGATGTACTGCTCACCTTCTCAGTTTCTCTGTCCTCTAAATTCTACAGAGGACTTTAGAAGAAAAGCAACCTCAAATGGCCCTCTGATCTCTCTGGGCTTCATGTTTTTCTAGGTCTTTTTTTCCTGGGAATTCTTCATAGCCTTGCTATCAATCCAGTGTCTTTCCAGTGATTCTAATTGTCCTCAGCAATATGGTTGATCTAATTTTCTTAGACTGCCATCACCAGAAGCAAAAGTCACGAATCTCCCCAGTTTCAGTCTCCATGGTATCTAATAAAAGAGCAATTTCCCCATTAACCATAGGAGCATGACTTTTCAAGCTTGAAGCATTCACATCAGATCCATCTAAAACATCCGAATTGTAACTCTCACCATTTATTTGAATTTTTAGTCATCTTTATGATGACTCTCCAAGGACCTCATGATACTGACTGCCCATGTGAATAATTTGAGAATCATTAAGCTAGATATAGTCATTGGAATATCTGTTATCTACAGGCACCACTTTAGAGTAACCAGAATGACCAAGGTCAGGGACTTTCGGATTTAGAGGCTACCTAAGGGAAAACCTAAAAAGACTGTGAGAGAAGTGGCTTTAATAAACTTCAAAGAGGTACTTGAAAGCAATGGGAAGGAAGCATGCTGAATGGATGGGTGAACAAAGGTTTCATGGTCATGAAGGGCAGCAGTGAGAAAATCAGGAATATGGAATTCCAGCAGAGAGGCATGAGTAAAAGGATAAAATACATCCAATGGGATACATAGAATATATTTTCTATATATATAACTTTTTTTCCATTGGCTGGTGGTCAAACACTGACCCCTTTATAATGTCACCTCCAGATGTTTTGTACTATTTTGGTGCAGCCTTTAGTCTCAGAATATGTTGCCATGAGAACATGAATTCAGACAGACTTAGGCACACTTTTTTTTTTTTTCCAACAATAAGATGAAAGAATTTATTTTTTTTTTCATTCAGGGCATGATGTGATAAAGCCCTCACAATTCTCCCACTGTGAAGTTCCAAGCCATGATTCATTTATAGTCTTTAAATAGTAGCAAAGATATTAGAGACATACAGAGAACAGACTTAACAGTGTGGCATTATTGTTATTATTAATAATAATTAGGAGAAATGTGATGGCATGTAGAGTAACATGCTTCATTCTGCCTCTTTAATCCTATTTTTTTTTCAGCCCTATCCATTTAGTTACACCTGAAAACTTGTAGATAGCGAAAAGACAAATGTATTTTTATCCATACTTAGAATGTTTTCTTTCAAAAAGCGAATCTAGGGTAAACTGCAGTACTGACTGTACTCCTTCATTCAGAAACTGTAGTCAGGGTCCACAGGTAGGCACCCAAACCAGCTGTGGTCACCCCTAGCCTACAAGGCAATTTTGTGGGAATTTGGAATAACACTCCCTCCATTTGGTGGGACACAGCTGCATCGATGTGTGGCTTGAGGGAACAGACAGTGAAAAAGGAACAGTGAAACTATAGAGAAGGAACTATGGACTGATGCTTGGCAAGGGGAAATTGGACTAGATTTCAGCTGAAATTCATCCTCTTTGCCAGATGTTCTTGTGAAGTTAACTAAGTCTGTGATATCAGTAAAAGTAATCTTGAATAAATTTTGGGAGTTGTGGATGTCGCTGATCCGGCACGCGGTTCTGAAGGAATCACCAGTCTTCACTGTTACAAAGCCTCATATTAGTGTCCAATATGGACTAGAAGATGATATTACAGAGGATTTGTAATTTTTACTATAAATGGGAAATTTTAAATATGAGTATTACACTCAGGTTTGGATGTCTATTACTAATACACATGCTACCATTATTACTACCACATTGATTTGCAATAATTCATCAGAACAGAGTAGAAAGCACATTAATGAATGGATATTGCAGGCAAAATATGACAACTTAATAGAAGACTGTTTTCCCTAGTTAAAACAGTCTAAAAAAAGATATTGTCTATATATTTTTGCTGTAATTATTGCTGAATAAATGAATTTTGCTGAATAAATGAATTAATTAATGAGCAGCAGTTAGAGCAGGACAAGTGCCTCTGCTACATACTCATAAAAATAACTCGTCATCACTGATGGAATTGCAGAAATCAAAACTGCTTTAAAATCAGACAAATTTGTATGTGAAACCTGTATATACAATATATTAACTGATGACCTCAGAAAAGTAATCAACCTTGTTAAACTTTAGTTTAACTGTAAAATTGGGATATAATCCATCCCCCACAGGGATATTGTGAGGATTAAATAAAAGTAACTAAGTAAAAGACTTTACCCACTGTCTGGCACCCAGAATCATTTGATATATGGTAACTATTATTTTTAGGTTTTTAAAAATAAACCAATTCCTCTCCCTCTCTCCTCCCCCCGCCCCCCCCCCCGCCCATTGGTGTTATAATTGTCCACTCATTGTTACAGGCCAGAAATCTAGAATTCATTCTCATACTGCTTTTTTTGCCAACGATCCACAGTCAAACTCAAGTCAAACCCCTCGCCAAATATATATCCAATTCACCCTTCCTTCCCATCTCCAATGCCTCTGCCTTGGGTCAGACCTTCAACATCTCTTGGCTTGATTGTTGTCAGAGGCACCCATCTGATCTCCTGGCTTCCGCTTTCAATCCTTTCCAAGCAGGTATTTTATATGGAGCAACAGAGTTATTTTTCTTAATTCTATCCTAACCGTGCCACTGTTTTACTTTAGTTTTTAAGCTACCCTCCACCCATCCATTTGCTACAAATTAATTACAAACTTTAAAAACTAACATTCAAGGCCATTAGTAATCTGTTCTTTCCTATTTCTTTAGACTAAGCTCTGCCTTTCTCTCATCCCTGTACCAGTCTTAAGCCAAGCTAGCTTTCATCTAGCTTTAAATTTGTAGACTTCATTATAAAAAATAATGGCCACATTAAGTGAGATTTGGGGGATAATTCCTTAGTGATAGCCCACATAACTTCACTTTTATTGAGATTCTCTTTCAATAGGTTTTAATTTTCCAATATGCTTCCCCCTATGAATGCAACTAGTTAGATCATCATAAAGCATCCTCATTACTATCATAGGATGTTATCTTAATCTGGAGACCCAGAGTAGAGTCTTGCTTCTAAGGACCTAGGAAATACATAATTTGGAAATTCGTATTGGTTAGCTTACCTTAGTTGCAATACAGTGCTTATGAGAGTGAGATTACTGTCCCTTTTATATGTGGGTTGAATCTGAACATCCGGTGCATCTGGTACCACTTAGACTGAATGGGATACCTACCCAAGACTGTACTGGGTCTCTTCAGACATTCCACAGCTATATTTGTAACTTTGCACTTCTAGAAAAAAAAGTTTTTCAAAAGGAGTAGCATATTATACCTGTCAGAGGATGTGAAAATTTAGACAGGTTTAATGAGCCAAGTCTGGGATCCCTCAGTCTATCATTCTGGCATTGCAGAGAGACTGTCAATAGCGAGGATATGTTTGAGTTCTGAGTTGCTTTGGTACCACCCAACTCATGAACACCTTTCTAAATGTGTTAGCTCTGCATATTTCTCTGCCTTCTGGTCATACTGGATTCCGTTAGGTATAATGTCAATGTGGGGATAAAGAATAGATGTTGTGTAACTTCTAGGGCCTACAGAACACATTTCAGGACAATACTGACTAGTCTGTAACTCCTTCAAATAAAAAATATCTGGAAGAACAAGCGTTGCACACATAGCAGCTGATCATCCTAACCTATGGATATGTTCCCTTCTCACATTCTTATTTGAACTCTCACCTCATCTGTATAGCCCATAAATTGAGAAAACTGCCTTTCCCACTGATCAAACTATAATGCGAAAACATACATTTATGGTGACGCCTGCCTGCTGGGAATCCAATAAAGCTTTCTGTCAGGTGGTAAACAAATATGCTTGCATCATTATTTTTTCAATCACAACCCAGAGACCTGGAATTAGTGGCATCAGAAAGGCATCCATTAGAGTGGTGGTTTGGGCATCTGAATGTATTTCCTCTCTATACGAAGACCTGACTAAAATGTTAGTGAAGTATTTTATCTGCTCCATTGCAACAAGATGGACAACTCCACAAAATCTGGTTCAGATATTGACACTGATGGCACCACACACACACTAAGAGAGTATGAAAAGCCTTTTTACTTACATAATGAGACTTTCAGAGGAGATCAAGGTGGCTCCAAGTGATCTGAAAGTGGCTTAAGAGATGAGAAAAAGGAGACTGGCTTGGAGTTTTTATTGTTTAAGAGTGGGAGTGAGGTTAGGGTACCTGCACGTGGTTTGGACTTCACCTCAGTGGCAAAGGAGGGAACACCCAGGCTTTCTTATCTTGTTGTCCAGATGTGGGGCAGAAGGCAAAGAGGAATGAGGCTTAAAAGCTGTCATCAAAAATTCAAAACAAACAAACAAACAAAAACCTCAGACTCTTTATTACATAAAGGAGTGTAAAAAGTATCAACCTGTAAATCTAAACTAATCTGAATTGGAACATCATGAAAAAGAAATCTCAATAAGATGTGGAAAAATAAAAGCAGTGGAAGATTTGGCAAGGAGGATAAAAACACAAGCTAAAGTATGTGCAAAATTGGACAAAGGTGTGAAGAGACTCAGTTCACCCTGCAGACTCTCAGAGTGTCAAGGCACCTAATACTATAATCTTTGAGTGTAAGTGTTCCGCAGGGAAATTTCTCAGTGGAGAAATTTCTCAGTGGTCCCTTTTGCTTGGACCACTTCAAGTACTCTCATGACTTCCAGCATCACTGATATCCTTGATATTGACAGGATATATTGATAACTCACCCATAGCTCCATTTACACCTTTCCCTTGACCTACAGACCTAAACTAAACAGCTACCTGACTGCTGAAGATCCTTCTCTGTATAATGAAAAGCAACTTCAACTCCACTGCCCAAAGCAGAATTCATCATCTTTTACTTCAGCTTACTCAAGATTTGTATTTCTTACTCCCATGAATGACTTTGCAATACATCTAGTCATCTTTCAAGATTCATCTCATGTTGCCTCACCTGAGAAAGCTTTACTTCCTCACCTGTCTCCAGCTCACTCCATAGCTCTTTGGACTGACCCTTGTTTTATTAGTGACCCAATAGGTCAATACTGCAATTGATGATTCATCTTCCACTACAATGTGGAACATCTAATAGTGAAGGGAACATCTAATTTATAGCATTACTCTCATAAATCTGCCTGGATGCAAAATAAATGCTATAACCGCTATAAATTTTACTTCACATCTCAGTTGTGAAAAATGTCACAGTCCTTTATTTTATTAACTCACATAAAGCAGGTAAGATATCCCAACTGGATCAGTCAGTGGAAAATTCAATCATAGTAGTGAGCTATGGAATCTCTTCCCCTATTCAAGAATATTCAAATGTTATGGACTCTGCATTCAAGAATGCACAAGGAAGGGGCATCCATCTTCATTCCATATTTGACAGCAATGATCTACTCAAAATTCCAGTATTTATAATTTCATATAAGAGAGAAGTTCAGCTGTTTTTAGGCTCATCTCAACTATGGAGAATTTTTATTCCAGGTCCCAGGGACTTGGCCATTTCTGGTGACTCCACTTCTTCTCTCTATACTTGGGGTTACTTTGTCATCCCATAAATGGTACTGTACCTTGAAGAAGCACTGCAGTGGACTTGGTCTTGTGCCTCCCATTCACAGAAAACCCATCAAACTTGTTTCTTTCTCAATCTTAGAGAAACCGTCAAAAATGTTCTCCTGTCATAGTTGGCCCATCTTTGTGTTCCATATCTGAGGAACTCTTTCTTCCTTTTCCCTTGCAACTAAAGCCTCCATGAATTGCTACATTTGGCATGCCTGGCAGTGACTGCTTTGGGTCTTAAACATACATTATGAGCTGCTTTTATAGTGAGAAGTCAAGATCTCTTCCAGAAAGTTCAGAGGGATTTGAGAGAGATCATACTTTCTGTCATTTTTCACCTACCATAATAATGAAAACAAAATATAAATAAGTACCTCAATAGATTATCCTTCTGTTTATAGAGTAAATGATAGATTCTGGTTATGATTCCCACAGGAAAATGTTATTAAAGTCAACAAAATATTTACTAATATTATTTTACATTGTCTACAGATTTATATTGCCTGAGATAAGACAAATGCCTTTTAAATCTCTTGGTCAACTGCCCTAAAGCTGACTCATTTTACTCAATGAGCATTAAGGAGCAGCAAACAACTTGATGCATTTGTTTTGTTGCAGTCTAGACCCTTTCAAATAAATCTCTTTCTGAGGCCTCAAAATCAGGCAGCTATTGTTACAAAAATGGTACGTATTTTCATGATATGAAATTCTCTTTAATGTGATTAATCTTCATCTTTTACCTCCCTGCACCTCTTTCTGTCTCTCTCTGATATACACACACACACACACACACCCCACAGTTATCATTAAGGACTGTTTTTATTTCCAAAACTATACCCTGTGCTACAGTGCTTTTCCCCTTATTAAATAACTGAATTTTTTTTTAAATGACAGGAATTTGACAACATCTGGAAAAGAACAAGAGTTGACATTAATTCATGAAACATTTGTACTGTGCAAAGATCAAACTGGCAAATGTTCATGTGGTATATTCTGCCTTCTATGCGATGCTCACATTGAACAAACAAAATGGCGATATTCTTGGATTAAATGTGTTGTGTTTTTTCACCCTGTGCCCCGGTAAAATGTTTCTTTGTAGAACATTTTCCTGTCATGTTGGTGTAATCATTGTTGGTTTTGGTTTTCTGCCACAGTGAAATTATAGGTGGGTATGTTTATGTGTATACACAACTAAACAGATATAAGCATAGGCACAAATATTGATCCTAAGCCTCTCCTTTCTATATTATTTCTTTACTCTTTAATCTCTGTCTGTTTCTTTTTTTCTCTCCTCCCCATACACACATATACACACAGACACACACACACACACAGATTTAAATAAATGTGTGTGTGTGTGTGTGTGTATATATATATAAAATAGGCATATCTCCCTTTATTGTACTTTGCAGATATTACAGTTTTTGTAAATTCAACGTTTGTGGCAACCCCGAGTTAAGTCTATTGGTGCCATTTTTCCTACAGCATGTGATAATTTAGTATCGCTCTGTCATATTTTGCTAATTCTCACAATATATCAAATGTGTTCATTATTATATCTGTGGTGATTTGTCATCAGTGATTTTGATGTTACTAGTGTAGCTGTCTTGGGGTGCCACAAACTGCACTCATTTAAGACAGGGACTTTAGTCAATTAATGTTGTGTGTGTCCTAACTGCTCCACCAACCTGCCAGTCTCTTGTCTGTCTTCCTCTCCTTGAGCCTCCCTATTCCCTGAGACACACAATTTTGAAATCAGGCTAATAAATAATCCTACAGTGGTCTCTAGGTGTTCAAGTGAATACAAGAGTTACGTGTCTCTTACTTTAAATCCAAAGCTGGAAATAATTAAGCTTAGTGAGGAAAGCATGTCTAAAGCCAAGATAGGGTGAAAGCCAAGTGTTTGGTGCCAACCAGTTAGGTAAGTTGTGAATATAAATAAAAAATTCTTGAAGAAAATTAAAAGTGAACTCCAGTGAACACACAAGTAAGTAAAACAGCATTATTACTGATATGGAGAAAATTTTAGTGTTCTGGATAGAAGCTCGAACCAGCTACAATATTCCTTTAAGCCCAAGCCTAATCCAGAGCAAGATCCCAACTCTTTTTAAATCTTTGAAGGCTATCAGGAGTGGGAAAGCTGCAGAAGAAAAGTTTGAAGCTAGCAGAGATTGGTTTACAAACTTTAAAGACAGAAACCATAATATAAAAGTGCAAGATGAAGTAGCAAGCTGTGCAGCAAGCTATGTAGAAGATTTAGCTAAGATTATTGATGAGGGTGGCTACACTAAACAACATATTTCTAGTAAAGACAAAGCAGCTTTATACTGTATTGGAAGAAGATGCCATCTAGGACTCTCCTAGCTAAAGAGACATCAATAACTGGTTTCACAGCTTCAAAAGACAGGCTGACTCTTCTTAGGGGATAAAGCAGCTGGGTGCCTTTAAGTTGAAGCTAATGCTTGCTTACCATTCTGAAAATCTAGAACGCTGATGAATTACGTTAATTCTACTCTGCCTGTGCTCTATAAATGGAACAAAAAAGCTGGACGACAGCACATCTGTATACAGCATAGTTTACTGAATATTTTAAGCCCGCTATTGAGACCTTCTACTCAAAAAAAATTCCTTTCAACATATTATTGCTCATAGTCACTCAAGAACTCTGATGGAGATGTACAAGGAGACTGATGTTATTTCCACGCCTACTAACACAGCATCCATTCTGAAGCCCGTGGATAAAAGTGTAATTTTGACTTTCAAATCTTCTTTTTCAAATTTTTTTTATTATACTTTATGTTCTAGGGTACATGTGCACAACGTGCAGGTTTGTTACATATGTATACATGTGCCATGTTGGTGTGCTGCACCCATTAACTCATCATTTACATTAGGCATATCTCCTAATACTGTCCCTCCCCCCTCCCCCCACCCCATAACAGGCCCCGGTGTGTGATGTTCCCCTTCCTGTGTCCAAGTGTTCCCATTGTTCAATTCCCACCTATGAATGAGAACATGCGGTGTTTGGTTTTTTGTTCTTGTGATAGTTTACTGAGAATGATGGTTTCCAGCAGCATCCATGTCCCTACAAAGGACATGAACACATCCTTTTTTATGGCTGCAAAGTATTCCATGGTGGATATGTGCCATATTTTCTTAATCCAGTCTGTCATTGATGGACATTTGGGTTGGTTCCAAGTCTTTGCCATTGTGAATAGTGCCGCCATAAACATACGTGTGCCTGTGTCTTTATAGCAGCATGATTTATAATCCTTTGGGTATATCCCCAGTAATGGGGTGGCTGGGTCATATGGTACATCTAGTTCTAGATCCTTGAGGAATTGCCATACTGTTTTCCATAATGGTTGAACTAGTTTACAGTCCCACCAACAGTGTAAAAGTGTTCCTATTTCTCCACATCCTCTCCAGCACCTGTTGTTTCCTGACTTTTTAATGATCGCCATTCTAACCGGTGTGAGATGCTATCTCATTGTGGTTTTGATTTGCATTTCTCTGATGGCCAGTGATGACGAGCATTTTTTCATGTGTCTGTTGGCTGTATGCATGTCTTCTTTTGAGAAATGTCTGTTCATATCCTTTGCCCACTTTTTGATGGGGTTGTTTGTTTTTTTCTTGTAAATTTGTTTGAGTTCTTTGTAGGTTCTGGATATTAGCCCTTTGTCAGATGAGTAGATTGCAAAAATTTTCTCCCATTCTATAGGTTGCCTGTTCACTGTGATGGTAGTTTCGTTTGCTGTGCCGAAGCTCTTTAGTTTAATTAGATCCCATTTGTCAATTTCGGCTTTTGTTGCGGTTGCTTTTGGTGTTTTAGACATGAAGTCCTTGCCCATGCCTATGTCCTAAATGGTATTGCCTAGATTTTCTTCTAGGGTTTTTATGGTTTTAGGTCTAACATTTAAGTCTCTAATCCATCTTGAATTAATTTTTGTATAAGGTGTAATTAAGGGATCCAGTTTCCCATACCTGGCTCGGAGGGCCCCACGCCCACGGAATCTCCCTCATTGCCAGCATGGCAGTCTGAGATCTAATTTCAAGGTGGCAGCGAGGCTGGGGGAGGGGCACCCACCATTGCTGAGGTTTAAGTAGGTAAACAAAGAGGCCAGGAAGCTCGAACTGGGTGGAGCCCACTGCAGCTCAAGGAGGCCTGCCTGCCTGCCTCTGTAGACTCCACCTCTGGGGACAGGGCATAGCCAAACAAAAGGCAGCAGAAACCTCTGCAGATGTAAAGGTCCCTGTCTGACAGCTTTGAAGAGAGCAGTGCTTCTCCCAGCATGCAGTTTGAGATCTGAGAACGGACAGACTGCCTGCTCAAGTGGGTCCCTGACCCCCGAGTAGCCTAACTGGGAGACATCCCCCACTAGGGGCAGACTGACACATCAAATCTTCTTATTTAATAAGTACATTTTCTAAGGTTATAGCTGCCATAGTTAATGATTCCTCTAATGTATCTGAGTGAAGTAACTTGAAAATATTCTAGAAAGGATTCATCATTCTAAATGCTGTTGACAATATCCATGATTCATGGAAGGAGAACAAAATATCAATATTGAAAGGAGTTTGGAGGAAACTTTTCAGTCTTCATAGATGACTGTGAGGCATTCAGTATTTCAGTGGAGTAAGTGCAGATGTGGCAGAAATAGTCTGAGAACTAAAATTAGAAGTGGATCCTGAGATGTGACTGAACTGCTACAATATTATGATAAAGTTGAATGGAGGAGGAATTGTTTCTTGTGGGTGAACAAAGAAATTGGTTTCTTGAGATGGAAACTACTCCTGGTGAAGGTGCTGGAAACATGATTGAAATGAGAAGAAAGGATTGAGACTATTATATAGACTTAGTTTATAAAGCAGTGGCAGGGTTTTAGGGGATTTACTCCAATTTTGAAAGAAGTTCTACTGTGGGTAAAATGCTTTCCAGCAGCAGCATGACATGCTACAAAGAAATCTTTTACGAAAGAGTAAATTGATAAGGCAAACTCCATTATTATTTTATTTTAAAAATTTGCTATGACCATCTCAACCTTTAGCATCCACCACTCTAATCAGTCGGCAACTGTCAATATCAAGACAAAACCCTCCACCAGCAAGAAGATTACAATGATGCTCCAATGCTCATTAGCATTTTAGAAGTAATGTATTTTTAAATTAAGGTAAGTGTATTTTTTTTTAGACAGAATGATATTTCACACTTAATAGTGTACAATATAGTGTAAATATAACCTCTATATGCACTGGGAAACAAAAAAATATGTATGACTTGTGTTATTATGATGTTTGCTTTATTGGGGTGATCTAAAACCAAATATATCTGAGGTATGCCTGTTTGCACACATATGCACACAGACATACACACAGTCAAATGTATAAGACAAGTAAGCTAACTGGAGTGAGGCTGACACAGAATTCTTTGTTTCCAAGTCTAGGTAAACTTATACCTGGGTAGAATATTGTTACCTCATTTTATGGTAGAGAACAATAAGGCTAAATGAGAGTGTCCATGATGACTTAAGTGGTATTGAGATCACAGCACTCAATGCATTCTATTATGTGATATGGAGGAAGAATTCTTGACTTTCAAAATAAAGCCATGGTATTAGACTATAATATATCTCAGAGATATTGGGGCAAAATGGGAATACTGTAGCTTCTATTTAATAGGAGAATAGTAAATTTCATCATTAGTCGCCCTCATAAATGTAATGGAGCTGGATGGGTTAACATGCATTTTTTTTCTTGACTGTAACTCACTGTCTTTTGTTCACCCTGAGAAGCAATAAGCCCAATGAAAATATTCTTTTCTCTTTGATCTGTCTTGACAAATCAATTCGGGATTTCTAAAGCACAGGAGGATATGAAATGAGAGAATAGTCAGGTCTTAAAAGTACATTTAATTTTTACCACAAAGACTACAACAGTTAAAACCACCTTGCATGTTTATATTTTTCAAGCTTTAAATGGACTTAAGATCCTCTTTGGAAAACCTTATTTCAGTTAAACCAGGCATCAGTATTAGAAGAAGGATAAAGAGGAGGAGGAGGAGGAAGAGGAGGACGAGGAGGATATTGAAAGAACTCCACTGACATCTTGAAGAACCTGTTTTCATAAGATGTCCAGGTTGATTATTCTGCTAGCCTATATCATCTAAGAATTGTTATTCTTTTTAGCAAAAGGGAAGGAGTAGTAAGATACAATAATACTATAAGAATGTGAACAGATTGGAAATCCCATTGTTTTTGTCTGTGAGATTTTGCCTGAAAAATGCGTGAAAAGTGGATAAAGAGCCCTCACTGTTGGTAACTTAGGAAACTGCTGCAGTTTGGTTCTAAGAATACCTCCTTCAAAGTGGACAAATATACTATAGTTTAGAAGAAAAGATCCAAAATGAGGAGCTAAAGGGTTTGTTTATATCAGTCTGAATGATTAAGAGAAGCAACGTGGTTTATTTTGGTTTTCTCAGCATATTTAATGTTAGCTAACTTACCAAGAGAAAAAAAATAAGTCCAATTTAATTTCATCATCCATTCAAATGGGAACAGTTCACAAAAGTGAAAGACATAAGGAGATGGAGATATGTATGTGTACGCATACACACACACACATCCTTATTTAGTGAGCATTTTCTAAGTAAACTGATTGATTTTAATGATATCAAGTTCTATTATTCTTTAATACCATCTTCACTTCTAAAACCTTGTTCTAGACTACAGAGTGAAAAGACAATATTTGGTGGCAACCTCTGGAAAAAAAACCATGCAACAGGAGACCAAGCCAGGGAGAATGTGTCTCATTATTGTTTCCCAAACAAACAAACAAAAAGTCTCATGTTGGGAACAGAATCATCCAGCCACCAATCATCTAGCAGAGTTGGGGATATGGGAAGAAATTCTGAAGTAATCAGTTGATACATAAAACTAAAAGGGTATTCAGTTAGGAAAAGAAGAAGTCAAATTGTTCCTGTTTGCAGATGACATGATTGTATATTTAGAAAACCCCATCATCTCAGCCCAAAATCTCCTTAAGCTGATAAGAAACTTCAGCAAAGTCTCATGATACAAAGTTAATGTGCAAAAATCACAAGCATTCTTATACACCAGTAGCAGACAAACATAGAGCCAAATCATGAATGAATTTCCATTCACAATTGCTTC
>NW_012119154.1:8509212-8552154 GCF_000951035.1 Colobus angolensis palliatus | reverse complement strand
CAAGAACAGAAAACCAAACACCGCATGTTCTCACTCATAGGTGGGAACTGAACAATGACATAACTTGGACTCGGGAAGGAGGACATCACACACCGGGGCCTATTATGGGGAGGGGGCAGGGGGGAGGGATTGCATTGGGAGTTACACCTGATGTAATGACAAGTTGATGGGTGCTGACGAGTTGATGGGTGCAGCACACCAATATGGCACAGGTATACATATGTAAGAAACCTGCACATTGTGCACATGTACCCTAGAACTTAAAGTATAATAATAATATAAAAAATTGAAGCAGATTAACCTTTTAGAAATTAAACAAAGAACATTCCTGAGGAGGAAGAAAGCCCCAAATGGGGAGGGATGGGGCTGGGGTGGCAGGAGGTGATTCAGTCAACAGTGACAGTCAGAAGCTTCAGTATTGTCCTTTTGTAACCAGGTACCCTATTTTTAACTTTTTTCTCCCTTTTCCTTCTGTTTTGTATTAACCTTTCAGTGGTAAAATAACAATGTTTACTCTCCTTTCCACTGGGCACTCCCTTGCATTGCTAGCTTATCTAATTATGTTTGCTTAGAAGTTCCAGAGACTGCATCTTGAGAAAATCCACGTGACTATGGACTTCTCCCCCACCAAAAGATTATTTCAAGACTGTTCAAAACTGCAGCTAATTTGCAACTGGGTTGATCCTGAGATGGCACCAGCCCATTCACCAGATGGGCAACAACTCAAGGTCAGTCATCAGAGCATGCCATGTAGACCTGTACCACCTTGTCCCCTATTCTGCATACCTTCGCCTTGTGTACTAAACTTGCTCTTCTTAAGCCCTAGCATTTTGCCTGAGAATTTTGAAGTGGTTTCATCAAGGTGGGAATCTGAACCATTTCCCCACTGCTAACTGGAAAATAAAGTCACTTTCCTTCCACAGTACTTCATTCTAGTTATTCGATATTGTAAGCGGCTGAACCTGTGTTTGGTTCCACCTTGTCAGTTCTACAAGACCTATGTGAAGATGATGTACGCACTTTGGGATACAGAAACCTATTGAAGAACCTTTCCTTCCTTTTGGGAAATGAAATTTCCTGATCAGAGTACACTGGCAAGGCTGAACAAATGGGTCCATCTCTAAATCCTATAAGGGGCACTAACCTTCAATCCAACAGAGCCCTTGTTCTCTCACTTTTCTGGTTCAGTCTGATCTGGGTGTAGTTTCATGAGAGGTCTATCTCTGCGTGATCCATAAGAGGTATACCAGCAATCTTGACTATAGTTGTGAGGGCTTCATTAGCCAGTAGGCTGGAAAGTTTCTCTCAAATGATGCAGCCCAGGATACAGACTGGAGAGAGTTGTTCTTCCCAGAACCCAACTTTTTTTGGTCCACTCTTGGCTTCTGATTCCACCTCCAGAGAATGTTTGAGGGTAATGAACCGAATATATACAAAGATTCTCAGTTAAATATGTTAATGAAAACCAATACATTTACCTCGCTTCCGCTAAACTCCACTAAAATGCTGGTACTATAAAGAGGTGGATACGGTAAAGGAAGAAAGCAGGCAATTTGAGAATTAGTGAGGAGATAACAGCCAATTTAAAATGTTAATTTAATTAATTTCAGATGCTGGAAACAATATGGGCAAGTGGTAACTGACTCAGTATATCTGACAAAGCTGAAAGTGTGCAATGAGAAAACCTTTAAGGAGCAAGTTGATGCATGCCACAGAACCCAGGAAAGGATGAAAAAATGAACTACTGCATTCCAGGGCTAATGCCAGCCCATTTTAGACAATCCTAGCCTTGAGTTCCTGTGATACTAGAATTCGCAACTATAGAAGATTTGCAACTGCCTTAGGTAATAAAGAACACATGTAAAATTGAATATCAGAGCCAAATGCAGTGGCGGTACACGGTTCACGCTACAATGGTCTTCAACCAAACAGGTGTGAACTCTTCAACCAAACAGGTGTGAACAGAGCCGAGACTCAATCGGCAGGTCTCATAGATAGGTCCCCAGGATCCCTGACACCAGAATGAAATGCAGACAAGATTCAGCAGCTGTTAGAATATCTGGTGCTTGAGGCTGCATTCCATGACTTTTCACTGCTTGGTAGGTCTCTTTGGGTCACCTTAGCATTTTGATACCATGCGGCATTGTTCCATATCCCTTATCTTCTGAGTGCTTGTTGATGATTAACTGGTTAAACTTTAGAAAAGCAGCATAGAGCAGACAAGAACAAGCAGCGATAACTTCCTCTTAGTTAGAAATAAAGAAGTACTCAAGTATTGGGATGTTACATGACTCATACAAGATTGCAATGCCACAGATTCTCATACCAGATCATATGTTCACTTATTAATTCACATTATTGAGCAATTTTATGTGCTAGCAACCAAGTTAAATATTGAGCTGAGAAGAAGAAAAAAAAGACAAAGACTGCCATTGTGGTGTTCCAACACTTATAAGGAACACACATAGACACTTAAAAAACTGCAGGAATGAGGCATGTAAAAAGCACAATAAAAATACCTGGGAGATTGCAAGACAGGCTTCAAGGACGCAACATCTGCCTTCAGTTTTCAAAGACAAGTGTGCATTTGCCTTAATGGTTGCCACATACTCTTGTATGGAATAGAAGGGGATGGGGAGAAGCAACTATTCTAGTGTTTTGAATAATTAGGAAGCATTGTGCAAAGAAGCACAAACACATGAAATAGCACGTTGCTCAAGTCGGCACATTCTTTAAGCTAAAATGAGACTATGTAGCTAGGGCAATATACCAGTTTAATGCATATGAATTCACTTTTATCATACCACAAGTTGAATCAATTATTATTATTATCCCTGTTTTGGAGAATGAGAAAACTGTGATTTGTTTGAGATAAGTGGTGGAATTAGGTGGGTTTGGCTTCCACCGCACCCTTAACTGCTGCACTCTACTGTCATTTCAATCTGCCTAGCACGACCTGGTAATTGTGGACTGAGAGGGAAAACCATGGCATAAACAAGGGCAGCAACTGAATTTTCCTTTCCCATGGGTCAGAGGGTATTTGGGGCCTTGCAGTCGATGAAGTGTAGTGCAGTTAAGGAACACTATCTCATATGTGGGCATCTGATTGTCTTGTCCTCCGAGAGTTGCTCCAAGTGATAATGAAGAAAGCCTGCCTTTCAAACCCCTTGCCCCTGCCCTTGGAAGGTGATTGTGCTGGCTGATAACTGCTGTCTGGGTAGAGATTTAAGAAAGCTCCTTATCATAAAAGACATAAGAACATTAGCCTAGACATTGGGGTCTTTAGTTCTGTAATAACTGTATGCACTTTTATGTATTAAATATCTTTGTTACGGCACATTAAAATAATCTGGCCTTGACTGTTATTTATTTGAGCCTCTTTTCTTTTTGACTGTGCTTGAAGTCAAAGATTGGGTCAGATTCGTTGTCCTTTGTTTAGTGCGTATCCATACCTTGCATTTAGTAGAAATCAATATTCGTTGATTGAATTTCATTTAGCAACTTCAGTGTGTCTTTTCCTCTCCACCTTACATGTGTTCTTGCTCCTTTATTCAGTGCAGAAAATGCCATTGCAGTGACCCCCTAAAGTTAGCCCCATTCTCATTCTTATATTGCCTACAAAAACTATATATAAATACACATTCTATATATAAATATATATCCTATATTTATACTATATATAAACTATATATACACATATATATACACACACACATATATATACACACACACACATATATATATATCTCCTAGTCTTAGCAGTAAGAACTTCTCCTTTTAAGGGTTCTGAGTGGTGGCATAGCAAGGCTTAGGATAATAATTCAGTAGGCTTGGGATTGAATACAGGATCTGACCTTTCCAAGTTGTGTGCTCTATGTAAACACCTGAAGTCCCTCATCGCCAAATAAAAATAATAATTGCCATTGCAGAGGATGACTGAAAAGATTAAATTAAATACTATATATCAAATGCTTAGCACCATGCTTGATACATAATAATTGCCAAATAAATGATATATAGTGTTACTACTATTATATATAGTGTTACTACTATTACTACTACTACTATTTCAATATATGGAATACAGTTCCGAAGATTGAGTCTTGACCTACGATTGCTGCCTCAGTAACTTAAGACATGTTAGAGGATGGTCTTGCTCCTAAACAAAGGCTATATGCCACTAGAAACAATAATGACAATGCACATTTCAGATTAGCTCTGACTGAAGCACAAGGGAAGTAGAAATCATAGTTTTACACACATGAAGATATAAAGTTAGTTAACTCAGATTCCCAAAGAACCCTAGTGTTATTTTATTTGGGTTTGGGTGTGCAATTAGCTTGTCAAGGCACATCTTATTATCATTGTTCATTTTGATTTGGACTGAGAAAGTAGAGAGAGAGGGGTAGGGGGAAGAGGGGGAGGAGGGAGCAAGGGAGGTGGGGAGAGAGGGATGGGTGGGGGGGGAGAAAAAGAGAGAGAGAGAGAGCGAGAGAGAAAGCATGCCATGCAGGCTGCAGATGTACGAATGCAGCAATAGCTACATTGCCTTGCATCTTGCTGTGGACCAAACACATCAGGATCACTGCAGACCTTGGTAAATGCACATCCATGTACATGTGCGCACATGCGCACACACCACACGCACACACACACTCAAACACTTCACTTCATTTAACACGAGGGAGGAAAAAGAGAAGAAGTGTCTTGAGATTCAGTGACATGGACAGCTTTATCTAAGAACTCAGGGATAAAATGAAAATTTCAATTTTTTTTGAGCGACTTATTTGTTCAGCCTCACAAAGTCCATTTTTCTCCCTGACTGATTCCATTTTCAGATAGAATCATCATATGTCCAAATGCAATTGCCTAGATTGAATATGTGGGACTCGCAGCCATGTTTACATAGTATTTTTTCAACTCCAGAGATAAAGCTACTGATTTTGTCATCATCACAGAGACTCAGCCTCTTCCATCAAACATTCAGAACTCATTTCTTCTCATTAAGTAATAAAATTATTGACCACCTGTGCCACTGACAGTTATGACATGTATGACTACGGAAAAAGTACAAAACCTGCAGAGAGTTGAGGAAAATGGCTTGCAGGCTATCAAAAGTAATGCTTTCTGAGCCTTACCAACCTGAACTATATTCCCTTTTACTTCTTTATCTTAAACCTACTTTGCATACCTATATCAGAGTAATTTTCCCAAAGCATAATTCAGATTCAACACTCCCCAGGCCAAAAGTCATCTCTAGTATTTTGATTCTCAGTAAGTCATTTGTAGAGAAGATAATATTTGAACTGACTCCTATAGGAAGAGTAGGATTTCTGTAGGAGAGAGCGAGGGTGGATATAACCGAAGGGAAGGAAAACAGCATGAACAGAGGAGGCAGAATTAGTTTGGAGAACAGCAAATAATTCTATATTGTTGAAGCATAAAGTTTCTCTAGTCAAGGTAATGTTGCAAAGCTAACAGATTGACCTTTACAGATCCTTGAATTTGATCAGATTAGATTAGATTAAATAGATAAATGATGATAGATAGACAGAACAAGGTTTAAAGAAGGAGGGGAGAAAAAGAGGACAGAAGGAAGACAAAATAGAGAGCAACAGAGAGTCAGGGAGAGATACAAAGAAACTGCGTATAAACAAGTCCAAGAGCATGAAGAAATCTCAGATTACTTGGATGCATATTGCTTTGTAGTTTAATCTGTCCTCTCTACAGGTGAGGGAGGTATTCAGGGTTATCGGAAAATCTGGTTTCTGTTGGAAAGTAAGAAAATCTTTGAATTATTTTCTTCCATGTTTTCTAGCCTACTTTTACAATTACTGCAAAGAAAGAAAGAGTGGGAAAAAATGTGAACACAGTAGCAATAAATTATGTTATATGTGAATTTCAACCACTATTGGGGTGCCTGCAGAGGTTCTGTCAAACAAGTGTCCAGGGTGACTCTGACACTACCTCTCTCTAAAACTTGTCCTACAATCCTTTCCCAACAGCACCTACGTGTTCTAATCCCTGCCTAGTGATCAAACTTCATCCAACTTCATCTCCTACAGCTTTCCCCCATCTTGCTCAGCAATAACCACATTGGCTTTCTTGGGATTACCAAAATAAAGCAAGCTCAACCCTGCTCAGAGCCCTTCACTCTTCAGTGTCTTCATTGCAATCTATTTTCTTGAACTTGACAGCACTAGCTATTTCTCTTCATTCAGTTCTCCCAAATGAAGCTCCTAAGGAAGTTTTCGATCATCACACTTGCAAAATGAGCCCCCTATCACTCTTGATCACTATCCATTACCTCCACTATTTGAAATTGCCTTATTTATAATTTTATCTTATTTTATCTACTCGCTTATTTCTGCCTTCTTTTTCCCCTTACCCTCTTCTCCTGTATCATAGGCAAAGCTATTAAGATATCTTCACGTAAACTTACTACATTCTTGAAACTAACGAATTCTACTGCTTATATTTTTAATTTTTTAAATTATACTTTAAGTTCTGGGACATGTGTGCAGTACGTGCAGGTTTGTTACATAGGTATACATGTGCCATAATGGTTTGCTGCACCCATCAACCCGTCGTCTACATTAGGCATTTCTCCTAATGCTATCCCCAAGCCCCCCACCCCCCAGCAGGCCCTGGTGTGTGATGTTCCCTTCCCTGTGTCCACGTGTTCTCATTGTCCAACTTCCACTTGTGAGTGAGAACATGCAGTGTTTGGTTTTCAGTTCCCGTGTTAGTTTGCTGAGAATGACGGTTTCCAGTTTCATTCATGTCCCTGCAAAGGACAAGAATTCATCCTTTTTTGTGGCCGCATAGTATTCCATGGTGTATATGTGCCTTTTTCAATGTAATGTAAGCTCATTGAGGCGTTAGTCACTGTAAAACCCTCAATACTTAAATAATACTTGGCAGATACTAAGTACTCAATTAATTAAAAGAACTGAGACGTTTTCAGTTTAATTTCAGCATGGAAATAACCTGGAAGCTCTCTCTCCTGTCCTTACAACAATGAAAACTAGACAAAGTGAAATCAATGATTTGTTTTTGATCCATTAAATAAATGAAGTTTCAGGGCAAATGGTCACCTCTACATCTGGAGAAACAGGCACACCCAGAGAGTCACAGCTGACGTCTGCTTATATGGAGCAGATGCTGTTACAGCTGTAAACTGCTCAGAATATTTTTCTTTTTTTTTTTTATTATACTTTAAGTTCTAGGGTACATGTGCACAATGTGCAGGTTTCTTACATATGTACACTTGTGCCATGTTGGTGTGCTGCACCCATCAATGCGTCAGCACCCATCAACTCGTCATTTACATCAGGTATAACTCCCAATGCAATCCCTCCCCTCTCCCCCACCCCGTGATAGGCCCCAGTGTGTGATGTTCCCCTTCCTGAGTCCAAGTGATCTCATTGTTCAGTTCCCACCCATGAGTGAGAACATGCGGTGTTTGGTTTTCTGTTCTTGTGATAGTTTGCTGAGAATGATGATTTCCAGCTGCATCCATGTCCCTACAAAGGACACAAACTCATCCTTTTTTATGGCTGCATAGTATTCCATGATGTATATGTGCCACATTTTCTTAATCCAGTCTGTCACTGATGGACATTTGGGTTGATTCCAAGTCTTTGCTATTGTGAATAGTGCCGCAATAAACATACGTGTGCATGTGTCAGAATATTTTTCAATATTCAACACCAATTCATGTTAAACCTGTAAACTGGTCAGAATAACCAAATGGTAAGTTTGATGAGTTTAATGATATGTGGTTGGGTTTGATAAAACAAGAGCAGTTTATACCCAAAACAAGCAAAGAAATGAAATAATAAAAATCAGACTACTTATAAAATAAAATTGAAACAGGAAAACAATAGAAAAATCCAAGAAACAAAAATCTAGTTTTTTAACATAGATAAATAAAACTGATAAACTTCTAGATAGACTAACCAAGAAAAAGAGAGAAGATACAATTTACCAATGTAATAAAAGTGGTCATCACTACAAATTCCACTGACATTAAAACAATAATTCCTTTAGGAATACTGTGAAAAAAAATACATGCCCACAATATAATAACTTAGGTGCAATGGACCAATTTCTCAAAAGACACATGGTTCACAAACTTGCATAGGAACTTAACATAATTTCTATAGGCCTGTGTTAGTTTCCAATGGCCACCATAACAAATTACCACCAACTTGGTGGCTAACAACATGGAAATTCATTCTCTGTAATTTCTAGTCCAGATTTCCAAAATCTAGATGTTGGCAGGACCACCCACCCCAGAAATTTCTTGATTTGTGGATACATTAAATTTCTTAATTTATAGATACATCACTCCAATCTCTGCCTCTCTCTGTCATCATATCATTTTCTCTGTTTCTCATGTGTCTTTTTCTCATGAGGATACTCTCACGGGATTTAGGTCATATACTAATCCAATATGTTACTATCTTGTTCTTTACATTAGTTACATATACAAAGATCCTATTTTCAAATATTAGTAAGGTCACATTTTGAGATTCTGGATGGACGTGAAGTTTGGAGGGGATTATTCAATTACTACAGACCTATATCTATTCAAAAGGTTAAAGCAGTACTTGACAACTTTCTAAAAATAGAAAGAATCAAGCCCAATTATTTTAATTCTGAATTATACCAAATAATTATGAAAAAGTATGCCAATTATTCACAATTTCTTTCAGAAAATAGAAGCAGAGATAATACTTCCTAAATGATCCTATGAGGTTAACATTACCTCAGTACCAAAACCAGATGAAGACATTACAAGAAAGAAAACTACAGACCAGTAATCCTTATAAACACACATGCTAATATTCTCAAGAAAATATTAGCAAATAAAACACAACAATGTATAAAAATAATTATATACCACAACTGAACAGTATTTATTATAGGTATGCAAGACTGATTCAGCATTTGAAAATCAATCACTTTAATCCATCACATCAACGGCCTGAAGAAGAAAAATCACATGATCATATTAATTGATGCAGAAAAGTATTTTTCAATATTCAACACCAATTCATGTTAAAAACTCTCAACAAACCAGGATTAGATACAGCCTTCTTAAATTCTGAAAAGAACTTCTACAAAAAACACATATAGCTAACATTATTTTTAATGGTGAGAAACTCAAAACTTTCCCCCTAAGATTAGGAACAAGACAAGGACATACCTTTCTCCAGTCCCAGTCAAATATTGTATGCAATATGCTAGTTACTGCAATATAATAAGAAAAGGAAATAAAAGCTATGTAGACTGGAAATTATTATGTAAAACCATTTCTATGTGCAGACAACATGATTGCTTATGTAGAAGATCCAAGAGAATCAATGAAAAGCATTCCCATTTCTAATATGCAAACATAGCAATATTATAGGATATAAGGTTAATGATCAGAATCCATTTGCTTTCCTATATAATACAATGAACAACTGAAATTTGAAATTTAAAAAATGCTTTTTACAATAGCATCACAAAATTGAAATATTAGATATTAAACAAAATTCATACAGAATTTATGTGCTTTAAACTACAAAGCACTGTTAAAAGCAAGGAAGATCTATTAATAAATAAATGGAGAAATATTCTGTGTTAATTGGAAAAATCAATAATGCTAAAATGTTAATTATTTCAAACTTGATGCACAGATTTAATGAAATTCCAATTAAAATTCAGTAAAATAATGTTTTGTAGATAATGACAACCTGGTTCTAAAGTTAAATAGAAAGGCAAAGGACCTAGGCATCAAAACACTGAGGAACAAAGATGGAAGACTTACCGCCAATAGTAAGACTTACTATAAGTTTACAGATATCAAGACAGCATAGCATTTTTAATAGAATATTTGTTCTATAGACCAATATAACAGAATACTGAGCCCAGAAATAGTCTCACACAAATATAATCAACTGTAGATACTCAGTCCTTAATGTGGAATATATAAGGGGTGGAACTTCCCCACTCATGAAGTATGAATGGTACCTAGTAACTTTCCTCCAAGAGTATAGAAATGTGGAAAAAAAAGAATAACTTTACAATGGAGTAACATGACATAAAAGATCAGCCAGGTGATTAAGGTTAATATTAATATCAACAGTCTTAAGTCATATTGAGATGATGTACCCTTGATATGATGTGATGAAAATCGTACTTTACTTTGTCATGTCCCCCCGAGACCCACAACCCCAGCCTAATCACAAAGAAAATATCAGGTAAATCCTATCTGAAGGACATTCTACAACATACCTGAGTATCAACCTTAAAAGCTATTAAAGTCCTCAACAGCAAGGAAAGTCTGAGAGACTGTCACAATTAAGAGAAGCCTCAGCAGACAACCCTACTAAATTTAATGTGGTGTCCTTGATGAAACCCTAGAACAACAACAGCAAAATGGATAGGTGAAAACTAATGAAATATGAAAAACGTACAGGCTTTGATTAATAAGAATGTAACAATACTACTTTACAAATTATGACAAATGTATCATGCTAATGTGAGATATTAACAATAGTGGAAACTGACTATGGCATATATGAGAATTGTCTGTGTTATTTTCACAATAATTCTATAAATCTGAAACTGCTCTAAAAATGTATTTTTAAAAAATAGCAAACTGTGTAGTGTCTTCATTTTTGGAATCAATATGAGCATAAGAATATTTACAGCTTTAAAACATTCTCTAAAAAATTAATACATAAACCAATATACAGACAATTGAAAGCATTAGAACCAACTAGGGTTTAGGACTTTCTCTCCCACTTTTGCATTTTTGCCCTCCACTTGTCTTTCACATTAGGCTGCTAATTTTCTCTCAAAGTTGATACATGCTCATTCTTCTCTGCCTCCACATCTTTATCCAGGTTGCTTTTTGTACCTAGAAAAACCTTCCCATTAACAATAAAAAGTCAAACTCAACCAATCTCTTAAAACTGAGCAAGAAGGCTGAATCATCTTCTATCAACTGTTTCTTAATCTTCCCTTTCAATCTTCCCCAAAAGGAATAAAGTTCCTGGATTCACAATAACTGTAAACATTTTTCATAGTATCCTTCACATGACATCACTTTTTACCTCATTTTTGTCCATGTCTTAACTATCTATAGAATAGTTTTTATAGTATTTATACTTAAACTAGGTTGCCCATGCCCAAGGTTTTCTCCTTTGTATTCTTTTACAGCCTTTTGCACTAGGCAGCAGATTGCTCAGTGGTAGGTATTTGATAAATTACCTGCTTCATTTATAAAGGAAAAAAATAGTTCAATTTTACTAGATTATATAGACATTCTCAATTGTGTCTTAATTTCTAATCATACAGGATAAATAGACTCTGTGATATTAATGTTACATGAACAAGGCAATTGATGTCAAAGGAGAAAAAAAATCAACATGGACTTCACTTCTGATTTTGACACATGTATTTTCTTGGGCCTCTGGGCATCAAAGCTTCCCTGCAAGCTTTGATGCATCACTTCATGACTAATGAAGATCTTCAAACTCTTCTTGTTCACACATCCAGCTTCCCTTGAAAGATCTGAACAAATGTCAATTGCTTTCTGTTCCAGTTCATCACTCAAGATGCCTGACAGCATTTGATTTTAATGAATGCCACCAGAATGCCTGGTCCCTGTAACGCAGCTCTCTTCCCTTCTTGGCTCATGGCCCACACTAACACTGCTATTATGATGTGGATACAACAAAATCTGTAGAAGAGATGTAATCACAAGCTACCCTCTATTTAGCAGTCAATCAATTTAGCTGACACCATGTCCTTTTGGCTAGGTGTTTATATACTTATAACTGTTCTTGACCACCTGTAAAATTCTTAATCAGATTGATCTGCTTTTCTAAACACATGCAGTGGTTATGTTCCTTTATCCACCATACAAGAATTTAAAAATGCCATATTAGGCTGTGCGTTGTGGCTCATGCTTGTAATCCTAGTATTTGAGGAGGCTAAGGTTGGAGGATTGCTGAGACCAGAAGTTCAAGACCAGCCTGGGCAACACAGTGAAACCCTATCTACACACACACACGCCCGCCCGCGTTATGTAAATCAAAGTAAATTTAATTCTGAGTCTGTACTCATCTTAGTGACAAAAAAATTCAAACTCAATCTTGTTTGAGGACTCTCTTTTCTGGGGCAGCAGAAAATTATTGAGACTTAGGTGACATTAAGTGACACTCAAATGTGATGGGGGAATGGGGAGTATGGAGGTGTGGGGTGAGATGGTCTTAGAGATAAGATCATAATGATAACCTTTTATATATTTATTATCTGAACCCAGGAATCACCTCTCAAAGAGGGATGACTTCCTTCTGCTTCTTTTCAAATGGGGATCTTTTGAGGTAACTTTCACTGGTACTCAGGAACAGCTACCTAATTTGTGGAGCTTAGGGCAAAATCAAAATGCAAGGCTCTTTGTTCAAATTTATTAAGAATGTCTTGACGGCAACAGCAAATCTTTAAACCAAGTGCTGGGCCTTCTGAGCATAGGTTTCTGTGTTACTGCACAGGTCCTGTGTTCTTGAAGCCTGCCCTGCTACCACTACTGCTCTTTATGGCAGAACCGGAGTCATCTTTAGTTAACTTACCAGCTTCTTGTTCCCTGTGTGGTTGGCTCTCGGTGGAAACAGATTCCTACTAATTACAGGAGCTCTTTTTCAGGCCTAGGAATCTTCCCTTAATACTGGACAATTCTTCCTATGCACTGCCCAAACAGCAATCTACCGTCCTCCTGGACTATCCAGTTTTTTATCTTCTTGAACTTTAGATTTTGAAAAAAAGCCTCTTAAATATTGCCCTGGAGCTCAGGGAGGTTGTAGTTCTTTAGGATTTTGCAACTCAATGTGGGATTTACACAGCAAAGACATCACCTGGGAGCTTGTTAGAAATGCAGAATCTCACCCTATTTACAATAGCAAAGATTTGGAACCCAAATGCTCATCAATGATAGACTGGATAAAGAAAATGTGGCACATATACACCATGGAACACCATGCAGCCATGAAAAAGAATGAGTTCATGTCATTTGCCGGAACACGGATGAAGCTGGAAATCATCATTCTCAGCAAACTAACACAGAAACAGAAAAGCAAACACCTCATGTTCTCACTCATGAGTGGGAGTTGAACAATAGGATCTCATGGACACGGGGAGTGGAACATCACATACCAAGGCCTATCAGGGGGTGGGGAGCAAGGGGAGGGATAGCATTAGGATAAACACCTAATGCATGCAGGGATTAAAACCTAGATGACAGATTGATGGGTGCAGCAAACCACCATGGCACATGTATACCTATGTAACAAACCCCCACGTTTTGCACATGTATCCCAGAGCTTAAAGTATATAAACAAAAAAGGAAATGCATAATCTCAAGTCCCAACCAGACCCACCGAGTCTGAATTAGCATTACTACAAGATCTTTAATGCACTGCATTGCTAATTCGTATTGAGATAGAGGGCAGAGAATGGGGAAAATATAACTTGTTTTCATTATGTTTCATTCTTCTACACTAAGAAAAATACATTAACTAATTATCCTGCCTAATATTGATAATTAATAACTTAATTAACAAGAGATGTGAGTATATAGTATAGAGCAAGGGGTTACAAACTCAAATGCTTCTAAAGGCTAGGAAGGTAACCTTAAAAAAGGGAAGCTAGTAAAGGAGGCATGACAAGGCTGTGTAAAACATTATCTTATGTATTAATAGCTGATGAAGCAGCATGATCTCAATGCTCTGGAGCTTCTATTTCTCAAGAGAAGATTAGAATTTGGACTTTACTTGAAATCTTTAGCAACTAGTGCAAAACTGAAAATGTTCTAATAACCAAGTGAAGCATATGTTAAGACATGTGTGGCTAGAAGTGTGATCACACATCTAGAATTTTGTAATGAATGTTTTGAGACAGGCATTTGGAAGGCAGTGTATTATAAAAGATTGAAGTCTCTACCACTCCTTTTAACTTTAAATTTCCATGACACTCTTTTCTGTTAATTTTTCTCATTTCATAAAGCATAGCCCAAACTATTATCATGAAATAGAAGAAATGGCATGTGTGTACAAAGAGCTCTGAGTTTCCTGGATAACATTAGTAAATTGTTCGCAAAATTGTCTGCAATTATTCCCCTCCCCTTATCCACACTCCTAAAAGTGTAGCTTTGCAGCTCATTCCATCAAGAACTAAGACTATTTTTCCACATTTTGAATGTAGTCTGGTCCTGTGTTTGGCTGTGGCTAATAGAATGTGGTGGAAGTGACACTGTGTTAATTGTCAGCCTTCTTCCTCTCTTGGAACCCTGCCTTGCTACCATAGGAATAAGCGAGATAGCTTACTGGAGGACAGACGACCATGTAGAGCAGATACAATCCATCCTAGCTGAGGCCATACTTGCACCATCCAGCCATCAGTCAACTTGGCAGTTTATCATGCATGCAGATCCGTGAATGACCCCAGCTGATATCAAATACACTGCCTAACTGTGTTCCACCCAAATAGACTATATAATTGTATAATTTTCTTTGTATTAATCTTGTTTAGTGGTTTTTTTTTTTTTTGAGCTTCTTGAGTCTGTGTTTTGATAACTTTTAGCATGTTAGAGAACACCTTGACCATTTGCTCTTTAGCCATTGCTTTGTGCTCCTTTTCTGGGTCTACAATTACATGTATGTTAGACCATCTGCAGCCTACATATTTCCTATGCTGTTTTGCCCTTTCCATCATGTTTGTGCCTCTGTCTTTCAGTTTTGATATTTTCTCATCTGTTTTTGAGTTCACATTAATCCTACCTTCTGCTAAACGTCTCTTTTCATCCCTCCAGTAGGTCTCAGTTACCGTATTACATATTTTTTTTTCAGTTCGAGACTGTCCATTTAATTTGTTTTTATAATTCCAAATTTTAATTAAAATTGTTATCATTTCAACCATTTAAAAAATCTGTTTTCTTTAACTTATTATGGTCATGTAAAATGTGTTCACTAACTCCTGTATCTTATTTTATTTATTTGTTTATTTTTTGAGACATTCTTACTCTGCTGCCCAGGCTGGAGTGCAGTGGCTCAATCTCGGCTCACTGCAACCTCTGCCTCCTGGGTTAAAGGGATTCTTGTGCCTCAACCTCCCAAGCAGCTGGGACTACAAGTGCACACCACCATGCCTAGCTGTTTTTTGTATTTTTAGTAGAGACTGAGTTTTGCCATTTGGCTAGGCTGGTCTTGAACTCTTGTCCTCAAGTGATCTGCACATCTCAGCCTCAGAAAGTGCTGGGATTAGAAGTGTGAGCCACTGTGCTGGGCCACTCCTATGTCTTAATTGTCTTTGAGTTTGCTTCTATTATTTGATTGTTTTTCTTTCTTGAGAATCTTATAATTTTTTTTTTATTTTACTTGGGCATTGTGAATAAAAAATATAGAGATTAATAATAATGTTTTATTTTCCCTGTGAGAGGAGAATAATGGAGTAAATTCATTTCAGAATGAATACATACTAAGACAGAAAGCAGGACATCTGAATTCTAATTCTGACACTTTCACTATGAGCTCTCAAGATTTACTCTAAGGAGCCTCAGCTAACATTAAATGCTGTCTACTGTTTTGTTAGTTGCAAAAGTTTACAGTTCAATAATTTCCTACCGCTAGAGTGTGGTACAAAATATTTTGTAAAGGAGAAAAATAAATTATGTTGAAGCTTAATAATATCTTCTGAGATGAGAAAAATCCAAGCCCGAAACATTTACTATTTTGCCTCAAATTGCAGAAGTTACTCAGGGCTCCCAAGCAGCTTCACTAGTGGATATTGGTAGTTATTAAAAGAGTAATCAGGGCCCTGATGCATATGCATTTTCAAAAAATCCTAAATGTAATTAATCCAATTGTCTTTGGTCTGTAGCCTTTACTATGATCTGTTTCATTTCGACTGTGATGTTGGTATTCAATATCTAGTAAATACTCTTTGCAGCAATAATAAAAACAGATGTGAAGTGTTATTTCAAATCAACTAAACTTAAAAGTATCAATGATACCCAAATGCCCCAGGAAGTTATGATAAATATAATTTTACTCATCTTAGCAAATAAATGAGACCCTGAGGTGAACACACACACACACATGCACTTCTTTCTTTCATAAATATTGCTTTCCCTCCACTTTCTCTGCTAAGAAAGTTTTATGCCTTCCTAGCTAGTATTCAGATGACTATGCGAGGCAACATTTCTCCTAAGACGGGGGAAGGAATGCTGGCAGTGCTCATGGACCAACTATCAAGTCTCCACACAGTTATCTCTTTAATAAGTTATAATGTTTGTAAGAAGGAATGTAGGATATTTCTCAATAACGAAGATTCACCAGTACTGTAAGTGAAGACTCAGAGGTGAAGAAATAAAACTAAAACAAACAACACAGCACACTTTGTTCTATGTATCTTAAAATAATGTTTATTTTGAAATGTCAAGGTTTCAGGGAAATATAGAGAATAAATTTTGGAAACAATCAGGTATTTAGCCATCTATTTTTGGGAAATCATCTTTTTTTACATGAAATATGTATTTCATATCTATTTGAAACTTCTTGTGTAAATATACCCATTCCATTCTTTACCCTCTTCTCCCCAGAATTAACTCCTAGCTTGAATATAGTGGTAATTATTAACATATATGTTTTATTACATGTTTTTAATTACACTGTATTTACTCATATTTATAAATCATATATAGTATTATTTCTTCTTTCAAATTTATGTATCTTATTTATCTTCTATTTGTATATTTTATCACAAATTTATGTTTTTGAGATTTTTCTGTACTACGTACAACTGTAGCTCACTCATATTACTGCTGTATCATATTTTATGTTATTAATGCAATAATTTGTCCATTCTCCTACTCTTTTTGGGTCATTTGAGTCATTTGGGTGACTCAAAGTTTCCTTTTTTAAAAACACTGCCCATTAAATATTCTCATGAACAAGAATATTATTTGCCTGTGCAAGGGGGTATTCTTAGGTGTTCTTCCATAAGTAAAATTTTAAGTGCTGAAGTATAGAATTTGCAAAGAATTAACAAAGCTGTCACTCCCACATAACAGGATTGCTTATGTAGAAGAACCAACTGACTATAAAGAAAAAAATCATTATACAATAAAAAATGTTATACTACCAAAACATAACATATAATGTAACATATAATGCAATTAAGAGTAAAATAGTATAAGAATTTTAAAATTGTCATTTCCATGATCATTTGTGAGACTGAATATTTATTTCCACATTTATTCACCATCAAGTTTACTATTTTATAAATTGGTTGTTCAATTCTGTTCCATATCTTTCTATTGGATTGTATGTCTTTTTCTTATTGATTTACAAGTGTTCTTTTTATATTTTGAATACACACCCACAATCTCTTGGAGTTAATAGAGTTTCTTTTCATCTTGCACTGGTAAAATTTTGTAGAGAAGTTTTACATTTTATGGTAATCAAAATGTATTAATAACTTTGCTTTATTGTGATTTTGTGTCCTCTCTAAACGAATCTGTAACAACCTGAGGGTATGAAGACATTTTTCTTTAGTTTCTCCTAACATTTTATGAGTTTGCTATTTTTTTAAGAATTTTAATTTACCTCAAGGTTATTTGTGTGCCTCTTGTGAAATAAGAATCTAATTTTATTTTTATAGAGATTAAAAACTGTCTCCTTTGTGGTAGCAGGCGAAATATTATATTCCCACAGTTGGCACTGCATTATTTTCATATATAAATGTGTCTGTTTCTGGGCCCTTTATTTTATCCCTATGAATACATTAATTTATTGTTGTCTTAACATGTATATGAAATTGAGTTATCAGTGAAATATACACCTTGAACATAATGTATATTTCATTTATTTAGGTCTTTTATATATGCTTCAAAACTTTTACTGTTTTTGATTGAAAAGTTCTTTTGTATCATTGATAAAGATATATTTTAGTCTTGTAAGTTACATATACTTATTATTTACATCTTCTCTATTTTTTCATGTTTGCTGCATATGTTTTACTCTAATTAATAAAGTACATATTTTAATCTGTTATATGTCATGTTTCGGTTATATGAGATTTTTATTTTATAAATTATGATATTTTATCTTTATAGTTAGGTGGTTCTTCTATATATGCAATCTTATTATGTGGGAAGGACAGCTTTATTAAATCTTTGCAAATCTTTATTTATTGCTTCTCCATACTTTACTGCATTGGTTTACATCACCAGCATGATAATCAATAAATATGATTATTAACAAGCATCCTTGACAGTCCTTCGTTTTAAAAAGAATACGTCTAGTGTGTCATTTGTAATATGTTTTCTCTAAGTTTGGGTTAAATACAGTTTTTTCGTCAATTAAAACAGTTCCTGTTTTAGCCTAGTGAGCTCGATAGAGATATTTTGTTGTTTTTAATCAATGGCATGTTGGACTCTATCAAATAGTTGTTTTTCAGCATCTATTGAAATAAGTTTATATTTTAATCTGTTAATATAGCAAATTATATTAATTAATTTTACCAATTTTAAGTCTTCCTACATTCCTGGGATAAAACCAACTTGGTTAGGATATATACATAAATGCATGTGATCTGCAATGCAATATATATAGACATAGTTGAGTTCCATTTGTTAATATTTTATTCTGAATTTTTGCAACTATTTTCATAAATGAATGGGCCTGTAATTTGACTTTTTTCTTTTTGTTTTGTTTTGATTTTATGGTTTTAGCAGACTCAGATATTTTTGCGGGGGCTGCCTTTTAAAAACATCTCTGGAAGAATGTATGTAAGATTGCTTAGTAAAATTTTTGGGACTGGTATTTGGGAGTTGGAATATCTTTAATTAATTATAATATGTATTTTTAAAAATTTTCATCATGTTTTCCAGATTTTGTATTTACTTGTCAGCAATTCGATAATCAATATTTTTCAAATACTTTTTCTCTTTTTCAATTGTATTGGCATAGAAATGTTCAGAGTATTGACTTATTTTTTATTTATACTGTATTCATAGGTATGGTCCATTTGTTTTTTGCAATTTTTTTCTTTTTTGTTATCAATCCCATCAAAATTATAACATTTTATTAGACTTTTAATTTTAGCTTTATTGATTCTTAGTGATAGAAAAGACTCACTTTCCAGAAAAGGTTTGTGTTTCTATTTCCATATTGTAGGGGTCTTGTTGTTAAGTGGCCCTCTAACCAGGAATGTATTTCCCAGACTCTACTTTCAGTGAAGTGCAGCTATATGACTCAGCAGACTGACTCTTAGAGTCCTGGAAAAATTGATGGTCAGCCCTGAAGAAGAAAGAAAGCCCAAGCTTTCGGGAGAGATGGTAGAGGGAAGAATAAGAAGGGTGAGGAAACGGGCTTGGTGGAATAGATATACTATAAAAAGTCAGAGAACCCACCAGTTATCTTTCACAGGAGGCCCCGAGGACATCATGACAGTATGACAATTTATCAAGATCAACAGGGCTGTGGTGGTGAGAAGGAAACTAGTATTTTTAAGATCAGTGGTGGCCTTCTCTGCAGGTCACGCTGATGCTAGGAGAGAGAGGAGATTATAGAACTAGGTGTGTTAATATCCACAGAAATGATGGTACCCCAGACTGATCGTGTCAGGTGGCTATACTTAGCCATTGGAAAGTAGGGGCCACAGTTGCTGCAATGACAGATCAATTTGGAAAGGCAGCCCAGAATATTTGCCCTGAAGGGAGCTGTAGAGATGGTTGACACGGTATGTTGGTCCTTGGAACAAAATAGGCAGACAATAACTACCACCTAAAAAAGCAAAAGTGGAGGAGAAGAAGGTTGAAAGTGATTGATCCAACAAAAAGCTACAATCTCTTGCTCAGTTCCCACATTTGAGCCAGTGTTCACATTCAGAACTTATTCACCGAATACACAGAAGGATCCTGCCGCACTGTGGCAAGCATATACTGTGATGCTTTTTCTCAGGCCTTCCTCAAAGGGACTTATGGCCATTGCATTAGTCACGGGTTGCTGAAGAAACAGAATGAATAGGATATAAATACAGTTCACGTGTTGCTTAACAAAGAGGATACATTCTGAGAAATGTGTCATTAGGCAATTTCACCATTGTGAAAACATTGTAGAATGTACTTACAGAAATCTACATGGTATAGCCTAACACACGCCTAGGCTGTATAGTATAGTTTTTGCAAACCTGTGCAGCATATTACTGTACTGAATACTGTAGGCAACTGCAACACAATGGTATTTGTGTATCTAAACATATGTAAATATAGAAAAGAAACAGTATAAATAAGGCATTATAATGTTTGGGGACCACCATTACTTATGTAGTCTATTATTGACTGAAAGATTGCTATATGGCACATGACTGTATATATGTATATATATGATACAGCGTTGGCTCACATTATTATGGAGGCTGAAATGCTCCACAATATGCATTCTGTGAGCTGGAGACCCTGGAAAGCCAGTGGTATGGCTCAAAGTCCCAAGAGCCAGATGGCTAATGGTGTAGATGTCAGTCTGAGTCTGAAAACCTGATAACCAGGATCACCAAGGTCAAAAAGAGACTGATGTTCTAGGTCAAGCAGTCAGGCAGAGAGAGAGTGAAGCCTCCATTCCGTCCCCTTTTTGATCTATTCAAGCCGTCAATAGATTGGATGATGTACACCCACATTAGGGAGGGAAGCACATTTTGCTAAGTCTATAGATTCAAATGTTAATCTCTTCTAAAAACACCTTCATAGTCACACCCTGAAATTATGTTTAACCGCATATCTGGGCATCCTGTTACCCAGTCAAGTTGATACATGAAATTAGCTATCACAGCCATTTACGAGACTATATTCTGGAGACGGAGCATATCCAGACATCTCAAGGATTATTGGACACAGAGTGAACATTCATGTCGATAGGCATCTGGATGCCTAAAATGTCATCACAGGTCCTGTCAGAATAGGGTTTACATGGTCCAGGCAATAAATAGAAACCTGGCTACCTTGGGCTCGTAGTGTACCTACTGGGCACACCATCCCTTGTAGCAGTGATTTCTCCAGTTCCTAAATGTCTAATGAAAATTGTCATACCTGGCAGTTGGAGTAGCCTCTATATAGAATCCTTGACCTGCACATGAGACCATCAGAGTGGGGAAGGCCAAGAGGAAACCTCTGAAACTGTCCCTCATCCTTGGTCAGGACAAAAAAAAAAAAAATCAAAATAGTATCCTAATTGTGAGCCAAGTGGTTGGCAGAGAGTTGTATCACCATTAAAGACCCAAAGGGTGCAGGGATGATTGTCACCGTCATAGGTCCTCTACTTTTTTTTTCTTTTTGAGATGGAGTTTTGCTATTGTTTCCCAGGCTAGAGTGCAATGGCACAACCTCCGCTCACTGCAACTGTTGACTCCCATGTTCAAGTTATTCTCCTTACTCAGCCTCTCAAGTAGCTGGGATTACAGGTGCTGGCCATCATGCCCAGCTAATTTGTTTGTTTGTTTTTTGTATTTTTAGTAGGGACGGGATTTCACCATGTTGGTCAGGCTGGTCTCAAACTCCTGACCTCAGGTGATCCACACCCCTTGGCCTCCCAAAGTGCTGGGATTATAGGCATGAGCCACTGTACCTGGCCCATAGCTCCTTTTATTCTCCAGTATGCCCTGCAGAAATGAAATAATGGATGAGTCTCAACGAACCAAGTTCAACCACGCTCAAACAAGGTCTGAGCACAACTGCTGATCAGGCCATGATATGGGTCTTAATACCAACAACACAGAGGGTAGAATTAACTCTAACCTATGAGACACCTGTAACATAAGTGAGTAATAAATTCTGCTTTGTAGGCCTTTAAGTACTTGGGCTTTTTGTTGCTGCAGCATTATCCAGTGTAAAGCTGATTGATACAGAAGTGAAGAACTTCTTCTAAATGATAAAAAACAAATCCTTTCAAAATCTCTTCTCTTTTATACACCAATGTCATTGTTTTCAAATTTTAAAAGTTGAAAACATGATTCCTAGAACAAGATGTCAGAGTGAAGGCAGTGGGTCTTCCAATTTTCACACAGGGCTGGAGGGAGATGGTTCCATCTTTCAAGCGAAAGGATCCAATTGAGGGTGAGAGGGAGCATCTCATACACACTGAATATATTTTCTGTCACAACAGGGACTTATCACAACCCCAGTTCTATTGGAACCAGGACTCCAGGCAGTTCTAAGAAATTCTAAAAAGTGGTGTGGATATTCTATAATCAATGATTTCAAGAGACAGCTATGATCAATGTAGTTAAAATCACAACACTGGGTCATCCACAGAGATAATTACTAATTTCTAAGATTTTTTAAGTTTGCCTTCCATACTTGAACAAGAAACCAACCAACACATACAAAAACACCCTTAAAAAAGGTGAAAAGTAGAAAGTACTTTAAATCAACCCCCTTCTCATTAAAACATATTCCACCAGATGAAAATGTTATTTTAAAATACTTACATCCAGAACACTTCTTATCATTTTGTTAAGAGGATGAAAAAGTGAGAATATTTTATAATTGAAAGAGGTTAGTAGGGGTTATTTCCCAGAGAGAACAAATTAATCATTCAATAATTTGAAAGTACAACAGACATACAGAAACGTGAGCAAAAAAAGAAGAGAGGGGGAAAGATTGATGAATTTCTATAAACTCAGCAAACCTGGATAAGCAACACACAGATAAAAAAAATATATAAGACTATCAGCACCCTCTTGTCACCCTTGTATAGCTCTCGAAAGGTAAAAACTATACTGATTTTGCAGCATAGATTACTTGAGCTTTATGTGAGAGAATCATACAATATGCACTCTTTTATAACTTTATACTTTCTTGTTGTTGCAAGTAGTGCCAATTGATTTATCCTCATTGATAAATAATTTTCTATTGTATAACTTATGGAATTTGTGATATTTCATTAAATACCACAAGATATGTATCCATTCTATTGTTAATGAACTTTTCAGTCATTTCTCTTTTTTTGCTGTTAAACACGGTGCTGCTGTAAACATTCTTGGACACATATTTTGTTTAGTGTATGCATTATTTTTGTTGACTATACAAATAGGGGGTTATGCCTACATTTAATTTTAATGGATACTACCATACAGTTTTCCAAAATGACTGCCAATTTTTACTCCCACCAGCAATGCATGAGAGTTTTCAGCACTTCATCCCCTTCTAGCACTTGATATTTTCCTTTTTTTTTTTAAAGTTAGCTATTTTGGTGGCTAGATAGTAATATTTCATACGGTTTTAATTTGCATTTCCTTAATAGATAATTAAGTTGCACATCTTTTTCCATACATATTGTAAAGTTTTAGCTTTTTTGAAGTACATATTCTACTTTTATTGCTCATTATTTTATTGACTTTACTGTTTTATTCTTATGGGTTTTAGAAATATTTGTATTTTCTATATATCATATACCAGTGACTTGCAATTTACTTGGATTATACATAGATTATCTTATTTGGTGCCTCCTTTTTCAGTATTTTATTAGTGGACTTTTGATGATAAGAAACTCTTCATGTTAAAAAGTTTAAGTTTTCACCTTCTCCTTTATCATTAGCCTTTTTTCTCTTTAAGAAACCTTTGATTACTTCAAGGCCATAAAAATAAGATTCTGTTTTATTCTAAAGGCTTTATAGCTTCAACATTTACAAGTACATTTACAATACATCTATCATTTAATTCTGTGTATGGTATGAGATAAAGATTGATTGATTTAATAAATATCTTCACTAATACCTAAAAAGTTTATGAAGTATATCGTACTAAATAAAACTTCTTAGTAAGAATAGAAATAATTTATACCATAAGGAAAAGATACCTGTCTGGACGGAGGGAGGAGGGGAACAAAAGAACAAAGGGACTAAGATGGCGCATTTCCGGGTTCTTCATCACCAACTTTCCCGCGCCCAGGAGGAGACATAGGCCGACTGCGCAGGCCTACCTCACGTCCCACCGGGGAAACCGAAACCTACTTGGCCGCCCCTACCGCCCGGCCCCCGACCCGCCTATGTCCTGCCCGCTGCCCGCCCACCCTCAGGCCCAAGACATAAAAGCCGCTCCTGGCAGGCGTGCGGCGCGAACTTACTTGGCCCCTCCTGATAAGCGGGATCTAGGAACCGCGCCCGGGAACGCCAGAGCGACTTACTCGGCCCCCGCCACGGGAGACCGGTGAACTTCGCCCCTTTCTTCTTCACATTGGCTAGCTAATAAAGTTTCTTTTTACCTTGCCTACTTGCCTTTTCTCTGGCATTTGCTCTGGTGGTCGCATTAAAGCAAATCAATACCCTCATTAGCAACAGTGGAGCAAAAGCTAAACTGTGTTAACATTTTATTGATGAGGAAAGCTTTAATGAGCAAAAACTTGCTACAAGCTTCCTAGCAGCCAGGGAGAAAAGGTAAAAATAATGACTTTCAAAGATATTATTGTCTATTAGAGAAAAGAATGCTATTTCCTAGGGGAAAATAAATTATTCCTGTGTTTTGCTCTGAGAGTAATTTTCTATGAAGACAGGCAGAAAGGCATTAATTGCAGAACCATTTGTTTAATTTCAGAAACAGGCAAGATGAATTACAGCCACAGGCAAACATTGAGGCACAACTGTTTTCCTGCCTATTCAATAAATATAGAGATATTATATTTTTTCAGAGAAACAGAAAACACAGAAAAATTCAGATTTAGATTCTGAAATGCAAGAAAGGCTCCCTAGAGACCACAACAAAATTAATTTGTATAACATGAACATATATTTAATAAATACATCAAGAAGCCTCAATTTCAAAATAGCAAAATAATTCAGAAAAAAATAGGAGATAAAAATTATTTCCCCTCATCTTCTGCCACTGACTTCATCTCCAAGGATACAATGCCTAGGAAAAACATGCACTGGAGAAGAAGGGCTGGTCACTGCTGGCAGCCTAGACCAAAGCAGGCTTTCTGCCTAGTTTGCCTTTAATTAAAACATCCATGCATATCACACTCACCTTTATGTTTGTTGCATCACCCTCTGAAGCACAATTACTACTATACAAATGTGGTTATTCCTTGTAGTATAAGACCTGGAAGTGAACAGTAATATTAATTTTTTAAATAAATTCTGTAAAGGAGGACTAAATTTTTGCAGACCTCTCCAAATTCTATCTGTCCCTGAAAACTTTGTACCTTTTAAAAGAAAAAAAAAATCCCCATGGCCTTGAGTATCCTTTATTACACTCAGAAAATTACCCTAAACACATTTATTGCCCTGAATAACCTAGATGAATTGGACTTTTTGTATAATGACCTAGAAATATTCTATATAAGTCATTAGTGTCTCTTAGAGCTGTCGTGGATCTCAAAGGTCATCTAACCCTAATCTAACTGATCATCAGAGACACCTGTAGGTCTTCCTAAATATATGAAATCATAAAGTCTCATTCCCTACCACCCATCCCATTTACTGGGCATAAATCACCCAAATTTCTCAATTGATCAGAGCATTTAGGGACATGGTACTGCACTGGAAACTCCAGGGATGGATGTTTAGACAGAGTTTCCTATCTGAAATCTCACTTTGTTCCTAAAGTTATTAAATGATGGAGAAGTCACTCTCTCTACTTTGGAGATTAGTGAATAATGACTCAAAGACTGAAGAACCTGTCTAAAGAAAGAAGATGGACGCCACAATCAGGAAGATGGGGTTTTGAATGCAGTTAGGTGAAAAGGAAGTGGTGAGAACCGATGGAGGCTGAGTGAGGGTCAGGTATGACCCTTCTCCTGAATGAGTTGGGTAACAGCCTGTTCTGAACAGAAGTCTCTAAACATGGATTACTTTGTGAAAGCTCTTTAAGACAGCATAAGAGAAAACTCAAAATATCCACTAAAAATGTATAGGTTTCCAGGAAGTACATTAATAGTAAGAATTTCAGGGAATCTTTCAGGTCAGTATGTCAGCCTTTTGGTTCATTTAGAACAATATACAAAAGTATAATAAAAATCGACTTCACCTCTATAAATGAACACTCCTTAGCCAATACGGCATTTTTCTTTTCCCTTCACAAATGCAGAATGTGAAATCCCAGAAGTTTAAGGAGCTTGCACAAATTCCGCAGTGAGTGTTTGGATGTGTGTATACGGTGGTGGGGGGTATGGTATTCAAATTCAGGACTTCTTACATCAGTTAAAGGATGCTTTTTATCTCCCATGTTGCAGGTATAGCAACATGGCGGTGTGGAGGAATCCACAGCATATCCTTATTATGTCTGCATCCCCAAGCCCGGGAACACAGACTGATGAAGAGCCACCAATTTGAAAAAAAAAAAAAAAACAAAAACCATCAGTTAATTTCTTGAAGAAAGTTTAAATAAGATTTAATAAGATATAGATATATACTCAACAGAATTAGACATTAGATAGAAATACACGTGTGTTTGTGTGTATGTATGTGTCTGTGTGTGCATATGCGTGTGTATGCAAAAAATAACCCTGGGGCACTAACGCAACGTAGATTTTTCATAACACTAGCTCCCTACATTCTACTTGCCTGTTTCACCAAATTCATTTAGAGCTTTACATTTTGCATGAAGAAAAACAGGATACAATATCCGAGTCCTCTGGTACAATATGAGTCTTGCTGGCATGTAAAGGAAGCTAACCAAGTCGGGTAAATCTCCAGTGAGAAAGACATATAGGCACGGTAAGACAATAAATCATAAAATGATCTTTCAGCAGATTCAGCTGCAAATATTTTTTGTCTATGTTCCTTTAACAACTCTTTTAATGGCATCTCACTGTTTCTCCCTTAGGAAGTTATCTCATTGTATAATTGGCCTTGCTTTAAGTGAAATTTTCTTACTGTCCAATTTAAATTGCTACTTTTTTCAGTCTCAGGCCATTGCTCTCTGTTACATTACTATTAAGTACCTTAACTAATTCCTTTCTCTTTGGAAAGGATGAAATTGGCTTGCACATTTCAGTTGAAAATGTAGCTTTATTCTTCTGACTCAAAAATTTAAAACACTTGAAAATGACAGACTTGCATCCTGTTTTTTGAGAAAGCAGATGATTTTCCTGTTTCTGAGATTTCCACAGATGGCAGCAGCAGCCCACCTGGAGTGGTAGCTGTGCAGATCCAAGCTGTAGCGGGGAAGGTGCCACCAGGGCTGCATACTCCCCAGAGATTGTGGGATCACCACCTAAGCCTTCTGAGTTTGTGGGGTGGGAGCCCCATCCTACTAGGCACAGCTGCAGCCACCCAGCCATGGCTGCAAACGCTGACATTCCTGCCAGGCTGTCCTTCATGTTCCCATGGAGTCCATGGCTCCAAGTGAGAACTTACAGTGCTTTGACTGGGCCTGCCCATGGCCACCCATAGACCAATTAGCACAGACTTCCTCCCTTCTGAAGCCCATAAAAATCCCCGAAAATGTGCAAGTCAGACTCAGGTAGAGTCAGGCAGCCTGCCTGCAGATAGGAGCTACCTACTCTGGGTCTCCTCTCCACTGAGAGCTGCAGACATTGGGATGACCTGCCTGTGGAAAGGAGGTACCCACTCTGGGTCTGCTGAGGGCTGTACTGAGGTGCTCAATAAAGCACCTCTTCACCTTGCTCAGCCTCTAGTTGTCTGCATACCTCATTCTTCCTGGACATGGGATAAGAACTCAGCACCTGCCAAATGGTGGAACTGAAAGACCTGTATGTAACACAAACAGGGCTGAAACATGCCCAACACTCCCCACCCCCGTTGGTTGTGCTTGCCACGTTGCAAGGGACAAGGAGAGAAGAGCTCTGGCCTTTTAGGGAGGCCAGACCTAAGGGCTCCTTAAGCCAGGGTGTAACACCCTCTTTGGGGCTCTGTGGTTCCTGGCGTCTCCAAGCGTCCAGGCACCAATGCGTTCCACACTACCCACAGTGGAAGCTGTTTGTGTCACACCTGGTCCAACGGCAGCCTTGTGCAGAGCTGGTGCTTGTGCTGGTGCCTGCAGCTTCCTACTGTCCCACAGCAACTGGTGTGTCTCACTGTGCACAGTGACTGGACCCCGTGCTGTCTCATTCACACACCCCTTGCTGCTGTGCGCCCTTGGCAGTGTGGCATCTGGGCTGGTAGCATGAGCCAAGTGCAGCCTGACAGGATGAGTGGGCAGAATGAGCCCAGCAGGCCCAAGTAAAACTCGGGCAAAAGCGGCAACAGGCACAGAAACTTCCAGCTGGAGGAGTGACGCCCTAGGGATCCTATGACACCACTAGCTTAGAAACAATTAATGGGACTGAGACAAGTGATCAAGAATGTACTATGTACATAGAGTTTCTCTAAGTGATCCTGTCATGGAAAGGCAAACACACTGATATTTCTTCGAAAAATGTGAACGTTATACTAGTTGAGGTTCACTAATCTTTTACACAGAGGGGAGAAACACATTTGCAGAGACAGAGGTGCCTACTGACTGACTTTCTCAATAATGTGGGAGAAACAACTGCAAATATCATGTTAAAAAATAGAACTGCAAGGAGGTAGAGAGTCTTACGGTATCATCATGATAACACAAACTTTGGTGGTTTCAAACTATTAGTGCGGTAAAAACCTTGGAGATACAGGGTGAGTGATATGGCCATAAGTATCACCTACATTTAACCATCAGATCTATTTTATTAGGCTATTCTGACAGAGGCTCTGGATCTTTTACCTAGAAACATGATTCAGTGTTTCACAATAAACTTCCCTACTTTTAATTCCTGGACCTTTATACATATATGCCTTACCTTCTTCCTCCCTGGCCTCCTCCCCATCCCTAATCCCTACATGCCCTCTCGTCTCCTATATACACCAGATACTAAAGTTGAGAAGCCTGGAGTATTTAAAAAGTTGAGCTCTTCCCCAGTGGGATGCTATCTAGACCCACTGGGCCTGTGGGTCATCTGCCCACACATCTTCAAGAATACTTGCTGAGTTTGTTCATTGACTATCCATCAAATTCAGATTGAGCCTCATTCCTATTCAGATTTATTCAGATGTCTCCTTCTGTTTGCTCAGTATCTGACCTCTTCTCTCTCCCATTCGAACACTGAGGGTAAAATGGAATAAAGCACTAAAACAAAACAAATTAAACAACAAACACAAATGTCAAAGTATTCCCTGAGCTTCTGTTGTCAGGGTGATATTTAATATTGTCTCAGAGGAAGCATCATCATGCCCAATAGAAGAATCAGTTTTCTGTTAAGATATCAATAAGGTAGTGATTTTCCTCTACAGAAGAAGAGTATCAGCTGCCTCTCATTCCTACAAGGTACACATTATTGAGAGCAGCAGAGGACCCAGCTCAATGAATGAAAAGCTCTTGCCACTGATGACACAAAACCGTGGCAAATCTTTTTGTAGAAAATATTGGAGGTTGCAAAACCCTGATGAAATCAGGTGATAAAGATTTGAACTTGAAACAAAAACTGAAGCAGAGAACTAGAAAATAATGCCAAAACTCCAAAGAGAACAACCTTTCTTGGTAAAAGGTGAACAGAATAACATGGGAAGAAGCAAAGATTTCTAATCTTGTGTGGAAGAAGTGGTATTCAGAACAGTCCAGAAAAAAAGATTCTGAGCCATAATGAGAAAACATTGTCACCATTTTTTTTTATACAAGGGGGAATAGGGAGCTGACATCAGATTTCACTGCATATTGTGCATCGATACTGAATATATTGTGATGGAGACTTGGCAGCCCTCCCAATGCTGCTTCCAATTCCAGCTTAGTCTCTATTTGATTTTCCTTGACAGATTATAGTGACTGTGCCTTGTGATGCAGCTTAAGACAGGGCACTTATGTGCCCTGATGCAGAAGGTTATGTCCAAGAGGGAAAAATGAGACATATATCTCTCAAGCATTGCTGTGCATCCAACAGAATTGCTCAGTGTTAAGAATTGAGAGCTAGAAATCATTTTTGAATTTTCCCAACCATGCTAATGGTAGCTGTAGCTCAGTGGCAAATTTTAATTATTGTTGCATTCATCTCCACTTTCTGAATGAAGAGTAATCTATCCTCTTTTTGAGACATATACCTCTTTATAAACCATGCTGAGGTCATATCACCTTGCAATAAAACATCTGCAGGAGTCGATGGGTGCCTGTTAACTCTGTGCCTGGCATTCAAAGTCATGCCAATCAGGTCCATTATGAATTTCCCTGTACTCCTCCTCTTTTTGTTCTAGCTGTTCACGTCTTACTCTAAGCAACCTAAATTATACTGCGTACTTTCCCATGTTTCTTTCTCTTCCATGCAGGCATTTATCTTGGTTGGGGTTATAACCCACCCATCCTATCTCTGTGTGTTCACATTTCATCTAGAAATTTATCCAATAGAATCCAAGACAAAAGCTTCATAAAACCACAGCCAGAAGCCATCGTTTCTTTCTCTAAGACCTTTATACATCATTTTTCACGTGAGTCCTATAGTTAATTTCCTATATTTTTATTTACTTTCATACTTATATAATGTCTTTCAAAAATTCGTAAGCTTCTTAAAGGTAGGAGCTCTATGGACTGTGGCTCAAGGTCTTGAAATTAGTAAGTGTGAAATAAAATCTTGCTGAATAAATGAATGTGTAATCACTCTTGCTCTCTTTTACAATCGCATAAAGGTATAAAGGATCAGTAGAGACAAGTATGTCTATATGACTATAATAATTATAGGAGTATAAATATAGATATCAAACCCTTCAACATTAAGAATTAAAAATAAAGATCCAGAAAGTCTGACATTATGGCATGACCTTGCAGATTCACATATTCACAGAAGAAATGGTTCAATAGTTGACACTACAGCAGTTACCAAAATATGTCCTCATTGGAAGTAGGGTTGCGATATTACATTTTGATGCAGAACACTGTTTCTACAGAATTAAAAGAGATCTATTTGTGCTCTTATTTTGGGATTCTCTAACGCTATTAAAAAAAAAACAAATGGTTCTTGAAATACTAGTCTTTTGATATATTCCATGAACAAAAGATACTGTGTTCAAATATGTTGGAGAAACTGTGCAAATTATGCCTTCTTCTTAAAAGTTTGTAATATAAAGTGATATATTAAAGGTTTCCAAAAATTAGATAGCTTTTAGAAAGATTGCTTAACCTTGTTTTACCTTGTCTCTCAATTATGATTGTCCTTGTAACAGCCTGTTCCATATAACTATATATATTCCAAGGAAAGAGTCTTCCATGGCATTTTAAAAAATTTCTTCATTTACTATTTATATAAAATACTTACATTTATATGTAAGATATTACTTGACCTCAAAACCCAAAAGATCTGTTTTAATGCCACCATGAGGGTTAAGTATTTATAATACTTTACTTTTTGTTTATAAATGATCAGGCTGCTGTGACGTGAGTGTCAAGGCACAGGTAAGAGGTAGGCCTGCAGCTTTGCCCACTGTTCGTACCTGTATATATGTGATACGGTTAGGCTGTGTCCCTACCTAAATCTCATTTCTAATTGTAATCCCCATGTGTTGGGGAAACAACTGGTGGGAGGTGATTGGACCATGGGTTTGGTTTCTTCCATGCTGTTCTCGTGATAGTGAGTAAGTTCTCATGAGATCTGATGGTGTAAAAGTGTGTGACAGTTCCCCATCGCTCACTCTCTCCTGTCGTCATGTGAGACACGCCTTGCTTTCTCTTCACCTTCTGCCATGATTGTAAGTTTCCTGAGGCCTACCCAGCCATGGAGAACTATGAGTCAATTAAATCTGTTTTCTTTATAAATTACCCAGTCTCTGATAGTTCTTTACAGCAGTGTAAGAATGGACTAATACAATGTGGAACACAAGTAACAGGAGAATGAGAGTATGAAAGTGTCCCCTTGCACTTTAGCTGTTAGCAAAAGTGGAAGCAGAGTTTAAATATGCATTTATTAAATCTCAAAATCCATTTCTGCTGCAGCATTTTTTTCCCTTGATTATATTTGCTTCATTCTTCAATTCTTTCTTGAAAAACTGCTCTGGTTCATATATACTCCACTTGTTTTTTATGATGATTTACAATTCTGTTCTAAGTCTTCCAAATATATTTATTATAAATTACATAATTGCATTTCCATAATGTTGTATAACACACTTAGCTGCCTCATCTCATACCCTGTAGAACTATATTAAATCAATAACATGATTATGGCTTAAATTTTTTAGTGTTCTAGTTACAACATTTAGTTACAACTATCAAACAATAACAAAATGTATGATAACATTTACAAGATAAATTTAAGTGCTTTAAATTTATATGTACTCTTGTTTTGAGTGGTGCCACATAATTAGAATATAATCCAGTATGCAATAAAATTTTGCTGAAAAAAATGAATGCATAAGTCATTCTTGTTCTCTTTTACATTCACATAGAGGTATAGAGAATTATTAGGAATAACTATAGCAATATATCAATATATTTAAATATCCATGTTTTCCTATATGTTGATATATTTATAAACTGAATAATCTGTACTTACAAAATGTGATTGTAATAAGATTCGTAACTAAACTGAAAAATGAAGGGTCCTCCTGATAATAAATTTCGAAAATGTTTCACTAATAAAACCATCTTTCTACACAGCCATCCCCAAAATTCCAATGCAACAAAATAGTAAGCATAGTCTAAGATTTGGAATACCATAATGCTGGTGCTATGGTTTGGATGTGCTTTGTCCCCACAAAAACTCATGTTAAAATTTGATCCCCGGCTGGGCGTGGTGGCTCATGCCTGTAATCCCAGCACTTTGGGAGGCCGAGGTGGGCGGATCGTCTGAGATTGGGGGTTCGAGATCAGCCTGACCAACATGGAGAAACCCCGTCTCTACTAAAATTACAAAAAATTAGTCGGGCACGGTGGTGCATGCCTGTAATTCCAGCTACTCTGGAGGCTGAGGCAGGAGAATCGCTTGAACTCAGGAGGCAGAGGTTGCGGTGATCTGAGATCGTGCCATTGCGCTCCAGCCATTGCACTCTTATTCCAACAAGAGCGAAACTCCGTCTCAAAAAAAAAAAAATTTTTTTTTTTTTTTGATCCCCAATGTATCAGGGTTGGGAGGTGGGGCCTAGTGAAAAGCGTCTGGGTCATGGGGGCAGATCCCTCATAAACAAGTTAATGCCCTTCTGTGCGGTTGAGTGAGTTCTCACTCTTCTTGGTTTCTCTTTCTTGCTTCCTTCCTCACCAGGTAGTCTCGTTGCACATACCTGCTCTCCTGCTTCATGTCATGAGTTGAAGCAGCTTGAGGCTCTCACCAGATGCAGCTGCCCAATCTTGGACTTTCCAGCCATCAGCACCTTGAGCCAAATAAACTTTGTTTTTTTTGTTTGTTTGTTTGTTTGTTTTTGTAAATCACCTAGCTTCGGGTATTCTGTTATAGCTACAAAAATGGACTAAGACAGATATATAGGAATATGTTGTGAAAGTAAGAAAGAAGGCCTGCAGCAATATCCAAATGGATTTATACAATAAATATCAAATGTCTAAACATGAAATACTGCTACACCTTTGGATAAAAGTGGCCAAATGAAATTTCTTTAGGTGTAAAGCCCTGTCTTTACCACTAACATACCATATATTTCAAATCCATAGAAAAGAAGGGCTCAGTAATTCTGAAGATCTTGAAAGAAAATGTCAAAAGTTTGCAGAATTTTATGGAAAAATAAATAAATAATCAGGTTCATATTTGGATTCTTAAATTTAGGAACACTGCCAACATCAGAAAGCTAAATGGAGAATATTTGCCAACCCCATCTTTCCATTAGGGGAAGGTATTAATTAAGCAAACAAATTGCTCTTTTTCAGAGTGGCTAATGGCTCAATAAGAAAAAAATGAAACATCTTCTTGTTATTACACTTTTCATGGTCAGGGTAGACCATGGAAATATTAGTAGACTGAAACTTGGAAAAATGGAACAGACTTCATAAGGAGTAAAGCCAATTAGAGTATATGTAAGAGTTCCCTTTCAAAGGGAAAAGAAAACAATAGTATAGAATGAAGTGATGGTAATCTGCTAGATAGAATTTTTAACTGGCTCTTAACTCTACCCACAGCTGAACAACATAAAAACAGCAAATCTAACAGAGAATGTGATAATATAAAAACAATAGAAATGATCCAGATATACTCCTTATATTCCTCTCACTGGTAATAATGGTTTCTAGGCAGAAAGTGTAAAATACAAAACTGTTAGTCATTGTACTACCATATTAAAGGGAAAACAAAGGGGTTTTATTCCCCATTAATATCTTCCAGAAAGGCCAAACCTCAGAGTTCACAGTTCTGTTATTTCCCAAAGAGACATTAGGTAGACATAGGCTTCATCTAAATGGAATTGCCAATGTCCTAGATCTTTGCAATTAAATCGTTGCTATATTTACTTTGTTTTAAACTACTGGGACAAATATTAGCACTTTTGAATTACTGACTCACTGTCAATACTAGTGGCACTTTCCATTGTATGACCGGATATAACAGGCAGGATTAGACTATGCCTCTTCTGATTTTCCTCTAAACAAAGATACCTTGTTTTCAGGTACATAATGAAACTCGCATGAAGGTAGAACAGGGTTTGGTATAGGACTGTTGTTAATGAAGACACGCAGGTTTTCCTAGTTAGTGAAGTGTAACTACATGCTTTTAATAGTCCCATAATTAATAGGAAGGTATGTACTTTAAAATTGCAAACTTCATGAATGAATGAAATGGATGCCATCTTATTTTCAGGACCCTTTAGTATTACGACAAGAAACTACAGTTGGTTAAGTCTTTGCTACGGCATATCCCCATGTGATGGCAGTTTGCTTATAAATACCTGAAATACCTTTTCCATGCAGTATTCATGAAACAGTGTTTGAAAGGAATACAGTGACACATGAGAAAGCACACATTGGAAGACATAGTGAACCAAACTGGTGGTAAAAACATGACCTTCCTCCATAAGGTCAAATAGTTTTATTATGATTCAACACTACAATACAGTATATATCCATTAAAAAAGAAAACTCTATAATGTATATAAATTATTCCTTCAATTCATCAATTCTTCTTTTCTTTCCCATTACAGCTTTGGTACAATGTGATTTAGTATATAATTTTTAAATACTTTTAGCATCACAAACTCAACACAAAGTACAAAACTAATCCAAATTAGGGATATTATAATCTACACAGTGGTATTCAGTGGTAGGAGAAAATCTTACCTTGATGAATTCATGTCACTAGCTAAGCTATAAAGGCATACCTAGCAGACATGACAGAAGTATGCACCATTAACCAGCTAACGTGTATAGTAGTCTTTGTTTATTTTTTTACAGAATACCAGCAGCAATCATTTGAGTGTTGAGTGAATACTTAAGTCCTCAGCCAGTTTTCCCACCTTGTTCCTCTTCCATCAAAGGCCATGAGAAATAGCTGAAGAAATGTGCCACAACCAGAGCTCTCAGAATTTGACCTGCCAACCGGCATTGCTCATACTCGCACAGTTTGTTCTGCAGCTAGCCGTCATCACCGGGACAGTGCTGGAGGGGCAGTGTGGGCCAATCAGCCTAAGGTTGTTCTGAGGGGTGGGCGGTGTGACATTACAGTAAACAGGCATTCCAGTGGCTGGGAGTGACCCTTGACCTGCCTGGTTAGGTAGCATGATTGGCTGTTGGTATGACTGCTGGGGCAGTCCTTGAGAACCCTGGGTCATTGGCACCTGTAAAAAGACACAAGCAAGAATCCTGTATGAAGAGGCTACTTTTGGTCTGTACAATAAACAACATGGTGTCATGAAAAATATTCAAGCTTTTGAGTTAGACCTAACTGGTCATCAATTCCAACTCTGCCATTTATCGGCTGTTTCACATTAGGAAAGTCACTTAGCCTCTCTGATTCCCTATTCCATTGTGATAATGACATACATGCTTCAAAGTGCCATTGAAAGGATTGAAGGGATGGTATACAGGGCCTGGCACACTGCCTGGAATGCAGCAGATGCTCAGAAGTTGTTAGTTCTGACTTCCCTTCTCTCTCGAAGACCTCTAGAAACTATAGTCTAGATCTTCCACTCTGGGTTTCTCTCAGTTTGAAAAGCCATGCACCCTTTCCGATGTTATGCAAGGTGTCCTGGAGCCCTCCACAGTACAAAGGACTTTTGTCCTGGGTACCCATTATACTCTCAACCTGCAACTTTAGAGAACATTTATTGTGGAGCTGCAGGTAGAAGTCAATGCAACGTGAATCAGAATAGTAGGATAGGGGTCCTAGGATAGGTTCTTTAGGGTCAGAAGCACCTGGTACATTTAAATTTAATTATTATACTATTTCACTAACTCTTTATTTCTGCTTCTGGGGTATTTTATAATATACATCACAAAAGGATACATAACACTTTTAAAATGCTTAACTTGGGTTTAGTCCAGAGAATGCACTTAGTTGTTAGGCTCCAAAAATGCCCTTTAAATGAATCTGAGATGCCATATTAAAATCTCTTATAACTTAAATTTATGGAAAAATGAAGTTTATTTGGATGTGTACAAAAATGAATGGGAATTTGTCATGAAGACTTTCTACCAATAAGCAAAATGTAATAAAATTTCCAAAGATCTTTATGAATAAAACTGTAGACTAATGCATTTTCTTCCATGAATATGAAGTTATATGGAAATAAATTTAGCAGAGCATTCAAAAGCCACAGTAGTGATAGAAGCATGTCGTTTGCATTTTCTACTTTTCTATTATAATCTTGATTCAAAGTAAATTATCAACAGTTATGGGCCAAGAACCCACTACCCAGACAGCCACCCAAACCAGGGACATACCCACAGCTTCCACTTTGACAAATGCTACTTTATAACACAATTTTCCAAGCTGTTTATGAGCACCTGATAAGAAGACATGGTTGGGTAGGAAACCATCACGCTTTGCACCGGAGTTCCTTGTTGGTTATTCATCACGTTCTGACTCTGAGGTGGCTGCTGCACTCCTATTAGGCCTTGGAATCCCTGTTGACCAGACAAGACTGGCTGGTAACCTGTGAAGAAAAGAAATCTTTTGAACTGGTTGTGCCAGAAAGAACACAGAGGTGTTTCATGGGGTAAAAGTACTAGTTCAAAAGGCAGCCTTCAGACATCTCAATCTCCACATTCAGAATGTGTTATCAGATGTTTATTCCATAAGAATGCATTTTTTCTTTTCTTTCTTTTTTTTTTTTTACTTCTAAGAGTGAACAAGATTGTGGCTTTAAAAATTAATTGAAATTTCTATTGTTATGCAGAATGGTCTATTAAACACATGTGACAATGATAAATTTTTCATGGCACAAAAACAGAAGACTCTACTGATACCAATTGACTACTATAAATTACACCTTTCGTATTTGGCTTTTTCTTTGGTTTTGAGGATATTCGGAGAATTAACAGATTATCAAGTTATTTTAAAACTAAATTGACTCATTCCTTAACTATCCTCTTTTCCCAGACAATCTACACATAGAGACCATCAAACAGCCCATTAACTTTGGATGAATTCTACTTTTTTATGTCCTAGTGAACCAAATGATTCGCTACCCTGAGGAATTCACAATAACCACTGCCTTAGACAAAAAGGCAACAGCAAGCGGAATGCATGTCATACTTTTATTCTGTTTTGCCACTAGCTTCTGAGAGAATTTTTTGGTAAAACACTCCAATATGTGACCAAGTATTAATACATATAATAGATAATACAGAATACAATATTCAAAAATTTATCTGTTCATGTCTTTCTGGGTGGGTCAGTTTGTTAGCTTTCTTTCTTTTGTTTTTTTTTTTCAAGTAGGCCAGAATTGATTTATTCCAGTTATTTAAATCCTCACTTCAATGAGTGGTTTAAAACACACCCTTATAAAGGAAGCCTGTGGATTGTTCTTGTAAATGCTGGGCAGAAAGTTATGATGTAGGTGAAAATGACACAATGGTGGAGAAATGAAAGAGATTCACTTTATGCTGTATAATAAGTTCCTTCCAGAGCTCACATTATTAACCATGTAGAGTACCTGAGAATAAGTGGAACTGCTATCGTAATACAGTTCTCTGACAGAAAAGAATCTTTAAGATCCTAGATTTTCTTAACACAAATATGAACTAACTTTCACAATAGAATTTTGAAAATTGAAGCCAAAAGTTAAAAACTAGCTAATCAATATGCATCGTTAATAAATAATCTATATATTGAGTGCCTCTGAGAGTCTTTATATTAAAGGAACACATTATATTATAGTCTTTATAGAAGACAACACTTAACTATCCTTGGATATACAAACTGTATCTTCATTCATTTCAGAAATATTTTGAAACTTTGGCTTGCAAATAGTCACTGAATTAGGAGATTGGCTCAGTTCATCAAATGAGATAGAAGCAAGGCATCCTCAGTCTGGAGAACCGGAGAGCAAGCTTGGGAAAAGGCCAGTTTGGGAGGTCTGACCTATGCCTACAATTGGCAAGCGGAACCAGTGTGTAATCCAAAAAGCTACCCTTTGACCTTCCTTACGTGTCCCATCGTTTTACATTCTTATTACTCACCATAAATCATCTTCATAATGGTTTCAATTTACTGAATGATTTTAAATTATTGCAAATACAACACATATTATGAATATAATTAAGGGTAGTGACCACATTTCCTTGAGCTACATTCTGTCCACGGTAGACAGCCAGAACCTTCCTGTAATATGCTTGGCAGGTCCATTTAAGACTAACAAGATGAGCTCAGAGTTCTGCAAACCTACAGTGTTTGAAGTCTATACAATAAGGAAAACCCATCAGATCTGGGAACAAGAAATGCGATTAATCCCCCATTACAATTTTCACTACTTCTACTTCTCTGTTCTCATTTGCAGAGAGACGTGAGAGACAATTCTTTTGACATTAATTGCAGAAAATTGTTTTCGATTGTTTTCCATTGTCTAGGTCTCCCATTGTGATTCATACATCCAATTGCCCTGAACAATCCTGTGGCTATTTTACCATTTTATTATGACATTATTCCAAACCACATCAAGCTCTTTGTAGCATGAATTATTGTATACATAAGAAAATAACTTGGGACGATCATAGAAAACTTATAACCAACAGACTTCCTTCTAATTTAGTTCTATAGCAAAGGGCAGGCAATGTACACTCACTCTCAAGTCCATATAATTGTGAATATAATAGGGCCTTACTTCTGGCTGAAGATTGAAAGCACAAGTTGAATATGAGAGGATTGCCATTTGGCACTTTGGATTATATTTGTTTATACACTGAAAAGCCAATTGGCCTCAATGGCTCTTCACAGAATATATACAGTTACAATGTAAACAAACAATAACAAAAAAAAAAAATGGAGAGGAAGGGAGGGAAGGAGAAGAAGAAAGTGGGGGAAAGAGGAGCAAGTTGCTTAGTGTCTGAAGATTATTTATGTATTTCCCTATTGAATCCTTCCATTCTTTCACAGCGGCATTTGTTTCAAAATAAATTAGGTGGCCTATAAGAGATTCATTTAACACACCATCTTCTAAACCAAAACTGGGTGAAGGGAAAATAATAGAGCTGTTAAGAAAGCAGGATGTCTTGGTTGGAAGAGGAAGCAATCCTTAATATCAAATAATATTTAAGGAGAGGAAAAGAGTGGGCAGGTTGGGTGCCCCCATCCCAGTAAAGGTGCAGAGCCTGTGACAGCAGGATTCACCTTTGCTGCCAGCCCAGATGCAGCTGCCCTGCCGCAGCATCTCCTTCTCCAGGCCTCCTCTGCCTGATGATTTGTAAACTTTAATATTCAGTTATGCATAGCAATGGGCCACCAGCTGTATGTACATTGGGGTTCCCATGGTAAACACACTTAAGGCAAATGCAGATTTATGTGGGGAGTGAATACTCTACCATTTCAAAATGAAAACTTGAGTGTAAGGAGAGCCCAATTTGTATTCATGAATCCCATTTATTTCTCAATTCTCTCTCCAGGCAAGAAATTTACACCTGCAATGGTTTAATTGGGGTTACTCATTTCTTGAAATTATGTCACAGAAGGTAGATAGCAGAATGGTCTTTAAGACCGGCAGCTGTCTGGTTGAAAATCTGAGTTCTGGTCCAGAAACAGACAAATAGAAATAAAATAGCAGTGACCTACGGATGAACCGACTGTCTGCCTGGGACACAACACACCCGAAGGCAGAGATGGCAGCACTGGTGGGAACTGCTTATCTTGTCTATTCAAATGAGAAATATGTTCCAGTTTGTCAATTCTTAGCTGTGAAATGATCACTTTTTCATATTTATTGAGGATTAGCAAGATATAATGCATCTCACAAAACTGAAGCAGCAACAGTATCTGCCCTGTAGGCTTGCTAGAGATGACAAAGACATTAGCTATTTTTATTATTTCTTTTTCAGTCAAGATTGATTCAGTTTTCAAGTCACATGTGTCATCTATTTTCTGGAGGTAAAAAGGTTAGGAATGGACAAATGCCTGCTAGCAAATAAAAGAACGCACTTGGCAAAGATCGAGGAGTTTATAAGATTTAAAATGTCTGCATTGTATCAATCTGAAAACGGAATAGGTTTTCTACTAAAATACAGCAGTTGCATACTATTTGTAGTTTGAGGGCATTTTGTTAGTATTCAGTTAAGAAAACATTTATCTTCATGTAGCACAATTATGAACAATTAGAATGTAAATTGATTAGGGATTGTAGATTGGCATAGTTGTGACTGATATGATTTTAACTCCTACTTGAGTAGTTTTTTACGGTTTCAATATTTTGGAAATGAATGAAATGACACACACAATAGTAGTGTTTATTTCTGCATTTCTATTATGCCTACTGTTAGTTATGGAGGTTGAAACAGGGAAGGGAGTATAGTGAAGAAAGCAAATTTCTATACCAAGCACATTTCTTCAGAAGCTGGCCAATTCTCACAGCTTCTCCCAATCCACCCAAGCAGTGTGATATACATGTGTTTATTAAAGGAAGTAATCTTAATATGGTAGAATACCTTTTCAAATGATTCGAATTAGTAAGCTGCTTCATATAAAAATTACTTCTCTTGAAGACAGGATATGAATATTTCTCCAAATTTCAAAGGAACCAGCAAGAGCCTTGATTCCGAATCAAACTCTGCTCTTTGTACACGGTGTGAGGTAGAATTACAGCAGCTTAGCTTAATGGTACAGCTGGTGAAGAATATGAAGAAAAAAACTGCTTATCCAGAAAAGCCCTGTCCTTTAGCTGCGGTTTTACAGTTCGTGCATTTGGCCACTTTATAATATCTGTCTGGGTCTGTTTTCTTGGCTCCATGTCAATTCTTCTGCACTTCACCTTCTTTGAGGATTTTCCATTATAGACTAGCTATATTTGTTGATCACTTACTCTAAGCCAAACAGCGAATTAAGTCCTTGTTATGACAATCCTAGAAGGCAGTCAATATGACTAAACTCCATTTGCAGAAGAGAAAATTGTGACTTAGGAGGATATAGTAACTTGTCAAGGTCACACAGCTATTACGAGGAATTGTAGCTAAAATATAAGTTGTGGTTTTCTGACTTTGGCATGCGTGCTTTTCTGTGCTAAATTGTAGTACCATTTATTTAAACATTCTTCTAGTTCTCATAGCCCTCACATCATCCCTTTTATGTGGCAAATATTCATTGACTGCCTATTACATTGTTTTCTCAATATTTAAAACAATTAAGTAAAAAAGATAAGAATTATGCTCCACAGTTTGGTGAACAAGATTTTATTAATATCAAATAAAGAAAAACAAGATAAATTAAAGGTAAAACATGATTGCCTGTCAGAATTAACTCATATCACTCAATCACAGTTTAAAGGCTTGTTACTTAGAGAGCGAAACACAAGGCAGACAGTTGGGGGGTGAGGTACGGGTGGGGCTATTCAAACAGAGTCTCATCCCTTCATTTACTTCATTTCTAATCAGTGATACTATAGTTTTTAATTACTAGGACCATTTCAAATAACGGCTTTCCTCACAATCTTCGAAGAGACTATGTTTATTCTGGCTTGTTTTCTCGAAATAATCTTAAAATCTTGAAATATGCAAATAGCTTAATTCCACATTAAATATATGATCAATTCAATGATTTGACTGTTCCAGGCTAGTGATTGCCTCTGGGAAAGTAACTTGGCCTTTAGAAACAAGAATAGTATTTATATTATTTGAAAGATAAAAATAGGTTTAAAAAAAGAAGATATGCAGGGACTCTGCCAAACAACCTGGGATATCAGATGAAGGCTTGGAGAAATAAAGACCCCTCAGGCCACTTGGAGATGGCTGTACTTTTGGAACTCATAGACTACTATCAGTCTACTTTCTAATTCTGTGAACGCTATGGATTTTTTTCCTGTCTCACTTCATTACTGGGGCACATCACCTTTAAGACAGAAATATTTTCTAGTTTCATCTATTGATAACCCTGTGGTGTTCACGGTAGCCTGAGGTGGAGAAAACAGATACACAGCTTGATATTTTAGTATCACTATGGTTTCGTGGAAGAGGAGTCACTGCCTTGCCTCAGAAAGGTGAATTTTGGGGTTATGGGTGTTCCTGCCTGCAACTTCTCCCTCACGTAAAGCAGAAGAGAGCCTCCACAGTTTCACTCACAAGGAAGCCTGTCAGAGCCAGGGGTCCTTGGGCACAAGGAAGGCATCGATTTTACTGGCCTTTATAGACTCTATCTTACTCTAACTCAACTCCCAGGAGAAAAATCCAAGGAATTACAATGTAGACCAAGTGGTTTGGCAAACCATTTGGTTTGTCAAAGTTTGTTAATTTTGGCAGATAAGGTGTGACTTTTTCTTTTGCCTATATGCCAACCTCTTCCCAATGTACGTAATCTAAAACCCTAAGTG
>NW_012119154.1:8359363-8509162 GCF_000951035.1 Colobus angolensis palliatus | reverse complement strand
CAGCCTCCCGAGTAGCTGGGACTACAGGCGCCCACCACTTGGAAGTGGCCAGGTGCAGTGGCTCACGCCTATAAACCCAACTTTTTATTTTATTTTATTTTTTTGAGATGGAGTCTCGCTCTGTCGCCTGGCTAGAGTGTAGTGGCACGATCTCAGTTCACTGCAACCTCTGCCTCCTGGGTTCAAATGATTCTCCTGCTCCTGCCTCAGCCTCCCAAGTAGCTAGGAAAACAGGCACGCACCACCATACCCAGCTAATTTTTGTATTTTTAGTAGAGACGGAGTTTCACCATGTTGGCCAGGATGGTCTCGATCTCTTGAACTCATGATCTGCCTGCCTTGGCCTCCCAAAGTGCTGGGATTACAGGTGTGAGCCACCTCACCTGGCCAAGTAAAACCTTTAAAATAAGAAAGCAATATAGACTAGACTGGAAGACATTATTTTTAAATATGTTTAAAAATTAAGATATGGTTAAAATATACATTCTTAACATCATAATTAGGTACTGTTCTGTTCATATACATGAAGTAAAATAGCATAACGTGGTCCTGAAATATTTTTTAAAGAGGATGTACAAGAAATTGCTTTTTTCTCTGTCTTTCTTTTTTGCTGAAGTTCATTACGACTTCTTTAATCTTTGACATAAATGTCTTCTTTTACCTTATTTATTGGCAGTTGCTGTATCCATCCTCTTTCTTTTCCTCACCATTTATTATTCACTGGTTTTAATTCCTTAGGAACTTGGTACAGGATGACCTGCAGGGAGTGTGCATGGACATGGGGGTAATGCAGTAGTCATCCTAGTAATGACGAGTCTATCCAAATGAATTTGAGGGGAGCTGTGACAGGCCCTAAGTGGAACTATGCTTCCTGAAGCAGTAGTTTTTCTTCATACTTCCTCTTTTGCTCATTAGCTTTCATACCATACAGAATGTAATTCTTAAAAGCCTCTTTACTGTCCCCTGAGAACATTCATGCATGGGTCATTTTCTAATGGCAGTACACATCAGATGAACCATCCTATTACTGCAGGCTCGGGGGCCTCTTCACTGCAATTATACTATCCTGATCCATGTTATCACAAATACAAAGCTGGTTTTCTTTCTTTCTTTCTTTTTTTAAATCAGGGCAAACATGAGACACATTGTTAAATGACTAGAGGAATGGATCATGCACGGAATTTCAATGAATGCCTCCGAGGGAAGCCAGCATTGAATTCCATTTTAAATGGAAGAGGCTGTCATATTATTGAAGTAATTCTCTGAACTTTCGTGGCCCATAGTGCTGTGCTGACATCCAGAGAGCTTCAACAACCCAGAGGGAGAAAGACTGCATGAAAGACTCACAAACGTTTTACTTTCTTAATGAGGTTGCGTGGCTTAGAAGAAAATGTGACATTCTTGCACCTCTACCCGTCGTGTTAATTATGGATATACTGAAAACCAGGCTGAGAGGCAGCAAACTACTGCTGAGGCAACATTAAGAAGTTTTTTCCCCAGACCAAGCTTGGGGCAAAGTCAAAATGGAGATGGCTCTAATAATTGTCCCCATGATAATATTCCTCCTGGTAGATATTTTCATTGATGAAGTGCTGTTGGCCAGCTGACTATAGCAAGATAATTATGAAGTCAAAAGTCATGGAGTCAACATCATTGTGATCAAATTACTGTCACTGTTGCATGGCTACAGGATGTAACCTAGCCTTGGCCAATTATCTTGAAATAAGTACTATGGCCACAGATTCAATCTGTAGAAATCCACCTGTCATTACAACTGGAAAAAAAAAAGAAATTATTTCATAAGCAACTGATGATAAATTAAAAGTGCCCTCTTTATATAATAAAGCATTATACATTATTATTCCCAAGGAGTCAATGATAACTATCTTCTTCAATTACAGACTGGCAGGACTCTTGCTCAAAGATTGTTTTAGTGGTAGGTTTAATAATAATATTTTTCTAGTGGTAGCGTCTACTGGGAGGCAACAGTAGTTTTGTAGGGCAAAGACAATGAAGACATGAACTAAGGGAGAGGTGGTAAAGGAATGGAAAGAAGAAGCGCAGAGAGTTATTTAGGATATGAACTGTCAGAAACAGGAATCTATGATTTCTTGTGGTATCACATGGTTGATGGACATGAGCATGAATTAATTTACTGCATTGTAATCATGAATATCAGTAGTCTGCTGGAAAACTGTCTCACTGTAAAACAAAAGCCCTAATTTGCGGTTCTTGCTGATTTCCCTAGTGTAAATATTCCCACCATGCCTACTTTCAAGTCTCAAAGGGCTTAACAACCAGTTGGCAAAATTTCTGATTTTTAAACAGTTGGCTCTTGTGAGCCAGCGTGAGATAGCTCTGGCATGCTAATGACCTAATATTCAATGTCAAGCTATCATATTTTCAGTTCACATAAATTTTTGTCCCTTTGATTCTTTTTTCCACAGTGTTATTGACTATTTCTTCTTGCCATTTGGTGTAAGAATGACCATAAAAGCCATTTACAGAGCTTATACAAATGGTAGAGACAGGCCATAAACAGAATCTTGCAGTACACTTGGATAGGCACCTGTCTTCAACTCTAGAATCACTGAAGAAAGAGTATTTACTTCTATTGTGTGTAGGAATAAGAGAAGCATGCAGTAGAAAGCTTCCAAGAGGTCATATTGAACCTAGCATTAGAAGATGAGCAGATATTTGCTAATGGGGTAGGGCAATGTGGAAACAATCAGCACAAAAGAGGCATAAACATAAGGACCAGCATGTGCAAAGAGCAAAGGTACAAAAAATATGTTTGAGAATTGTAAATATACAGGCATAGCAATAGGTTAGAAACAGGCAGAGGAAGTAGAGGATAGAAATGGAGCTAGGCTCAAATCCTAGAGTTTGGAAAGCATGCTATAAAACTGGAATTTAATGCTGAAAGACTTAAGGTGCCATGTAAGGTTTACAAGCAGAGCAATGAAATGATGAACAACCATTCCATAAAACTTCTCCATGAGACAGCGTGGGTTTGTATAACTGGCAGTAGAAAGTCTACTGGAAAGCAAAAGCAATAATCTAGGGCAAGGATGACAAAGACATGAAGTTAAGACAAGGGTGGCAGCAACAGAGAAAAGAGACATATCAGAGAGAGAGAGAGAGAGAGAGAGATGTAGATGTGAAGTGTCAGAAACTGGCATCTATGAGCTGCATGGAGGGGGTGACAGAAATTAAAAAAAAAAAAAGAATAAATTCCAGGTTCTAGCTTGGGTAAGGAAGTGGAATGTAGTGCCTTAGCTATAAATACAGAAAGAACAAGTATATAGAGATGATCAGTAAACACACGAACAAAAAGTCTGGGGTTTGGAGCTCAGACAAGCAGCCTGTTTTAGAGGCATAGATTTGGAAGTCATCAGGACATAGTTGCTCTTAAGGACAATGTATTTATGAGTGGGTACCAATTGAGAAGACTATCAAAATGGAGTTGTAAGGTACAATCATATTCAAATACTGGACTGAGAAAATAAAATCTGGATAGGGGAATGAGGAGTAGTAGGAAAAAGAGAAGAACTAGAAGAGAATGGTATCAAGGAAGAAGAAGTATAGGAGTGTTTCAAGAAAGAAAAATGTGACAATGACCACAGTTGCAGAACTGCCAAGGAAGAAAACAGACCCTACTTAAAAACAAAACAAAACAACAACAAAAACAAAAACAAACAAACCAAAAAACCAGTGACCTCAATAAAAGCAAGGCTAGCGATGGGTACATCAGCCAGACAGGAAGAAAAAGAATTCCTTTGAGAAGCTTGAGAAGCCTGGCAGTGAAGCACCATGCTGGGCAGAGAAAGGAGCAGAGAGCCAGAGGGAGGCATAGGGTTCATGGGATGTTATAGTTTTGTTTTTCTTGCTCTTTTAACATGGGATAAATGTCAGAATTATTGTATTTTAAAAGAAGAGATTAAGAAAATGAAAAACCTGGGAAAGAGTAAGAAAATCTATGAACCTGTCATAATTCACAGCGCATTCAACATCAAGGGTTGCATACAACCAAGAACTCTGGGATTTGAGTGACAGAGAGTTTAACTTTCTCTCTGAATCAGCAAGTAGCTCTCCATTTCACCTACTCCTACTACATGCCTTATTTGATCCAGCAGTAAAGTGTCCTGGGTTTTTTCCTCTTGAGGACACAAGACAGCTCAGAGAGCTTATTAGGAGTCACAACCAAACGCTATAACATAATTCTGGGAAGACAACAGAAGCTACCCAAGATAACTTCTGAGAAGAACCTGAAGGAAATATGTGCTTATTTATTTGATGAACATGATTAGTGTTTTTTGATCCACATAGAATTGCAATAACCCAGGGAAGATTTGGTTAAAGATCAATCAGAAGTCCGTGGTCCCACAAACTCTCCACTGCAAAGTAATTGGCAGGATCAGTTGATAGGAATAACATGCTCTCTATTATTTACTAAAATGGACAATCAGCTGAAATTTCCATGAAGAGAGTGAAACAGGCTTCAGTAAGATATTTTCTACCATACTATGGATACATACTATTTGAGCATATATACGTATAAAATGCTAAGTGCTAATGTTTACAGGATCAAGTTTCCTCTGATTTTTCCTTAAGGTTCAGGTAGATATAATCAGTCAGTTTTAAATTTCAGAATTCCATAAAAAATACAAGGCCCACTTGTTTACATTTCATTACAACCCAACAGCAATTGATTAGTTCCAGGTTATCTAATGTATAGCTCATTGAAAACAACAACACAACTAAGTTTGATATAAATGTATGTATTTTACCTGTCACCAATGTTTTCCAAGGAGAATTTGGGACTAAACATTTTTAAAGTATTCATTGTAGTTAGAGTTGGGGAACATGACCTCTGATTCTCCGTTATTTCATAATTTCATCAATATTACAGCGATAATTTACCCAAAGTAAAGAGTGTGGGCACCAGATGATGTCACAACCCCAAGCAATAGCCAAGAGATACTTTCTATTCATCTACATTATCAAGTAGATCATGATTTTCCTTGGTAACAGCAAGAAGAAATATCTTTAATCTCACCTTATGAGGAACTGTTATTTAAAAGGGTTGTTTTATCTGGCTTGAGACAACAATCAGAAGTCTGCAGACTTGTCCACACAAATACAAATGTGCTTATCTTTTCAGCTGGCTGGAACTGGAGGCTATGGTCAACACTCAAATCAGATTTTATAATAATTAAAGTGAAAATAAAACTAAAGAACAAATGCCTGTCCTGAAGACTCTTTCAATCATCCCTCTGGGGCAGGCTGTTTCCATTTTGACTAGAAGTTTCATTCTTTTAATGGCTTGCTCCAGGGTAAGAAGAGAAATGATTCAAATCATTCACTCATTAACTTTCCCTTTCAACTCAAGGCATTCAAAGACAATACTTGCATTTCATCATGATTAAAAGTGCTTTACAAGCACCTAAATGAAGCCATGAGTATTTTTAAGTGGTCATAAACCTCTTTTCTCAAGTTCCCTTGAGGCTGCAGAGGAGCTCCCTCACAAGGGACAACCAGCTACCTAAATTCTCAGGCAGGCAGAGGGATCCCTGTCTTCGGAGTAATGAGATAGCAGGAACACTTGGTCTAAGAAAGCCTGGAACAGTCCTCACATTTTATCCTCAGCAGGACACCAGGCTGCTCACTGAGGGGTGCTATAGCAGGCCCATTCACACCCAGCCAGGTCTGCAGGCTGCCATTTCAGAGCTTTGGATTCTCACTGCTTGCCACTCAACCCAGCCTCACCATCTCACCTGTCTCTGATTGCCCGCTTCCCCATCCAGCTGAAATACATTGTTCCTGGGTCAATGGTTCTCAACTTTAACCTGCCTCCAAATAACCTCTGGGGCCTATCAAAACACAAATTGCTAAGCCTTAATGCCCAGATGCTTAGATTCTGATTGAGCAAGTTTGGGTTGGGACTCAAACATACGCAGTTCTGACAGGTTCCCAGGTGATGCTGATGCTGCTCGTCTGGGCACCACACTTTGAGAATCTTTGCTGATGCTGCTGGTCTGGGTACCACACTTTGAGAATCTGTGCCGGGCCTTGGCTCTCAAACACATTGACTTGAATTCCTATTGTTTAGCTCACTCATTATTTTTTTTCCCTCACAGAGTAAGTAACTGGATCTGGCAAATTACACTGTGTGGGAGGCCATCTCTATTCTCTTAGTTCATTGTTCTTATCCGTAAAATTGGCACAATATTTTCATCAAAAGGTGTGAGGATAGGCTAAGATCTCTCTTGTAGGACATACACCAGTGGTTGAGCCTCTGGCAATAACCAATATATGCAACTGCCCATGCCTCATTCTTTGCACTCCCCACTTTATGACCTTGAATCGCATTTTATTACTTACTTAGCTCCTGCTTCTTAGGTAGATTGCAATCCTCTGGGAAAAGAAGCATATCTTATACATGTTTGCTTAGCCCTGTATTTCACATTCCGTGCCTCAAGAACATTCACTGATGTTGCTGATACAAAAGTGTCCTATTCCAGCCACTCCACAAGTATCTTGCAATGGCACGTAAGTAGAAAATAAGCCAGCAAATAAAATCTTGAAGAAAATGAATGAAGAAGCGATGTATACAGAACACAGAGTCCAAAGCCTTGCCAGTGCAAAGGGGAAATGATTTATCATTATCACAATAGTATTAAAAGAAATCTGGATAGACAGTAACTACTTTCTCTTATTCCCTTTGCCTCTGGGCAGGGGGATGGGAAAGAGGTTCCTTCTAACAGCAGTTTTTAAATTCTACTTCTTGATGGTGGGATGGGGCAATGACAGGTCCAGAAAGGGAAAGGGGGAGGGAATATAGAAAGGGACTAAAAAGAGGAGTGAGAAAAGGGAGGGAAAAAGCCATCTGAAACAGATTATGTTTGGCATTCTCAAACTGGACGAGGCATTTGGAAAACAAGATGAGATTCTTGTAGCCTGCTGTTTTTTAGGATGTAAATGTGAGTTTGCTCTTTTATGAATATGCCTTAACATTTCACCTAAAAGAAAAGCAAACAAGAGACTGCATCTCACCTACTCCTCCTTGAGGTGGTATTTCTTGCTTTTCTAACCACCGCATCCCCTTTTCTTTTGACCCTCACTAAGCCTACATTCATTTATCTTGAGTATGAACAATGGATGTGGCGATATCCTGGCACAAGAAACTCTGGATGCTGCTGCTGAGGTTTAGAGGACTAAGACAGCTACTTGTTCAGAATCTCACACAGAATTTCTCATAATCAGGGACAAAACCCCAGTTTTTGGTAACTAACTTCCTCAACATACATGCCACGATGCTTCCTCCAATTGTGGCTGACTAGATTACAAGAAATAGTTTTGCTTCCTGACTGCTCACACTGAGGAACTGTGTTCTGTTTTGTTGGTAATAGTCCACAAGTGCTTCATAATTGGGAGAAAAAGCCATTTTCTTCCCCTATATGTGCCAGTTCTGCTGCTATTGTGTCCTTACTAGGAACCTGGAGAATACATGTTTTATAAGTGAATTGGACTTACCTAATTTGCCCCCGGTAGCTACCAACGAACTTTTCTAAGATAACACAGAGTAAGCCATTAGGGAGAAAGACAATATAAGTTTTGAAGGTTCGAGTAATGTATGAGCTGCAAAAAATGGAATCAAACCATCTCTTTTAAAACTATCAGCTCAATTCTATCATTTTTTTTTTTTTTGAGATGGAGTCTCGCTCTGTCGCCCAGGCTGGAGTGCAGTGGCCGGACCTCAGCTCACTGCAAGCTCCGCCTCCCGGGTTCACGCCATTCTCCTGCCTCAGCCTCCCGAGTAGCTGGGACTACAGGCGCCCGCCACCTCGCCCGGCTAGTTTTTTGTATTTTTTAGTAGAGACGGGGTTTCACCGTGTTAGCCAGGATGGTCTCGATCTCCTGACCTCGTGATCCACCCGTCTCGGCCTCCCAAAGTGCTGGGATTACAGGCTTGAGCCACCGCGCCTGGCCAGCTCAATTCTATCATTCTATCCCAAAATTTAGAAATACATATTAGAAGTTAATTACCAATAGGCAAAATTTCAAGGAGGCCATATACTGGATTAGTATAGACCACACTTACACTAACTCAAACAGGAAAGGAAGCAGTCTCCTTTCTTTATTCAAACTAATATGGTAACACTTCCTGGTTCACCTTACTGTACTCACAGGGCTCAGTGCTTTGTGGAGTGGGTGTCATTATTGTTCTCCCTTTACAGAAGATAAAAGTGAAGCTTGAGGAATTGTATAGATCATTTAAGACCACATGGTTTAGAAGTGCCAGAATTAGGACACAGGTATTTTAGTGACTTTTTCCCCATCTCCTCAGAGTCCATTGACATGATTCAATTGATGAGGTTTTAACAAAGGGAGTACTGCCAAATGAGTAGGTAAGTTGAGGGATCAACAAGTGAGAAAGACACTGGAGCCTAATAACACTAGGGAACTGTTTTCTCCCCTTGTCTATAGGTCTTAGGGGAGAAACCAGCGTTAGGAGCAGTTAGCAAGAGCAGAGAGGAGGGGCTGCCTGCCAGAACCAGCTGCATCCCAAGGTGAAAAGGGAATGGTGAGAAGACTACTTGCTGGCTGTCCCTCTGCCTGCTCTCTCTCTCTCTCCCTCTGACCTTTGATCTCTTGCAGCTGATGCTTTCCATCAGCAAAACCCAGGTGGAAGCCAGGGGGCAAAGGAACCTGACAGATGCAGCTTATGGGGTCAGGAGAGATGGATAGAGAATGGCTATGTGTTGGGAGGAAACAGAGAATAACCAGCACTCCCCTTCCCTTCAAAGATTACAGAAATATGTTTCTGTGTCAGGGACCGTTTCCCAAACTACTGAGGCAAACTATTTAACTGAAGATTTTTTAAAAGAGATGAATAATGCTTTTAGTGGAATACTGTCTTTTGGTTTTAGAGACTTTTTTCCCCTCAGAAATTACCCTTTTAAACACCTGGTAATATGTCAGACGATGCACTTAGCATGACTGCTTCAGCAATTAAAGTAAATGTTAACTCTCAAATTTATATGTCATTAGATATTAGGGTAGAGTGTTTGACTCATGGTCCTAATGCTTGCCTTTCCATTTGGAGGAAATGGCAACGTTTGTAGGGAATTGATAATAACTTAGAAAGTATTATTAAGCAATGTTACTGTTTAAATATCTTGTAGAGCAAAAAAAAAAAAGTTAAATTATGATTCAACTCAAGCAGTACTACTCATTTTGTTGAATTTGACATTTTCCTTCTCTGCAGAACCAGACGGCTGAGATCAAATAGATAACAATGGGTGAAGACTATTTCAGGGAAATGAAAAAGAAAAAAGGAGGATCTAGTTTGTTTCTACAATGACCTTAACTGGTCCTTGCAATTCTGACATCATATTTGGTTTAGAAAATGCTATACTAGAAATTAGTCTCGTTTAGTACATTCATCCATAATTTGTTCAAATATTTAAAGCAATCACCTTCAAGGTGAATAGTATGAAGTGATATTTAAATGAGACTAAAAGTTTTCTGGTTTAAATCTAAGGAATTTTTGCTTTCTAATGAGAAACTCACAAGCTCCATGCTAGTTCTTCTGACCTCTGACTCTGTGACTCTGGGAAGTTGCCTGATATCTTTGAGCCTTGCTTTTCTTGCTTATTAACTGGGAGCGAGTTAATTCCCACCTCCCCAGGGCTTTTGTGAAGGTCAGGTAGATGTCAGGTAATGTGACTTGCTCAGCACATGGCATTAACTGTGTAGTAGTTAACATTAGTTTCCACTAAATGGTGCTCAGTAAATAGGGGTATTTTCACTCTCTCCAGTGAAGAACAAACTGGGTGTTGGTAGTACCAAGACAGATCTGTCAAAAACAAACGCACACACACACTATTCCTGGAACTGCTCCTTCTAAGGCTTCCACACTCTAAATTTCCACAAGAGCCAAGGTACAGTCATTATGTGCTAGCCACATGGAAGAGACCATGGGTCAGGCAATGAATGCTCTTTTCTGCCTTTGGATTATAGAGAAATTTTAATCCCTAGTAGCAAAAGTGGCAGAAGCAGCTGTGAAAATGATGGTAGGCCAAACTCTCCATACAGCAGAGAGTGGAAGGTCAAGCTGGTTCTAACTGGGGAGCAGATATCCAGACAGGAACCACCTAGAAAGGCATTTGGGCCCAGACTCCCATTCCTGGTAGAGCAGTGATTTCTAGGTTGTAATTTCAGGACAGCCAGGCTGCTGTATTCCTTAGTTAGAAGCTCTACTCCATGCGTGTCACCAAGTATTCAGAGAAAATTGAGGTCTCCTTCTTGTCCTCGTATAAGGAATAAACCCAGTTCCACTGTGTCTTTTGTCTCCTAATCAAAGCTATGCTTACACTTCCTACAATAGGCTACATTTTCTCGCCATCGAAGGAGAGCTCCCTTTCACCCAAAGCCGTCCTAGAGCAAAAGGGTGCTGAGCGCAGTCTGGATTCATGCGGGTACCTTTCCATCTTTTTTCCGGTGACTTAATAAGTGGAGCTCCGTGTCATTGCATCAAAGATAAGACACAAAATGTTGCCCACCCTTCCTCTGCTTTCCCTGGCCAGCTGTTCTCATGAAGGGCTTGTCTTCTAACTTGTTAGACTATTACAGTGCTTCTCAGTCCCTAACACATCTGAGTCCCTTGCAGAGAAATAGAGAAACCTCCACTTTCCCAGTGTTTCTAATGTAACCATTTTGTAATTTTTTTGTGCAATAAAAGATTGAGCAAGTGATTTTTTAAAGAAAGTATATTTCAATTAACATGTTATTGATAATATTCTAATATTCTTTAAAATGCAAGGTTTAATAATATTCTCAACACATATGGAACAATTTTACTATTCCCCATTTAATAAATGATAAATGAGGTTTAATTTATTTTCTACTTATCTATGTAAAACCATGATTTATAAACAGACTTTTTTTGAAATGTTGGGCTTTAGGGACTGAATAAATAGTAAAATGGACATTAAATTAAAGACATGTTAAAGGACCAAAATAGACAAAACATCCAAACAATGTCTGAAAATATTACACTTTATGCATTTATAAAGTCAACTGGCTGGTTTTGATCTTTGTGTTTTGTTTCTAATTGATCAATAAGCCAAAAGCACTTATGCTGCTCACTGTAAGCACTAACCACAGAAAAACAAATTACAGAATATGGATAGCCTTTATTCTTTCAAAAACAAGCAAATGAGATATAAATGTCACTATTTTCTGTCTCTATATTTTGGAATTCATTTGCTTATTTATTTTTAATCAGTAGCTTATATTTAATATACATTGTAACATATATTGCATAAAATGAAGATTAAAATCCAATCCAACTTTCTGACTCCTATCTTTTTTTTAATAAAAGGCAAATTTTCCAGTTTTATATGGGATGACCAGATATGTCTGTTAATGGCTATAGCTCTAGTTTATTTTTTAATAGCTCTCTTTTCCCCTCTCAAATGTGTATGGGTTCAGATGGTAAATTGTAAATACATATATACACACACACATATGTATTACACTCACATGCATATACATATTTACATTTACACACATATGCACATACACTGTGTTTTCATGTGTATGTATATGATACACACTTTTATAAACATAGTGAAGGTTTTGTTGAAATGAACTTAGAAAAATGGGATTCATTCTGTGCTCTTGATAAATTGCACTGCAGCATTTATTTCTGGTTTTCTTTGTCTTTAACCAATGGTTCACTATGCATGTAAGTTAAACAATGTAAGGCAAGGAATTAAAACTATTTAAAACAGCTTGGCATCTAATTAGGTTCAAAACAGTGCCTATAGAAATGAATGATTGCTGTGGCATGCTCCCTCATCAAATTTCTACCACCAGTCCCTCAGAGAGCATCTCCAAAATTCTTTCTTTGGGGAGTGGGGTTGGAGGGATAGAATGGTTATATTAATTTGTATTAATCTTATTTAAATTGACTTATTTTACTTACTATCTTTAACAGCAGAAATTCCCAGAAAACTTGAGTCCTCAGTTTAGGAACTGCTGCTTAGTTTCCTCACTAGTCTTCGAAACGGGAAGGACAGGGCACTACTAAGAAAAATTATTGATCAAGGGTACTGACATTTAATATTTATAAAGAAATATGGATCACATCAAAGATTTGATAAAAGTATTGAGCTCCTTTTCTAGTTAACTGTACCCAGGCACATACAAAAGTTATTTTGCATAAAATTTCTCTTTTCTACTTAATTGTACCCAGGCACATATGAAAGCAATTTTCATAAAATTTCTCTGGTTTCTTCTGGAAGCCCAGAAACCCAGTCACAAGAATCCAGAATTGAAAACCCTTAATTCAGGAGGAGAGATGAGTAACTCTCATTCTTTATCATCCAAGTATAACACAATTCAAACGGAGTCTGGTTATCAATACGCTCCTCCAGAAGGATTCTAAGTATTTAAAAGGTGGTAGAAGAGGGAGGGAGGGCTTGAAGAATTCACAAGGAATGCATATCCATTGATAAAGAGCAATTCAATGTCACTTAGACAAGTTCAGGCATCTAAGACTGATCCAAGAGGGACAACCCACAGCTTGGAGGGGTCTTTGTAAATTTAATGTAGAAGCAAAGTTTTCCTGATATGACATCCCAAAGTACAAATTTTATCTCACATGGTAATATTTTCAGCCATATTTTAAAAACATTTCTTATCACATAGGAAATTTTCTTACAAGCATCTTGCTATATTACCCAGGCTGGCATCAAACTTCTAGGCCCAAGCAATCCTCCTGTCTCAGCCTCCCGAGTAGCTGGGACTATAGGCGCACACCACTGCACCTGATAGGAAATCATTTTTAAGCTGTTATCAAGTCAGTAAGCACATTTTTGTAAATGATCTCTATCTTACCATAGCTACATTTTAAGGAACACTTAACTGAGCAGTGAAGCTTTAGTACCTCACCATCAATATGACTTACAGCAAAAGCGGGACACAGACACTGCCTTACAAATGTGTCTGATTACAATGTGTCCCCAATACCTCCTGATAGAAACATCAGCTTAGTTGATGTTGTCTTGGTAATGATGCCAGAGAACACAAAGCTACAAGTGCTTATATTAAAATAGATGTAGCCTAAGATGCAGCACAATAATTAGTTTTATTATTAACTAACTAAAAAAACACATATGGCTGTTGCTTTTGAGGATAAAATTTTAATTAAAGAAAGTTGGTACTTCAGCAGGTGAGGGCCCTTGGAAAGCTTACATGATGACATTTCGTGAACTATAACTCCTTAGTGGCCTGGCATTATTAACAAGATCATGATGAAGGACATAGTTGAGTAGCTTAAAAATCAATGATTACAACCACTTTACCTAGGGGGGAGAGAGCTGCTATTTGCTACCTATTGTCTATGACTACACATCTAGTGATGTCTCAGTGGATGCAAACATTCTAGCGCTGGTAAAAACCACTTTGAGGGAGGAAGTAAATATAATTGTTGTTTGATTTTGCAGGCATAAATCGTCAAGTCATGAGAGGCAATATATTATGGTAAAGACATGGTCTTTAAGACAGACTCCTTGTATATCCTAGGGCAGTTACTTCCCCTGCCAAATTTCTACTTCCAGCATCTGTAAAATAGGGAAGGTGACACAATTAATGATATCATTATCATTTGGTAAAGGAGTGGATTAAGTGATGTATACCCTTAAGCAAACTGGTAGATAGAAGGCACTCAAGTTGCTCATAATTATAAGTTAAAAAACGATTGGAAGTTAGAAATTCACTTCCTGCTAACAGTACACCACTCCCAGGGTTCACCAAAAAGGCATCATATTATAACAATATGTTTTATTCTCAAGATGATATACTTTCTACTCATTTTCAAGACTCTGCTTGAGTCCTATGAATGATAAGAAATTCAAGGCTTATGCTCAAGATATGGCCAAAATAGCAGCTTTTCAAGCACAAAATCCTTTTTATCTCACTTTAATAAAAAGTAAAATGGCTATGAAGAATAGCCAGCTGTAGGCAAAAATAATTGCAACCTAATAATTCCAGGCTGTGTTACAGGAGTGCAATTCTGGAAGAGCAGCTGATCCAGACTCTGGCACACACCCTGAGCTCGGAGGCTGACATCAATGCATCAACCCAGGCAAGCCTGTGCAGCTGTTTTCAGGCATCCAAAGCTCTTTCATTTATTTGCAACTAATAAATCTGTGATTGCCACACAGACGACTGCCCAAAATAAAGTGGAATAAAAAGAGAGGAGGACTATATCTTGTAGAGTAAGTTCACTGAACCACAAGAAAAACATGCTGGTGTTGAAAAAGGCATAATGGAAATGTGGTAGAGAATCTGTTATTTTGAGGTCCACCAGGAGGATGCTGACTCATCTCTGAACGCAGAAAACATAGCTGACTGCTGAAACAAGGAGTGCTGAACTAATCACCAACCAATTGTTCAGCGAAATGAATATCAGCTCACAATGTCTAACTGAGTAGTAAGGCTCTGAAGAGGTTACTTAACTTCTTTTGGCCGCAGTTTCCTTATCATTAATCTGACTGTAAAGCTAGGGGCCTGGGCTAAATTGGACCTGTTTAAGATTTCTTTTGAGTCTAACATTCTAAAATGTAAACCAAACTGTTTTATTGGGACAATTTGGTAAATATTATTATGACACAATTTTTTTAAGCTCTGGAAGATGCTTCCCATTTAAATATTCTTTCTTTTCATTCCATTTCCAAGAATAACTGATACTGATACTTCATACTTCAGCAGATGTCCACAAATGCTTCAAATTAAACTTGTCAAATTCATCAGTTTTACATTTCTGACTGGGTGCAATAACCAGCTGCAGTCAAATTTAGTATTTTAATGGCTTCAAATAACAGCTACATTTGCTACTTACAAAGATAATATGAAGCCTAAACCAAATCTGGTATTAAGTTGTTAAAAAAAATAAATCTTGCCTGATGTGAATTAAATTTTCTTAGGGTCTTTAAAGTCAGTCTACATTAGCATGATTAAGAATAAACAAACAAAAAACAAAAACAAAATAAAACTCTTGATCTGCACATAATATGGTCCAAAAGCCTTTAAAAATACTTTGAGTTATATGATTACGCCATGATTTTCAGTCACTTTTCCTCTCCTTCTTGACTATAATTCCCTTAAGAGACTACTTCTATATTATTTATCTTTGTCTCATTGTTCGTACTTTGCTTACACTGCACGTTCTATGCAGTGTGATGCCTGCACACAATAGACGCCTAATAAATGTATTGTATTATTGTTGAATAAATGTTGATAGATAAAATATCATTACCTCCTGTCCAGGTGTGGTGGCTAATCCCAGCACTTTAGGAGGCCAAGGCAGGCAGATCACCTGAGGTCAAGAATTGAAGACCAGGCTGGCCAACATGCTGAAATCCCGTCTCTACTAAAAATACAAAAATTAGCCAGGGATGATGGTGGGCGCCTGTAGTCCCAGCCACTCAGGAGGCCGGGGCAGGAGAATCGCTTGAACCCAGGAGGTGGAGGTTGCAGTGAGCTGTGATTGCGCCACCGCACTCCAGCCTGGGCGACAGAGTGAGACTCCATCTTAAAAAAAAAAAAAGAAAAAAATAATAATTATCTTCTGATGTTATGTAACACTTCACATCTCTAGAGAGTGGAACCTTATCTGTAGAGAGTGGAACCTGCAGGCAACAAGTCTGAGGCAATGGTCACCAATGTGCCCAGAGGTCAGGAAACGGATGGAAACGCCAGCCTGAAAAGAACCGTGGCCATCAGCACTCTGACTTCCCATGCTGGCCAAGTGGGACTCTAGGTCCTAGGGAGAGATAGTACTCGACAAAAGAGAAAGAAAAAATTACTTCTTTTTTTTCTTTTTTCTTTTTGAGACGGAATCTCGCTCTGTCGCCCAGGCTGGAGTGCGGTGGCGCCATCTCCGCTCACTGCAAGCTCCGCCCCCCGGGTTCACGCCATTCTCCTGCCTCAGCCTCCCGAGTAGTTGGGACTACAGGTGCCGCCACCACGCCTGGCTAACTTTTTTTATATTTTTAGTAGAGAAAGGGTTTCATCATGTTAGCCAGGATGGTCTCCATCTCCTGACCTCGTGATCCGCCCTCCTGGACCTCCCAAGAAATTATTTCTAAGTGGAGTCCCAGGGCACTCGCAGATGAGCTCTGTAGCTTTGAGCAATGTGCGTATCCAATTATACCTCAGTTTCTTCAAGTTAAAAATGAGAGTACTGGATGACCTTTCCAGCTCCATCAATTCATGACCTTAATGTTTACCCAATATTGATGAGCATTGTCTTGCTTTACGTTGAAAATCCTAAATCCTCCTTATTGACTAGTAATTCATTCTGTTTGTCACACCAAACAGCCATCTACTAATCAAAATGATGTATTACTGCAGTGATTTTCAACATAGCCTCTCATTATAGAATAAATCATAAAAGACACAAACTGTCGATTGGGGCATAAAGAATTGTGGCATAGGATACATTCAGCAGGCTACTGTTTACAATTTAAGCATTTTATGTTTAATTCTTCTGGCAGGCTATCTACCAAGCTCAAAAATAATGCTCAGCAATTGTGAAATCCACACAAGGTGGCAAAATCACTGCTCACCCATGAAAACTCATAGTCAAGTGCATTCACATTTCTAAAGGCTGGGTGTGTCTCCAGATCATTCTTCAAGAGTCTCCTAAAAATGTGGCAGCAACTGTTTGACTACAAACAGTAAATTCTGCTTGTGGTGAAAAGAACCATATGTTATTCTAGACTGCTCAGTTTTCAGATCATTGAGATGAAAGGCCACATTTCTAAGATTACAGGCAGCCTGAGCTATAAAAGCATCAAACTGTTCCAAGGCTAAGAATGCTGAACCATTTTACTAATCTTGCCAATATATATCCTGAAAGAAACTACCTTTGGTAACACCAACCCACTCTTTCCTAGGACAAGTTGATGAAGAAAAAGAAATGAATAAAAGGAGGAATTTTAGACATCTAAGGAACTAAGACGTTCTTTCTGTAAGATAATTTAGAAGCATAGTTTGGGGCTATGCTGGGAAGCAGAGTCTCATATAAAATAGATTTGGATTTCATCCCAGGGAATATAAAAAAATTTTTTTGAATGAGTATTTGGTAGTCGACAACTGTTTTGATAGAGAAGGTTTCTAGCTTCTTTTAGATTTGCGCTGATGCAGTGTATTCTGTTAACTGTACCAACATGGCAACTTTAAGTAGGGAGTCAGCTGGATTGTGAAACTTCTTCATGGGCTACATACTCCCACCCTCCCACAAGACTTGTACACTTCTTATTTTGGTAGTTAGCAATAAATTGTTTGTACATTATCATGTCAAACCACCATATGCCCTTTTAAGCAATGACTCTACTACCACTGTTTCCATATCAAATGGCCTTTTCTGTTTCTTAGCAAGATAGTATGGGTTTAGCTACTGGAATGTGTTTTTCTCTATGCAGGGAACAAAGAAAGTTTGTTCCAAATTATCATGAAAAGGACTTGGAAGGATAGATAGAGATAGTGTTAGCCTAGCGAACCTGAGATAACCAAGATCAAAACTGTAGGCTGACAAATTATTATTCTTTGCAATGAGGCAGGCAGTAAAGCAGAGGAGCCATAGGGTATCTCAGCAACAAAAGATAGCAAACTCAGGGCCATTAAATGATTTTTAAATGAAGCAGTGTTTTGACAGACTTAAAGCAAAGCAAGGCTGTGTCAAGGAATCATCATCCGGTCTAGACTGCATAGCAGACTCAGGATCCTATTTCCTTTGGAACCACAAATCTGAGATAGATGTGGAATCTTGTGAGCAGAAATGTCTGCCGAAGCTCCGCCCTTGGGTTGTAAATTGAGGCTGCTACTTTGTTATAATGGCATAGGTCTTCCAGGCAAGAGTGGAGAGGGCAGTAGTCACTCAAATAAAAGGGCTATTATGATACCCTACGACTGCAATGCCTCTTAGCAGGCATGTTGTTTCCTGTTAATTTTTCTCCTGGAAGAATCTGTGTCTGCTATTGCAGCCTGATGAAAGGCTGTGCAGCTTTCTACTTTCTCGGTCTCAGATGATTTTTATTTTCTCAAGATATAGGTATACAATCATATGGATATATAATCATGTATATACACATACACATATATATACACATATGTATAGAGAGAGAGTGAGAGAGAAAGAGAGGAAGAGAGAGAAAAAAATTTCTTCAAGGATTATTGATAATCATTTCCCATTACCTTCCACTTAGGCTTAACATAGGTTGACATCCAAAGAAGAAATTCTCATATACTAGCCTTTTCTAATATCTGTAACATATAACATTTCCAATTCTTTAGTAAACTATGCCTGTAAAGTGAATTTAGGATTTAAAAATGCTATGCTAGTGTTTAAAGGATACTCTGACAACATGACAATAAATAGCAAGCAGTTAATGATAAAATGATTATAGTAATAACACTGTATTATGGTAATGATTTAGAAAAGGGTGCAGGTGGCCTTTCAGTGATAAGACAAATTAGAGTGAGTCATGTTTAATTAAGCACTTAAAAATGTAAAACGCAACATGCTAAAGTGGGATTTTTAGTAAATAGCAAATTTTTGAATGGGATTCCTTATAGAAGCAATCAATCACACATGAAGTAATGCTCTTTTTATTGTGTATTTCTTTTCTTCAAAGACACAATGCTATTGAAATTAGTGATGCTAACATAAACCAAATATCAGTTATTTTTATTTTATTAAATGAATAATTATAAAATAGTGATAGTCTCATATAATTGGTTTTCTAGAAAAGAATTTAGACTCTGTATGTCAGTGTTAGCCAATGTTCCACATTTCTGAAAATGAGTAAATCTTCCAAAGGATAGGTCTCCTTCCACTTACTGTTTGGAGTAGAATTTGCCAACTGAATTTGTTCTGGAGAACAGGAAACCACTTCCCTTCCATGGATTAAAAGAGAAAAGGGAATGAGGTGAGGGTCTGGGGAAAAGAGGAAATGGGAAGGAGAAAGGCAAAATTCTATCTACTTAAAACAGTGGAGAATCTGAATCCTCATCTCAAGCCTATCCTCTCCATGCTTCATACATCATGTAACACACACACACACACACACACACACACACACACACGCACACACGGAAACGCATGGGGCACTGGCCATGGTATGAGCCTGGAGCTGGATGGGTTTATTGAGTCAGGCCTCAGACAAGCAAGGAAGTTGTTGATAGAGTCAGCAACTGTGTAAGTGTGAGTGATGAGGTGAAAATCACGGGTGCACCTGAATGATGGGGATGAGGGCAGAGTTTCCATGCTGATTTGAATAATAATGTTTAAGGACTGGTGGGCCGTGAGTTTTGTTTGTTCAAGGGTTTTATGATGGTACCACCACCTAGATGTTTGGAAACATTGGGTTAGAGATCCTGTAGTCAGGCATGAAGAGGAGGTTTATGAAGTTCTTAGTAATGGCTATCGAGTAGTGTAATACAAAAATAAACAACCATTGCAAAATGACAGAGCTACATGGAAAAGTCTGAAATTTCATGATGGGACATATAAGTCCCTTAATAAATGTAGAATTAAAGCTAATTCAAATATTACCATGTACATAGGAAAACACTTGGCTTTGAAACAAATAAATTAGTTTCTAATTATAAAACTTGGCATTTTTATAGACATTTTTTCTCTGCTTGGAGTGAACTATTGAGGCAATCACAAACAAAATTATTTTCTTATCATGTAAGAACTGATGGCAAGTTAATTTATAAATATCAAGCAGTTTTTCAGTCAAGCCAATAAAAAAGAGCACACTTTATTGTCCATCATGGTGAATAGAGTCCTGAAACAGTATTAAAGTTAGATTATATTTGCCTTATTAGAAACTTAAGATATGATATCTTCATATAATACATTTACTTCCTCAGGAGTCTAAAGGATTTAAATCAGGTGCATTCTGACTTGTGGTTTGGTCATTGTGAAATAAAGAAGAAATTGAAAGTAAGTCCCAGAGATCACCATGGGCAAAAATTTGATTCTACAGCATGATTTATTGAAATGACTGTCTGTAGAGTTATCAATAGAGGAGGGCAATATGTTAAAACATCAGGTTTCTCCATCTCATGCATGGCAGGCCTAACAGGAATGATTTGTGCTTAGTCCTATTTCTTTACAGAGTGGTTTCACTGAGACACTGGAGCAGTAAAGAATTAAATGAAGTTTAACCCCAATTCCAAGCATTTAATGCTCACACCATTATAGTAATTGCTGTTATAAAATAAGCAGGATAAAAAGTGCCCGTTTCTTGGTCAGCTCACACCATTTCCTTGGAATACTTCCTTGCCCCTTAAAATATATTTATATATACACACACACATACACACGTACACACACACATACATACACATATATATGTATAATATGAGCTTCTTAATTGCATTTTAAGAAATAGGTGATGGTGCATTACAATTTACACAAATAAAAGTCTTGGAAAGCATTGCGTCTATAAGGCAAGATGATAACTTATTGTTCTGGCAAATGATAAAACTGCTTACAGTGGCAGCTGTGATTTATTGAAGCAATTCAAATACACTTGGAAAGTATATTAGCTTTGCCTCTGCCCACAAAGGGCGCATTTGAGCAGGGTAGGACCCTCCAGTGATAAATTACAGACTACAACCAAGTGAAGGCAATTGGCACATCAAATGCCTAAAGGCTCAAAATTCGAGAAAGCATGTATTTTCTGTGATAATCCCTCACATACCGTGGCATCTAGGGCAGGCAAAGAAACAAATTAGTACCTGATTGTTTCATTCTGTGATTTTTAAGTAGCAAAGCTTCTCTTGTTTACATCAATAAAGAGATTGGCACCTCCATGCTGCATTCAACATTACCTTAAGTATGTGTGCCATTACTACTCTAACTTGTGAAGATTTACAAATTAGTTTCAGAATGGAACTTGGGAGAGCCATGTGCCTGTATTTAACCAAATGAATAGAATTCAAAATGCCCATTTTTTTTTCAAAGAATAAAAACATGACTCTAGTTGCGTGTGAGTAGCATTTAAAATCCAGAGAGTTAAAGTTCCATGGAAAATCACTGAATGCATTGGTTATTGGATACTCCACATAAATAATAGAGGGGGGTACTTAGAATAGTCTTAAGAATCAGTGCTCATTTCTTGTACAGGCTCTACGTGGTACCCAGAGCTACATTATTAATCAGTCATTGCTCTCTATGTGTCAAACACTAAATACCCCTCACTTGCATTACTGTATTTAATCCTTGATGAACTAGTCCTCAGATCATCTTTATTTTACATATGAGAACGCTGAGGCACAAAGTGGTTACTTTGTTTAAAGTCATACAGATATAAATGGCAGAAATTTAAACTCAGGAAATCAAATTCCTTAGTTCTTATGCTTAACCATTCCATTATGTAGAATAAATTCTTTATATATAGTAGTTATTGTGGCTAATCTGTTTTAAAAGACGTATTTTTGTCTTTTCTATCTTTCTCATTTTATATCTCAGTAGGAAGAAACTACTTACATTTCAATTTATTTTAAGAAGCATTGAAAACACTCTGTCTTCATTTACATTTACCTGTCACCTCTTTGTTTGGAATGGTGGAGTTTTGTTTCTTGGCAAGATAGTGTATGCAAAATTATATCCCAGCTCTGCTCAACTGACAAGAAAGCTTGCTGACTGATGTCAGTATACTGATGCTTCACTTACGCAATAAACTGAAGGACTCAGTGTGAAAGAGGAGATCCAGTTAACGACACATCACAGCGTTTCCCTACTACCCCACTCCCTTGGTTTCTGTTCTTAGCTAAGCTTCTTAACTATCTCTCAGAATCAATCTCAGACATGTTCTAACAAGCTTTGCTATCACTCTCTCAACCCAAATTACCATAGAAGAGAAAAGATGAGGGCAAGGCAATCCTGCTTAGAATTTGACATTTTGACAGATGTAAACCTTGAAAAAGAAGGATAGGCTCAGGATATTTAAGGTAACAACAAACAATAATATAATCAGTGTATATACTGTTTAGTAACGTGTGAAAAATGAAATAATTTCTGCAAAAATTCTATATAAATTTAAGTTCAATAACTTAAAAGGATAATTTTGATTTAAAATACTTAACCTAAGTAGAATTTTCTTTGTCCTTTAGCAATAGTAGGTACATGAGAACATAATGTATTGCTTATGATTTTAGTTCTGATGTTGTAACTTCACATTTAATGAACAGAATATAGAGCACTAAATCAGATCCTGTGAAGTGAAAAGGTTTTAGGAATAATGAATGTTAAACTCCTTGCCACACTCAGTAAAAATTTAAAATTTCTCTGTATTCCTCTATGCATATGTATTTCTATGATATACAAATGACAGAACTATAATTTTTTAGTAAAAGTGGTGTCCTTACATTTATCTCTCCAGAACCAGTTAGAAAAACAAAATGTATACATATATGCAAACAGAAAACTAAAACCCCACAAAACATTACCTAGGGTTCCCTTTTTGCTCTGTATTCTGAGTCCTTAGTAATCTCCTTTGTGATCAAAGAAAACTATGCTTAAGAAGGTCACCTGAAGTATGGGATGCAGGTGTGTCACTTTCTGCGGTCAATCCCTGAATCTCCAGTCACTATCATACATCAGTATCTCACCTCAGGGAAAGCACATAAGAATCCAAATTTAACTCAGAAGCCCAGGAGCATACATCAGCCATCAAAGAGAAGAAAAGAAAATACTCGGAGGAAAAAAACCTCATAAAATCTTTAGCTACATACTTTATGTAATTGACAACTTTTAAATGTTTTAGTGCAAGCTGTCAGCATTTAAAATCAAAGCCATGATATAAAAGTAAACATTTCTAAAAATGCTACTACTTATCATGCAAAAGCATGCATATTATACTGTTACAATTCTTCTTGACCAAGATATGTGTCTCTAAGAGATTTCTTAGGGGTTAAAATTAAATGTTATTTTTCATCAACCTTATATTTTTAGGTTACCAAAAAAGTGAAAACTTTTGCCATAATCTTCTATGAGGCAGGAACAGACACTAATATTTAATTGCATTTCATAAAGCAGGTTATTCTTTCTAAATGTACTTTTTTTTCCATTTATTATATTTCTTTTGTTTGTTTGTTTGTTCGTTTGTTTGGAGATATGGAGATTTCCCTATGTTGCCCAGGCGTCCCAAACTCCTGGGCTCAAGTGATCCTCCCACCTTGGCTTCCCAAAGTACTGGGATTGCAGGCATGAGCTACCATGCCCAGCCTGAAAATCATATTTGAGTTACAAAGCCAAATTTTACTGTTGATGAAGATTTTTCTGAATAGTTCTACAAATACTCAAAGGTGATGAAAACTTTGGAAGTAATACAATTTAACACATGGTTTCTATACTGGTACTGTAGGATGGGCCTATCCAGACATCTAAACTGCCACTAAAGTCAGTTATGCCTTCAAAGTCAAGATCAAGGCACCAGATTCACTTCTGTAATATCTATTCAATTTTATGATAGCCGCTAAAGGATTTTCAGGGGTTTTGTTCCATTCTGGTGACTGTTCAAGCTCCATGCGGTTCCATGGGATTAGATAATAGCTCTTGTCCATAACAGTGTAACTGCATGGTGACAAGCATGACAGAGGGTCAGCCTGTACTCAACTCCACACCTTGGTGAGGCACGTTAATGAGAGACAGTTGAATGTTAGACACATATCAAGACTTTTAAATAACTTTATCAGATGCACAAACTGCAGTTCCAGGCAGTCTTCACAGGACTTCAATTCCCAATATGACATTAACTTTCTAATGTGTCACCCTAAGGCCATGCAAAAATTCCACCTTCTATCAACAGCCCAGTTGTAAGGGAGATACCCAAGAGAGGCAGAAATGAGGGAAGTGAGAGAACTATTAATCAAAACCAATGGTGTTTTAATGCACCCGAAGAGTGTCATTTAATTACATCAGAGACTTCTGAAGGATTTTCTCAACCCTAGCTGTGTAATTATATTTTTAAAAAGACACACAGAACTATTAATATCAGACTTCTGTCTAGGAGTTCCCCATGTTTAACTGTCAGATAGTATATTTATGTACCCCATTGTAGCCTCTGACTCAATTCTCCAGATGTTATTTTAAAAGTCTAAAATATTCTTCTAACACTCAGAAGACCTGGTGTGTCTGGGCATCAGAATCAGCAATGTTTAGTGAAAGAAGGCATTGAGGACAGCAGAGAAATGGACCTTCCTCACTAGAACTGAATAATCTCAGAGTGTGATCATGTCTTAACGTTTACTTAGTTCTAGTGTCCGAGTCTGGTTTTAAACTTCTAGCCATTAAAACATTGCTAAATTAGGGTTTTATAAAACCTCAGTATATGCCTGTCTTCAACTTAGGAATAAACTGGAACCATCCTCTTAGAACCCTCCTTTTAGAACCATTTTTACTAATACTTAGTGTTATTTAGGAAAGTGTGTCATTTGCTTGTTCAAGAAATATTGACTGCATGTCTGCTGTGTGAGGTCTATATTGACACAACTGGTATCAAATGGTTGTAAGTAGTCACGAATGTTTTCCTTTCCCAGCCCTTTAGCCTCTATGAATCCAATATTTATCAGAAATAAGCAGATAATTACAATAAAAGAAAATATATGAGGACCTCAGAGTTTCATATTGAGGGGCCAATATACTAGTATCCTGAATAGGATCACACCTGCATATATAGGCAATGCTAGTTGTCAATTTTATTGATTCTATGTAGAAAGCAAATAAGTCAAAACTGAGAAATAATATCAGCACTTCTCTGATATTAATCACAAATATCATTTTAACATGTTCAATCTTGTTTACTAGCACAAAGGACAATATTTTTACAACAGAATATCTCTGTAATTTTAACTGAAAATATTTGAAGAATAACAATTGACTCTTGATAAAATAAAATTTTAAGTGTAAAAATAATGATATATATTCCACATGCATGTGTGTGTGTGTGTGTGTGTGTGAGAGAGAGAGAGAGAGAGAGGCTGTGTAGTTATTATAAAGTTTTTGACCTTGATGTTGAGGGATCTGTGCTTGGAAAAAATTCTTTGTTATTTAAACGTGTTGTAAAAATCACAGCAGGTCTGAATGGACTCATGGATGGATGGCGTCAATGGTTTCAGTGTGGAGTGACGCCAGGTCTATGTCTTCAGATATCATTGAATGTCTGCTGTCCTAGCAGGGGCTCAATAAACACTTGCTGAAATGAATAAATAATTTGTCTGGCTACAAAGTTGGTGTTCTGCTTTTACTTAGAAATTAAACCTGTAGAAACAAAACTTACGATATAAACTTTTTTGCTCACAGCTTTAAGATGACTGGTGGCTGAGGTGCTAATCCTTCCAGTCTCCATATATACTGGGAACCCATCTTATCTTAGCTTCCATCGTTCACCATTGAATAATAAAGAATCTCACTGGAGCTTAATTCCACTCAGATCATTTTTCCCTCTGTGAATATTGAAATATGCCCTTTAAAACCAGAGGTTTTTGGTTTTTTTTTTTTTTTTTTTTAGCAACAGAGTAAAGCACAAACTTTGCTGACAACAGGTCACCTCCATAGACCTTAAGGCACAAGACAGAGGTGGTGCAGGAGGACTGTTCCCAAATGAACAGCCCTGTCTTCATGTGTGTGGGGTTACCGTACAAAGAAGCCCTTTTGAAGACACAGAGGTCTTATGAGTAGCTTTGTGTTAAAAGCAGCCAAAAACTGCTAGCCAGATGTCAAATTTTTCATATACCTTGCCTACATCTAAATTTTGCCTACCCACCCACCTTGTAGTTTTAATCATCTCCAAATGCATCTCTAAATATAGAGAAAGCAAACATTTGCTGTATCAGACAGTGTTCCTGACAACCTAGATGCCTTTGAAAATGTGTAAGAAAATTTGCCCTCAATTTGAACTCAGTGGCATACTTGCCAACTTAGATTCCTTTGAACATAGAGAAGAAAATAAAACTCAGAAGAATTCTCAAAGTAGACTAGCTTTAGGCCAGTGGTTCCTAAATATTAATGGCATATTAATTGCTTGAGAATGCATTTTAGAAAGGCGGATCTGCCTGAGCATTAGTATCTGTTACAGTCAGGGAAAAAAAGGTTTTTTTGAAAGAGACTGGAGAAATGCACTTTTCCCACAAGAACTGAGTAGTCTTTTGGGGAAGGTGATGCCCAGTCCTCAGAAATTCAGGAAGGTTCACTTATCTGCATTTTTTATAAGACCCTCAACACCCTGCCAATCGTAGTGTGAGTGGGACATCTCTCAAGAACCCATGATTTAGGAATCATGAAAATGCATTTTTTCCCATGGCAAATTTACATCACATTCACACATTTCCTTAGGAAAGTCTAATATCCACAGTGCCATGATGGGCTGTTTAATTTCCAAATCTGTACTTTCAGTTTGGTTTCACAATCCCTCCAAATTCTTCCATGTACATAATATAGTCCTGATCAATCAATGCAGTTCATCTTAAATTCTTTTAAGAGCAGCAGCTATCAAACTCTCAGCTGATTTTTTTTTTTTTTTTACCTCCTCCTTCTACTTCTGTGCCTGTTAGCTTCCTCAAATAAAGCCATCTGTGGTGATTTTAAAGAGGTTCTTCCTTCCCTGGAGAATCTCGAATCCCCCAAACTCAACTGAGGCTTCTGCTACATATCTAGCAGAAAGAGCCAGATGGCAGTTGTCATCGTACAAGTGCTGGCTGTCACCACTAGGCAAATGGACAGAATTCAAGTATCCAGTCTTCAAGACAATGCCACAGACCCTGAGGGCCACCAGTGTGAGCAGAGACAGGAAGACAGCTCCCTGGGATCCTGAGAGCTGGCATTACTGACTCACATCATTTACAGTCAGATGCTGTCTCCACAAACCAACAACCACAACAAGGAGGAAAAAGGAAAGCTTTTGGATGTCTTTTTAGCATTTTTACAGCCTCTTGAATAAACCCTGGCATGTCGTTTTTAGGGTTTTAAGATTCATTTATAAATACACATGAAGATACAATGTAATGCTCAATATATGTCATCTAGTTCTTAAAGGTATACGGTAATTCTTACAGCAGCCGAGTGGCTCCACACGGGAAGAACACAGGACCACTGTTTCTATTTTGGTTAATGCTAGCTGGTGGTAAAATAATCCAAAGTCTTATTGTTTGTTGGCCACATTATAAGAACACTTTGGCATAGCACATAGGTTTTCCACAATTAATATTTTTCTTAAATTCTTCAGTTTAAAAAGAATGGGCAGACATTGGCAAATCAATGAGAGAGACTTCAGAAGAAATCAAATCTGCCAATGCTTTAATTATGAACTTTTAGCCTCCACAACTGTGGGAAATAAATTTCAGTTTTTTAAGTCATACACACACAAACATACACACACACACACACACACACACACACACGGAAAAGGAAAGAAAAAAATGTAAATAAAAAAAGAAAGAAAAAAATGGCAGATACGAATTCTTTTTTTTTTTTTCTACTTATGCTGAAGACTTCTTCCTGAATAAGATACAGTAAATATATTGGCAAACTCATAGATTCCTAAAGTTCCAAGCTGAACAGGTGGCTCAATTACCCAGGGGGGGGAAAAAAAGTCTGCAACACACTAACCATTCTTCAATAGCTGACAAGCTCAGCAGTAGAATAATTTAGAAATCAACAACTATATATACGTATTATGTCATGGTTCTGAGGAAGGAAAAGATACAGGAAAGAGGGATAAATTGTACTGGGAAAAGGTTATGCTTTGGACCCCAAATGATGTGGGTTTATTGGTTTCCTAGGCATAGTGAGCATTTAGGACTTAAAATCGTATCTATTGATCTCCATATTGCTGAATGATGTCCCTGGATTTAGACCTCAGTTAGATTCTTCTGTCTGTAAGTTCATATACCTACGTTTGTCTTGCCAGTTTTTAATATATAGAGAAAACCACATTAAGCTCATGGGGGCTTATTCAGAAGCACACTTAATAAGTGTGTCATAAGTACTGCCAAATTAATACATTACTTTTCATAGAGGTCCCTAAACATGTCATTGCCTCCTGCCAGCTTTTAAAATACACCTTATATGCAAATTTGAGAGGCTGGAAATAAATGTAAAAATAAATGCTATCAGTCACTTAAAATCCACTATCTGGACAATCACATTCATACACCCACCCACCACATACACGCACGCACGCAAACACACACACACTTTTTAAAACCCAATTTCCCTTTCTCTACTTTACTTAAATATATAGAAAAGATCAGCTAAAGGCAATAATGAGAAAATGACCATTCCACAGCTGAACTGGTTTCATTAATGAAAAAATACAGCACATGGTTTGTAAAGGGACTTATAGACAATCGTTAAACTAATCAGGAGCTGAATTCTTGTCAAAAGTGTAGTTTCTGTAATTTCTGAGCCTGGCAAACAGCAGGGCTGAAGGGCGCTGGGGAAGGAGTCAGGGAGCAAATATTTCCGTGGTTTTTTTTTTTCTCGTCACATTCCTGTTGCTAAGGAAACCATCTCGTTTGTGTAGCATATTCAGAGGCACTTGAGGTAGACTCCAACTCCAAGAGTGTGAGCTCCTTGAATTGTGTCATTTTCAACAATGGGAAATTAAAAAGACAAAAGCCTTTGACAGAAGGTGGAAAAATACTCTGAAACGTCTATGGCATTGTCCTTGTTTGGGGAGAAAAGCAGCAACACCAAAGTTTATTGTGAAAAATTTGTTGAATATGGAAGCTAAAGAAGATACATGAGAGATTTGAAAGCTTTAGTTCCACGCCCCCTTCCCCGCCCAAGTACATGCTTCTTTATTGATGAGGGAATCAGGAAAGCAAGGACTGCATAGAGAAATATTTCAAGTTGTAATTGCTGTTTCTCTACAAGATACTGTTTTGTGTCTAGGGCTCAAGGAGTGGTTCTCAGATGAATGAGGCAATGATCTAATCCTCCCTGGGCCACAGGTCAGGAATGTTGTGATTAATTATTACTATTAAATTTGTGTTGCTATTATACATAGAATTTTTAAATTTTCTATTTGTTTTCCAAAAATATTTAAAAATACAGTTGATTCCTGTATATTATCTTTCTATTCTGCAACATTGTTAAATTAACTTAGTAGTTCTACTAGTTATTTTATGGATTGCTCTGAATTTTTATGCAAAACATATGAAATCTGAAAATACAGTTTTCCTTCTTTAAAAAATTGTCACAGAAATCAGAATCAAGTGTAAAATAATGAGTTTTGAATAAATATAATACCAAATAAATAAGAAATTGCGATACTCTATGATCACAATACATGTTTGTATCTTCAACATACATATATACATAGGCTCAAAGTCAGAAAAAGGAGAGTCAAAACTAAAAATTCACTGTTGTGTTAGCATAAAGTTTTGATGTCTTTTAAAAAAGCCTTCTTTAATCCATGTACTGCATTGTTTTCACAATTTATAAAAGGTTCTATATATAAAAAGAAAATATAACAAACATAAAAAAAACACCACTTGGATTGTCTTCTCTTTCTCCTAATTCTTGCTACAATTTTCAGCTAGGTTGGAGAGTTTTTCTCGGATTTATTTTTTTGTCATTGGATTGTTCTCTTTGACTCTTCTCAGTTCCATGGGTCCAGGTCAGCAAAAACTGAGTCTTTCCTAGCAGGTAGACCTGGTAGGTCTCAACTTGAGAAAATCGAATTATTCATCAAGATTCGTTGAAGGGATCTGGGTGTGGTGGTTCACTCCTGTAACCCCAACATTCTGGCAGACCAAGGCCGAAGAGCAACTGAACTCAGGAGTTTGAGACCAGCCTGGGCAACATAACAAGACTGTATCTCTACATTTTTTTTAAAAAAAAATTAGCCAGATATGGTGGCGGGTGCCTGTAATCCCAGCTACTCAGGCTAAGGCAGGAGGCTCATTTGAGCCCAGCAGTTCAAGGCTGCAGTTCTCATGCCACTGCACTCTAGCCTGGGTGACAGAGAAAGACCCTGCCTCAAAACAAAACAAAACAAAACAAAACAAAACAAAAAAATCACTAAAAGGCACTTCAAACTCTCTGAACTCTGTACCATAATACCACACCACTGGCCACTTAACACTGCCCATGCATCAATGAGTAATGAAAGTGATATTTCTTTATAAGTTGTTTTCCTTAAGAAACAAAAATTAATGCAAACCTACTTGGAGCTAGCTTGACAGATTTTACTGCATATTCCTACAAAACTCTAAATGTGTGTTCCACTGCAATATCCTGCATTCTGCAAGGTGTGCTTTTGGTTTTAATCTGGACCTTCTTTCTGCCATTTATTTTTTATTCTCAGAACAAATATGACACACAGTGGCTTATAAAGGGTGCAATTGCGCGGGACCTATTACAACAACAACAACAACAACAACAACAACAAAACAATCCCCAGGGCAGTAAGAGCGTCTGGGAGAATTGTGAGTCTCTAGGTACCTTCAGAAAACAGTGTGGGAATCATGATGTTGGCTGACATCTTCCCATGATTAAGCATCTTCCTCATGATTAGGGATTGGTGGGAGTCACTGAAGGGCCATCAAAATTATCACTGCCACCAGGAAGGATTGGCTGACAACTGTGAATAGCACCTAAATGAAAGCATGGGGAAGGTCTCTAGTGGTTTCGTGGCTTTGGACAGGAGTGTAAATGTGAAGGCTACTCCATGTTGGTAACGTACTCTCCCAATGAACGGATGTGCAAATATGCCTTAGCCACGGAATCATACTATAACAACGGAACCAACTGGTGAACCCACTTATAAGAGTGTCACTCGCATAAACTCTAAACAGAGTGCCTAAGCTACAGTCTTTCTTTTAGAATTATACTAATTCAATGAGTTATAGACAGTATTGTAGCCTTCTTGGGTCACAGTGGCCGTTGCTGTGGGACCATTACATTTATGTGCCACTCATCTGGACAGAAGGGCTCATGGTATTTCAGAGCTGGAAGGGGTGATTAACACTGTGATCTTATGCTGATGGTCTGGGGAATAGACAAACTAGGATGTAATGAGTTAAATGAGCCCATGCTGATTGGTTTTGCTGAATTTGCGTTTGTGTCCCTGTAGTAAGCAGTCATGTCTAAACACTGTGGAATGAAGAAAGAGTTTTAAAAACCAGCATCTTTCAGGGGTACTTATTTCTGAGATAGTGTCTTATAAGTTCAGCAATTTGCAAACTACTTTCCATTCAAAGTTGGAATACCACTAAGGTTTTTAAGCAAAAGTGTAGTTCTTGGAAATGAAAAATTTAAACATCATCCAAAAGCCTTGCTGTTTTCCCATGGGTACCACTGTATCTCTGAATTTGGAAAGCAAGATAAAAATAACACTACTCAAGATGCTCTTCACTCTTTTATCACAACTAATTGCTAAGTGAAGTCACAAATCCTGGGGGCCAAATTTACGTTTTGGCCCTCTAGGGATACCAAGGTGAACAAAAATAGCATGGTATTCTTTGTGGTCTCTTACTAGAAAAGCAGAAAAATCCCAGAAATTCTTGTTCATTATTTGACTGTTAGATTGAGACTGTCTCTGGAATAATGAAGTGTCCTATTTCATAATGGAGAGACATGTGCAGAATCGAAAGAAAAAGAACTGATAAAGAGAAAAATGCAGACAACTAAAACATAACATAAGCGGCATCCTGAGTTTGAAGTGCAAATTTTATTTAATATAAGAATAAATAAAGAGTATAAAGAGGGTTGCAGAGAACTTGCGTAGAGTCAAGAGTTAAAGATAGAAAATACAATGAGAAAACAGTCTTAGGGTTGGGAAGGTGGTGGAGACAATGAAAAAGGTCTGTTTGTTTGTTTGTTTTAAATGTGCTTCAGAATAAAAGTGGGACTGAAAAACAGGGTAGTTCATAGATCTAGGTGACAACTGAGAACAGAAACTTCTCTCAAAAAATTAACAAGAAGGGGCCGGGCGCGGTGGCTCAAGCCTGTAATCCCAGCACTTTGGGAGGCCGAGACGGGCGGATCACGAGGTCAGGAGACCATCCTGGCTAACACGGTGAAACCCCGTCTCTACTAAAAATACAAAAAAACTAGCCGGGCGAGGTGGCAGCGCCTGTAGTCCCAGCTACTCGGGAGGCTGAGGCAGGAGAATGGCGGGAACCTGGGAGGCGGAGCTTGCAGTGAGCTGAGATCCGGCCACTGCACTCCAGCCCGGGCGACAGAGCGAGACTCCGCCTCAAAAAAAAAAAAAAAAAAAATTAACAAGAAACAAAAGGAAGAGAAAAGAAAAAGGGAGGGCCAAGATTTCATTCAGTTAAATAATCAGGTAAATCACATTCTTGGGAAAGTAGTTTGAAAATTTTAGGGTTATTTTGTTTTTTATTTAGTTTCTCTCCTAGAAAAACTGCGAAGAAATGCTAGAGCTTTCAATAGCACATATGTGTATGCTTTACTTGCTACCTTTCTTTTCTTACCGTCTTTAATCCAAATATCCTTTTTCTTTCTGTTTTTGCCAAACGACTGCTTTCCATTTTCTTTTGTACAGTAAAGAAAACAGATAATGCTATAATTTGACTTATTTTCCATCTTTACAGAAAAGCAGAAATTCTAATAATACCGGTAGTACTTAACTGCATGACAAATGTAAATTTAAACACCAAAAATCACATAAAATACAAAGTGCTAATGCAATTACTGCAAATATGCTGAACAAATTCCTTTTACTATAACTTTCTAAGGGACAGAGAGAACCTGGCCATCTATACCATTTTGGGGAATGTGTAAGATTTTTAGATCTAAAAACAGCATGATTCTTATTATTGCTCTTAATAGTGTTAATTTTTCTCTTAATCCCAGTGTTATATTTCTCATTCTCATTTTTGTAAATGGAATAATTAGACCAATTAATGAAAGAAACACATAAACGTTTCCATAGAAACCTTTTTCAAACTAATATTTTCAGAACAGCGTGTTCCACAAGGATTTATCCATGTGACTCCTCCCACTGATGTTAACAGACATCAGACAATTAAATCCTTGTGTCACTCTTTAATAACTCACCCCTCTGCTTTTGGAAATATAATAATGCAGACACCCAAATTATAAATCATGTCCTTAGAGCTGTCAAGTGTAACAACTTTTGCATTGCTTCTTACTGTTATTAGTCATACCTGTTTTCTCAAATAAAAAAATAAAAAGATTAATGGACCCTAAATATTAAAATATATGTAAATTTTTAGGAAAATACATCTTTGTTTTTAAGAATAATCAACTCTTAGAGAAGGGAAATTAAGGTATAAAGACAAAATCCTACTGTTCATAAATTAATGTATCTATTGGTCATACCAGTATTCCACATTCTTTATTTAGCTCTGATGCTCCTTCTCCCCATCTCCAGCCAACCTCAAGGAGCAAAAAATCAAGGTGAAGAATAGCAGAAGCACAAAGAATGAGAAAAGAGATATTTGAAAAAAAAATCCCTTCTCAATTATATTGACAATTACATTAATCAGTCAAGCTAAAAATACTGGATTCACTATCAAACTTACTCAACTGCTTTGGTTAAATAAATTTGTAGATTCCATTAAGGTACATTTTGCCCCATCCCAAATGTGCTTCAGAACAACATTAAAGAGGCAATAACATTATGTCTTACTTGGAGTTATTAATACTAACATCTCGCTGTTATGTCAGAAACATTACTTCTGAAAGGAGAAACAAAAAAGCTAAACACGCTGCTATTTATTGAATTTCTATGGAGAACTATCAGACAAGAAATTGTGGCTTTGGTCTCTTCTTAAATATACATGTTCCACAGATAATCATATCTTCCTGCCAGCCATGCCACTAAGTCCATTCCACTACTATTCATTCAAGAGTAAACTACAATGATTGAAGGAAAGAGCTGCCAGGAGCAAAGGGTGATGGGGATACATTTTCACAGTCTGGTTATTTCCTGCCATCTGAACAATTGAAATGAGTTTTGATGGGAGTATTATTATTTTAAATTTGTTGAAATTCCCAAATCACTAGGCATACCAAAATTGAAACATACTATACCTTTGAAAGTGTCCTAAAAGATCTGAGACATATTCCTTGGGTGTTTGAACTTTGAAACACAAAATGTGTATATCCATATGTTGACATGAATTGATTTGTCAGGCTGTCATTCTATTTCATAATAGAATTTCAGAATAGATTTCATAATATTTAACCACGGTTTTGCTCTTATTTATACTTGAATTAGATGGTTGAGAGATTTCTGTTTTAGACTTTTAAGTATTCACACAACAACTTTACCTGAAGCACCATATTTTCCACAAGGGAAAACTAAACCACCAAGAGATCTGGCTAAAATGAAAATTCTTTCTCTCTCTCTCACACACATATTCACCTCCTGCCATACCAAAGTGAAAATAGGTACACACATTATTCATTCATTTATGAGCGTCCACTATGCCATGGAATCACATTATATTCATATGGTTTCTTATTTTGTTAAATTTTGTTAAAATTTGGATTTGTAAACATGAGCATATTAATTCTAAATACTAGCTGTAATTCACAAGATTAGATATGTTGACTATGAAATATTAGAATTGTGTGTGATACAAATAATGTAAAATAAAATAATGAATTTAGGTAGGTCCCCTCCCTTTGCAACAACTTGTATATGAACTGGCCATGAATAAAAATGTACTATTTATTGCATTGCTCTCAAAACAGTAGACCAGAAGCACCAGCATCACCTGGGAGTTTGCTAAAAATGTAGAATCTCAAGACACTCCAGAACTTCTGCATTGAAATGCATTTTAACAAGATCTGGGTTTCCATGCACATTACAGTTTGAGGAGCCTGGTTATAGTAACCTTCTCATCTCCCATGAGAGGGCTTGGGGATAGCATTTGCAAGATGTTTTTACAAATGTTCAGAGGCTTAGAGTTGATTTGTGTACAGAAGAGCTAAAGGGAATTGAATAACTATAACTAAAGAGTTGAAAGGCATTTTGAATTTTTGCTCCAGAGGGAAACAAAAACTGGCCTATTTTAAAGTTTGTATTTCTGACAGGCCGACCCCCTCCAACTTCACAATTCTTCACCAAAGAACTCTTTAAACACATATAGTTTCCTCAGATGTAGAATTCAGGATTGATTCAATGGCATCTAGATCCGAAAGGTCAGAGTGCTGTCTGCAGATTCCTGATTGAAACCGTTATCACAGTCAGTCAGCAAAATAAAACAAATAGGACCTGACCTGACCTGGTTTCCTCTTCCCTCACCGTTCTTTCCTATGTCTTTTATTTGCATGTATTTTTAGTTCATTGTAACCCGATTTATCTGCATCCATCATTAGCTTCCCCAATTAGTTGAACAAACAAGAGGGCTGTTGTAAAGACTCATTTCCACTTGCTCTATCTGGGAAGAAAAAGATCATACTCTGAGAGTTGGAGAATCTCTAATTCTTTTCTTATGAGTGGGGATAGGTAATAACATCTTTCCAAATTACTGAGATATTGTTTTCTCTTGTTTGTGTGCTCTCTTTACAAGTTGCAGGTATTAGATGCTTTTGAGTTCACATAGGCAGAGTAGACTCTGACAAGTCAGACTTTGTCAGACTGTGAATAAGCTTGCTGAGTTTCTGAAATCTGTATCTGTTATTAAAGCTGTAAGTGCTAAAGTAGCAGAAACCCCTCTCTGGCTCGGACAAGAGAGACTGCATTGGACAGGAGACTGGCCTTCTAGTGTCAATTTCCTCATTTAGCAAAATTAAGTATTTAAACTCTATTTATATTCACAGTAGTCATATCTCATTCTGGCTGTTGAGCAGACTGTAAGGGAAAGTCCACAGTGAGGTTTATCTTAAATGTAAGTGAAAAGAGTGAGTAAAGACATTCCAAAAAATTCCAAAGACTTCCACTATTGTCTTCCATGAGAAATTCCAACTCTACTACTGCAAGGCAGATTGGAGCATCACTTACTTACTCACACAGAAGAGAGGTACATTAAATCACCATAAGAAGGCCCCATAAGAGCTGCATGGGGTTTTGCAATACTATGCATTTTTAGGATTTCTTTTTTCATGGCTTCCTCCTGAATTGTAATTTCAAAAGTAAAACATTTTAATGGAAAATGCTCTATGAAACTGTTTTTTACCCAAAATGAATCATTCAGCAGATAGTTGGGAGTAGGGGAGGGTAGAAGAGAAAAGGCCTTTTATAAAGCAGAAGTGAGACACATCTCTACAGTTTCAGAATCCATACCAAATGATTTGCTGCAGTTATAGTTTAATTTAACTTAAGGTTCCCTCATGATCTTTTTCACCCTTTTTACTCTGCTATGTAGCTGTCTTGATTTCATACTGTTCTATCTTCTGGCATTCAAGAATATAGACCCTCTTGGTTTCTTAGGAAGGCAGAATTGTTGAACTGTCCTCTGTAAACAGTCATCTTCATAACTCTTCTACCTAGACCTAAAGTAACATTACTGGCATTAAACAACAGGCTGAAAGCCTGGCAAGCGAGAGATGCAGGCAGAAGCTTATAGGAACAACTCATCCAAAGCCCATTCACTGTTCACAGGACTTTTACCTTCTAGACTATTTTTATGAAACGTTAACATTTTTTTAGGTGATGAAATATTTCTTACTCAATTGCGAAAGGAACTACAAGATAGCATGGTCTGAAAAACTAAATCCCTCCTCTGTCCTTGCATGTCAGGGACACTGGAGGCAACTTTTGCCTTGAAATTCATTCCAGGGCTTTAGAAAGTTTTATGGTGGGGTTGTGAATGTCCACCTCTCAGCAACTGATGGAACTGTAAACATAAAAACAGAAAAAATATGGAAGACCCGAACAACAAAATAAGCCAACCTGATCTGGCTGATCTATATATAGAATATTCCACCCAACAACCACAGAATACCCAGTGTTTTCAAGTGCTTATGGGACATTCACCTAAATAGGCTATTTCCTGGGTCATAAAACCACCTGAAAAATTTTATAAGAACTGAAATCATACAGAATATGTTATTTAACTGTAATAGAATCAATCAAGAATCAATACCAGGAAGACAAAAGGAACATCTCTAAACACTGGGGCATTAAACAACACACCTCTAAATAATCCACTGGTCAAAGATGAGGTCTCAAAGAAAATTTAAAAATATATACAAATGAATGAAAATGAAAATACAGCATATCAAAATCTGTGGGACACAGCTAAAGCAAGACTGAAAGGGAAATTTATAGCATTAAATATTTACATTAAAAAAGAAAAAATCTCAAATAAAAAATCTATCTTCTTGTCTTAAGAAATCACCAAAAAAAGCAAAATAAACCTAGAATTAACAGAAGGAAGAAAATAATAAAACAGTAAGGATAAGTCAGTAATCAATGAAATTAAAGCTAAAACAATAGAGAAAAATCAATGAAACAGGGAGCTAGTTCTTGGAAAAGATCAATAAAATTGATAAATCTAGCAAGACTGACAAAAATGAAAAGAGAGAAGTTAAAAACCATCTGTGTCAGGAATGAAACAGGATTATCATAACATATCCTGAAGCTATGAAAAGATAGTAAAGAAATAAAACTATCAATTTTATACTCCTAAATTCAGCAACTTAGAAGAAATGAGCCAAGACCTTAATGATCACAAACTACCCAAACTAAACAAAGATGAAATATATAATCTGGCCGGGCGCGGTGGCTCAAGCCTGTAATCCCAGCACTTTGGGAGGCCGAGACGGGCGGATCACGAGGTCAGGAGATCGAGACCATCCTGGCTAACGGTGAAACCCCGTCTCTACTAAAAAATACAAAAAAACTAGCCAGGCACGGTGGCGGGTGCCTGTAGTCCCAGCTACTCAGGAGGCTGAGGCAGGAGAATGGTGTAAACCCGGGAGGCGGAGCTTGCAGTGAGCTGAGATCCGGCCACTGCACTCCAGCCTGGGCGACAGAGCGAGACTCCGTCTCAAAAAAAAAAAAAAAAAAAAAAAAAAAAAAAAAAAAAAAGAAATATATAATCTGAATACTATAATCATAAAAATTAACTCATAATTTAAAATCTCCAGAAACTATCTTAAAATACAAGGTTAAAAAATGTTTCTGAAAATCTCCAGGGTCAAATGGGTTTATTGGAGAATTCTAACAAACATTTAAAGAAGATTTAGCACCAATTTTATACAATCTCTTTCCAGAAATAGAAAGGCAAGGAACACTTTCCTATTCATTTTATGAGGCTAGGGTTACTCTGACACCAAACCAAAATTCTTCCCCCAATTCCATTTAAGAACACACACAGGACTTCATAAGTTCTTTTTTTTTTTTTGTCTTTAGGAATGACCAAGGTTTTGGAGAGCTGAGAATGAAGCTAAGTATATTTCTTTTTAAGTCAAACTTCAAAGGAAATTTGGAGTTGGAAACCATCTAAGAGAAACTCTTTTTTGTTTTCTTTTCCTTTCTAATGTGTGATTTGAATGTAAATGTCTCAGCTGCTCTCTGCCATTTGTTGTTATTGACCAGCTCTACAAAGTAATATGGAACCCCAAGCTCAGCAGGGAGGCAGAAGACAAAGGCTCTTATATTTTCTGCTTTTAGGTCAACCTGTGTACTTGAACAATTAACTTAATATTACCTGCCTCTATAACATGGGCATGCTGGTTTATTTCCCACATGCCAGTTTTTATACGATCATCCATGTTAGCATATAAAGGTAAAACTGGTAACTATGTTTAAGGTGTTCCAATAAAATGCTTACCACATGGGCTTAAAACCAGTCATGTCTGGGGGTGCTTTTCCCTACACAGTTAACCTTGAGACCCAGGATAGTTTATTTTACTTCCCTGAGGAATAGTTTCACCTATCTGTAAAGAAGGAATGCTATATTTCCCTTGTAAACTTGTGGTAGTGATTAAACTAGCCCACTAGACATCCCAAATCAATGGGAGATGTGATAATTGCCAATATTTTTGTGGCCTTAAATATGTTTCTCAACAAGAATAAAACTATAGCAACACAGGTACTAACTAAAAAATGCCATGATAGCTAACTACTAAAATAAACTTAAAACATTAAGGAATGAAACGTTTGTTCATCAGCACTTCATTTCAATATCTGAACATTGAGAAACTCTGTTTTCAGTTAAGATATTCTCACTTCCAAGTCTTTCAAAGATAGAATGATTTTAAAACTATAGTCCTTTTATAAACAAACCATAACCTGATAACTGATTTTCTTTCCTCTTTTTCTTTCTTTCTTTCTTTCTTTCTTTCTTTCTTTCTTTCTTTCTTTCTTTCTCCTTCCTTCCTTCCTTTCTCCTTCCCTCCTTCCTTCCTTCCTTCCCTTTCTCTCTCTCTCCTTCCTTCCCTTTCTTTCTCTTTCTTTCTTTCTCCTTCCTTCCTTCCTCCCCTCTTTCCTTCGTTCTTTCCCCCCCTCCCTTTCTCCTTCCCTCCTTCCCTCCCCACGCTTCTCTCATTCTTTTTTTTTTTTGACGGGACCTTGCTCTGTCACCTAGGCTGGAGTGCAATGGCATGATCATGGCTCACTGCAGTCTCAACCTCCAAGGCTCAAGCAATCCTCTCACCTCAGGACTTAAAATTCTACACAATGAATTTTTATAATGTGAACTGAACACTATACTATTGATTAAATAGGACATCTGAGTTCTCCTGAGGCAGAGGAGGGAGACATAAGTTCTTTATCCTGGTGATTTTGTACTCCTCCAAGTTTCTGGGACTACTGAAAAGTACCAGCATGCCTGGCTAATGAGGCAGTGCACCTATCCTGATAACTGCTCTTCTACACAGACTTGGGCTATCAATAATTCCCTCGGAAGGAAAACTGTCTCCCCACTATTGGAGGTATCTGATAATGCCAGATTAGCAATAAACAAATTCTTCTGTTGGAGATATTTATAAATGGAAGGTTTTTCTTTTTCTCACAAATGTAGCTACAAATTCCAAATATCATTTTGCAACTCTACCATTTGATTATTTCTCTAAACTTCCTCGACATTAGTGTTTCTTTTTTTCTTTCTTTTTTTTTTTTTTTTTTTTTTTAGATGGAGTCTTGCTCTGTTGCCCAGGTTGGATTTGGAGTGTAACGGCGTGATCTCGGCTCACTGCCACCTCCACCTCTCAGGTTCAAGAGATTCTCCTGCCTCAGCCTCCCCAAGTAGCTGGGATTACGGCACTCGCCACCACGCTCGGCTAATTTTTGTATTTTTTTTTTAGTAGAGATGGGGTTTCACCATGTTGGTCAGGCTGGTCTCGATCTCCTGACCTCAGGTGATCCACCTGTCTCAGCCTCCCAAAGTGCTGGGATTACAGGTGTGAGCCACCTCACCTGGCTCCAACATTAGTGCTCTTTATTTATAATCACCACCAACATAGGCTTCCTCTTCCACATGTTTAGAACCTTTTACCATGTGCTGATCAGACGAAGAGTACAAAATCACCAGGATAAAGAACTTATGTCCCCCTCCTCTGCCTCAGGGGACCTCAGGTGTCCTATTTAATCAATAGTATAGTGTCCAGTTCACTTTACAAAAATTCACTGTGTAGAGTTTTAAGTCCTAGGAAAGATGTAGTAACTGACAGAGATTGCAATTCTGGCAAGAATGTAGGAGAAGGAAGAGAGGCTTTTTACTGCAATTAAATAAGGGTTAAGAATAGTGCCAAGAAGCAAATTCAGATTAAAATCTCATTTGGCTTTAACTGAAATAATTCTGTCTCACTCTAATATTTAACCACGTGATACCTGAGGATGTTATGACACAATCTGGTGCCAGTATCAGATGAAGATGGAAGAGGGTCAGATCCCAAGACACACAGCTGCAGGAGGCAGGAGGAAGAACAAGCCAAAACCTCACCGTGGGAGGGTGACATGCTGATAGTAGCCCATAGTTTGACTTAAAGATGGAGAAGGCTTATCTTCTAGTTCCTTCAGAAAATATAACTTGTGTAGTTATCTGAAGAGGTTCTTTCCTCTATGAGATAGTCCATCCACATAGAGTTGCTCTCACAAATGACTGCCATGTCCATTTGGAAAGTTTCTATTAGCCTCCCTAGGCTCAACAAAAGGCCTCCCAGTTGTAGGACCCAGAGTCTCTGTGCACTCTCAAAGAGCCACTGTGTGGGCTGGTTACCTGGATTTTATTAGCAGAAGCGTTTCTGTGTAAGGTCAGGGAACACCATCTGCTTTCCCAAAGAGTGGGTACATTCATCACTGTGGTGGAAACTGTGTTGGGATTTTAGATCAGGTATCCAGTATGGTGGTCACAAAAACTAAGAGCCAAAGGTCTCGGTCTGCATGTGTATACTAATGTCATCATTTCTGGGGACAATATGGTATACGATCATTTCACTTTTCTCACCTCCTCACCCTGTACATGTCACATTAACTGGCACTCACTTCCTTGACACCCTAGGCACTGCCTTGCTTCTATATTGAGCTTGATGCTGCTCTAGAGTGCACTCTTCTCATTACAGTATCATTATCTTGCCTTGGGGGTGTCATTTTTGTGGTGATGTGGGAGAATGTGACAAACCAAAGCCACCAGGTTGCCATGGAATGTAGTTGGAGCCAGTTAGGTCTCTAACTGAATGGGGGAGGGTGTTTCCACATCCCTAAATTCTCCCATCGTGCTTTATTAAAGAGTAAAAAGTGTCTCATATATTATCTCTTGTTTTGACATCCGCTAATGAAGTTAGTGAAGAGGAGAAAAAGCAATGTAGAAGTCAGTGGGGGAGGCCTAAACTTTTTGGAAATCTAATTCTGTTGCCCAGTTATCATATTCATCTAACTTTCTCATCCCCTCCCATAGATCTAGAATTTATAGGTTTAGTGGATTCCAGCACGTTTTGTAACTGCATTTCTTTGTATGATGACGCTCTACCACAAGACTGAAATAATCTCTTTTAAAGTTGCCACACAATGGCACCAAACCTAATAAAAATTATTATAATTAGATATCTGCATCTTTCTTCTTCTAAAGGCATTGGAAACCAAGAAGAAAACTTCCCCATAGCCTCTACACCAAGATCCTCAAGATGGTAAATCAACCCTTTAATTAACATTAGCATAAAATAAGATAGTCCAGAATGCAAGCAGCACATTTCTACAGCAGCACAGTTACCACCAAAATGATAAAGATAATAACATTTTCCCCAAATCAAAGAAAATATTGCCAAGTGATTTTCTTAAAATAAATAGTTATTTGAAACCCTTTAGGGTCCTCAAAACACTGTAAAAGTCTAAAGTCAATTCAGAAGTCAAATATATTCTTCCCCAAACTAATACAGTGCTGAAACAAGACAAAATCTGGCTGGAAGATACAGGTTTCTCTAATTCTTCTCCCACAGACTTTAAATAGGCCATGAGATAAACCAAAGAACATGCAGCCATCCACAATACAGGGGAATTTCATTCTTTCTCCAATCAGACAGGATGCTAGCAGTGTCAGCGTTAGTATTCTTAGGGTGTCTGTGATTGGTGCTAATCCTTGGCAAGAACGGCACTTTTTTCAGAGCTTATAAAAATGGTACATATTGTGTATATATTACATACATGGATCTGTATACATTCCATATGCATAACATAGATTCAGTGCAGAAATCAGATCACGGAGCAGGCATCTATGAGCAGCAGCAAGGAGCACGTGCTCTTTACCTGACCTACTTACGGAAGGCAGAGTGTCCCCGTCAGGCGGTCTTCAGCATGACAATTAGCAGTTTTTCTTGCAGTTTGGCCAGCAGGAATGACACAAACCTCTCCCTAGCACAAGTCACTCAGCCCTGTCGGGTTCCTGCTGCTCTCTGGGTAACGGCATTCCATTAGGAGTGTGACACAGTAGGGAAAGAGACCGGTTCACTGTGAGACCTGCTACTCACTCTCGTACAGTGTATCGGCCCCCCTTCCCACTGCACAGTGGCTGCCGGGCTCTGGGCAGGAGGCATGTGGCCATCGTGAAAGTGAACCATGGAGTCAGAGTTCCACTGAGACACGCTGCATTGTCAGTAGCCTTCTTCTAAAGGCGGTATCTTTTAGCACGATATTGAAACAACCTAATTTGGTTCCCTAGCCTTAAGAACAGGGGAAGCACTCTCTTCAAATTGAAAAGAAAAAAAAATTAAAAGAAAGTATGAACTAGAAAGGTACGGATGTGGTTGACTTTCTGCTTTAACAGAAGAAAGATCAAAAAATAATTTATGGAGGCTGTTTAGCATGCATGCCAGGGATGCTAGTCTGACATATGCTTCACCTTCTTGCACCTACTACTTTTCCACACAGAGTCAATCAAATGCTTTGTTATCTTCTCTGGGTAGAGGAAATGTGCTGATTTAAATTGCCAAGCTTGGACACGCATCCAAAGAGTACAAGATTCACCAGCAAAAATAACTGGGTTGAGAAGAAAATGGAAACAGATTCCAAGTACCTGCTTGCTGTGCTGCCTGTGGCATCTGCTGACTCCTCTGAGCATTGTACTGAACCGAGGCCATGGGCCGGTACTGTTGCGTGGTTGAGGTAGGGTACTGACCAGATGGATAATAATATACAGGCATCTGTAGAAGAAAGGAGGAAGAAAGCAGAGAATGAGAATGTAGATAATGTAAATTTTTAAACATAAAATATGTTTTCATCTTATAACTGTGGTAGGTTGTGAAGATGGCCACCACAAACTTCTCCTATGCGTATGTGTATGGGCATGCTACTTCTCCCGTCAAGAGGCAAAATCCATTTCCCAAACCTTAAATCTGAGCTGGTTCTGTGACTTTCTTTTACCAGTGCCACGAGGCACAAATGATGTCTGAGACTTTCAAGCCTGATCCTAAAGAAGACTTGCAGCTTCCACGTCTGTAGGCAGGGAACCCAGCCAAAAGACAAAGAAGTTCAGACTATTCTGCTGCAGAAAGAGGCCACGTGGGGAACACAGGTACCCCCAGTTGACTGGTTACCCTCCAGTTCCAGGCATGTGAGTGCAGCCCTAGTCAAGCCACCCCAGCCATATAGTGCAGATATGAGCCATCTGCGATAAATCCTGCTCAGTTGCTGACCTAGTCGTGATCATGCAATGGTTGTTTTAAAACAAGACTTTTGTGTATTTTAGATGAAACAAGAGAGAGTGAAACAGTTATCATCAACAACAAAAAACTACATTTAAAATATTATATCTAACTTGAGTTGCTTTTCTAATGGAAACAGGGGTGAAACATAAAAACTGCTGATTTGTAGCCTAAAAGGAGCAGGGAATGCAATTATGAAATATGGCAGTCTCTCAAAGCACATTGCAGAATGATTGGTACATACCACTATTCAAAAAAGTCTGTTCAATCTAAAAGGGGAAACATGATTTAAAAAATGCGGTTTATGCTACCTTCTTAACTTTCTTATGACTGAGAAGGAATGAAAGTATTCAGACTATTTGATTATGATCCAAATCAAATGTTTCCTGATCTGATAGACTTCTTTGCCTGGCTCAGTTCATTTATATTAAGGTCACTTTCTTATTAATCTTGTTAATTATTTTCCATCTCTGTGCTTCTGAGTTTTTGCCTATCATATTCTCTAAAACGACAACTGAGGTATCCTGGTGGACTGCCGACAAACATTATATACGTAGAATAACATTACAAGCCAATTATTTGAGAACTGTGATTTTCATGGTTATTTTATTTTCTGATTTGCTCAGATCAAAGAGGAAACACTTTTCTATTTCAATACCGCTGTTGAAACATATGTACCATATTTTACTGCCTGAGGATGAAGTGGGAACAAAATATAACTTAATCCGTATGAACCTGTAGCTCTGCAATTTCATGGAATCATGATGAATTATAACTGTGGCTACATAACATATGGATATTCAAGGGCAAGAGGCTGAATGATTCTAAAGCAATCTTGGGTCGGTATCTGGTAACTAAGTTATTGTACACATTGCTTATAGTGATTCGCTCTTACTACTTCTCTCTTTTTTTGTCAGGCAGCTTATAACAATAAAAAACAAATAATTCTGTAGTAATAATGGCATTTAGCTATGCTCTGGCAAATTCTGGTGCTGTTAAAGATGACTAGCAAAATGCATCAGATGCCTACCAATATTAAAAATAAGAACAACTATCATCTAATTTATTTGTCAGCATTTATATTTATGTGTTTTTTAGGAAATAGCATTTTGCTCCTTTAGAAAAGACCGTGTCTTGATTAAATGTAAGCTCATGAATGTGGTATCTATTCCTTGATCTCCCTTCTTATGTTCGATATAAAACATAGAATATCCTCAGGGATGAAGGAATTTATACTAACACATGTTGTGATGAGCACTAATGGTTACAATAAAAGTACAACTGCATGGAAAAAATTTTAAACTCAATTTTTGTTGTTGTTTGTTTTGTTTTTGTTCTTTTTCCCAGATATAGCTTCTGTGATACCTTTGCAAGCTATGCTAGAGATTTGGCTACTTGTATCCAGCGCCACTCCAAGGTGGCGCTTTGGTCAGCTCCTAGGAATGATGATCCCCAACCTGGATGAAGCAAATAAGCTCTTGGTTTATCCTTATCCTCTCTCAGAGAGGATGGGAAGAAAGCCAGGTTAACAGCAATCTTTTAAAAGATCAGTATGAAAGGTTTGAAAGGAGAGAGGTGAAGGGAGAAAGGAGTAAGAATAGCCCCAAAGGATGAAAATGTGTATTTTCAACCAATCATGTTAAAATATAGAGAATCCAAAAATGAGTGGATTCGAAGAGAAAAGAAAGAAGAAACTATAAAAAAAAATGCACTTCTCCCATTTCCCTTCTTCAAATCCCTCTTTGTCTCATCCATGTGCTTTTCACTTCACCTTTCCAGTGGGCATTTAGAAAGCATACATGATGAGTCAGATGAAATCGACATTTCTATTTATTAAATAGATTCATTTTCTGCAGAAATTTAACATATTTCCACATATGGTTGTGGGCTGAATCTGAACAAAGTTATTTTCATTGTTCCATAGTTGGGTAATCAGATTTTAAAGTGTTTACTAAATTGAAAGTTACAATGGGTTATAGCCTATACCTTTATCTGTGATTCTTCAAAAAGAATTTCACAAATGTCTAGACTGATTATGAACCATGGACACCTGTTTTGTCTCCCTCTCTTTCTATCTTTCATAAAACCCATTAAAGAAGGAATGAAAGTGTTTCTGTCACAGACACAACAGGGGTTATGGATTGCTTTTGTTTCTGTGGTGGATTAATATTGAAATCCCTTCAGTGAAGAAAGACTTTCCTTTTAAAATATTTATGTATTTATTCATTTATTTCACTTCTTGAGATAGGGTCCTGCATTGTTTTGCAGGCTGGAGTGCAGAGATATCATCATGGTTCATTGCAGCCTTGACATCCCAGGCTCAAGTGATTCTCCCACCTCAGCCTCCTAAATAGGTGGGACCACAAGAATGTGCCACCACACCCAGCTATATTTTTAAAATTTTTTGCAGGGATGAAGTCTCCCTGCATTGTCCAGGCTGGTCTCAAACTCCCAGGCTCAAGTAGTCCTTCTGTTTCAGCCCCTCAAAGTGCTGGAGTTAAAGGTCTGAGCCACCAGGCCTGGTTAAATTTTATTTATTTATTTATTTAAAGATCTTTAATTAAACATTCTGCTTACATTTTGTTTGACAGCAGAAATTAGTAAGGACACTTAAATACTTTTTAGGCCAAAAGAGCTAAATTATTTTTTCCCAATAATGAAGCTCGAAGCTATTAATGTATTGGTGAAAGTATGAATACATCAATGAAGCCCTTCCTCCTCTAACTTAAACTTATTTTACGCATCTTTTAAGATCCCACTTGTGAAGAGATATTACAGAGAAGGCAACTGAAGAGGAACTACTAATTAATCACTCAAAATAAAATGAACAATTTAGTGACAATTATTTCATGGTAGAGGGTTTTGTGTGGCTTGAAAAGAAAATAATTTATTCAAGATGTTAAGGCAGTGAAACAAATGATACGAAGGTGACACTGCACTTGAAACAGCTCTTCCCATGCAACACTTCATAATTAGGATGGAATTTTCCTGGGATCTGTGTGCCTTGAAAATGGACCAGAAAATGCCTCTGTGCATTTTATATCTTGACAGTAATCACTTCTAATATTCTGCAAGGGATACCCAAGAGAGCACCAGAGATGTTTGGTGGTGAACAGTAACACATAATCAGTCTTTGAGAAGACAGTAAAAATCAGTGATCTGTGGTGTCTTACATGCTCAAGTCAATTAAATATGATTAATGGCTACCTGTGAGAGACGTGTGAGCTCTGCTTCCCCTTAGGGAGAGAGAAGGACCGTGGATATCAGCTTACCTTCCTCCTTTATATTCATAGAGGAGCTCCTGCCTGGAGCAGCAGATTAGCCCCAGAAAATGCTTGTGAATTGATAAGAAAGGAAATAACACAGTTTTGGAGCAGCAGCAAGAGAGTGTTGAAAGTCCCCTAGGTGCAGACCTTTCCCTTCCCCATGGCTTTTGCTTCCTGGGCAATCCCCTGAGCGGGATATCACATGGGAGAGAACGCTTTCTTATGGTCCCTGTACCAGCAGCCTGGAAAATGGGATATTCCCCTGTGGTTTTCATGGGCAGTTGGATCAGTTTCATTCAACTCACTTTCTGAGCCCTATAACTTTGAACAACTGATGCAAGAAAAAATACACTACTTCCTGTTGGTGAGGAATATTAATATAGACTAGAAAGGGAGGAGGGATTGAATCTGGTTATACCCTACATAGAAAGATAAAGGTCAAAATGCATCAGAAATCAGCTGTAGGTCACAGGCATGAGGAAGCACACCTACCTGTGCAGGCGGAGGCTGTTGCACAAATCCCTGTGGTGAGGCAGGCGGCTGGAGGACCTGCTGGGAGATGGGAGGGCCAGAGCCTGAAAATCCTCCCGTAGGAAGCTGCTGGCCTGTAGAAGCGATGACATAGCTGTGCTGCTGGGCCGGCTGTGGTATAAGGGAGGACGGGTAGACAGGACCTGATGGGGGTTCAGGCGTCTCCCCCGAGGACTGCCGGCTCAAGGTCATCTGGCCAAACTGTGTTGCCACGTCGTCTCGCTGCAAGTCATGGAAATAAATGAGGGAATTCGCAGGATCAGCTTGGTAATCAAAGAGGCACTCTGAGGCAGACACACAGGACACGTTCTTGGAGTTGTGGGAGAGACAGGAAGTACAATTTGGAAAAAGTAAAATAAAATAATTCTTCAGCCAAAACGTAACAAGAGAACACAACATGATAAATCAGGTTTTAATCATCCCGAGTCAGAGACGGCAACAATTTTGATCCAAATATTTCTCTTTCAATGGAAACAAATTATTGTTTTTCCACTGAAGGCACAGGCTCCTCAGGATGGTGTTGTACACAAGGAGGGCTTGATGTTCTGTCCTGAAGGTCAGCTTGTCTTCCCAGCAGAAACCACAGAATTTGCCTCTCCAGAACACCCATAAGGCAGAACCAACCATACTCATCACCCCCAGTGCTGCTGCAAAGATGGAGCCAGGACCAGTATCACCAACAGGCTGGGTGGGATTATATTACTATATGAGGGAGTATTTGTTCACTGGCCTGATCTGAAATTTAGGAGCAATGCTCATCCTTTAAGCTGTTGTTCAAAGTGACCTAGTGGCTTGAGGGAAAAATGAAAGAAAATTGGGAGATTGGAATCCTAGGGATACCTACATCAGGAGCATAGAGTGATGACGGTTCCCATCCCAACACCATCTTTGAGATCTTTCTCAAACCATCATGCAAAGTCCCTGTATCTTTCTGTTCCTGATTTCTAACTCTGAAGGCATTCGGTTTCTGCTTAGCTGGTATATTCTTAAGAGGGTACCAGACCACAGAAGCACTCAGCATGGGACAGAAAGATGACAGAAAGGAAACCATTGTTTTGCAGAGATGGGCTGTAATATTCAGAAATGAGACATTCACACATACCCCCTCACAGTCAGCCCAGGCACCCACTCAGTGTCAGCCAGTGGCACACAAAAAGGTACTAAAATCAGTGAATATGCTCTCCTAGGGGAAAATGTCATATACACATAATACAGTACCATGGGATAGTGCTGCGTTGGAGACACAGGCAGGAGGTGCTGGGGAGGAAAAGAGACTGCCGGATATTGCACTGACTGGGAAGAAGCCTGCAGTCCCTGGACAGACTGGGGGAAAGAAAAAATCAATCAGGTGACAGAAAAGCACTGGGGTTGAAATCTCACAAGATGTACACCACTGTCCTTCAGAGGCTGTCGAGGTTCAATGTGCTCCAGAGGGGACAACTGGCCGCCAAAGAAAAGTCAAGTTTCTGAAAGACCAGAGCCAGACATACTTGAGAGAGGCTCATTTGCACTTAGTGATTATTTCTTTAAGAAGTTACTGATGTACGTTTGATATTGTTGGTTAGATCCTCTGGGTCTGAAAATATTGCCCCAAAACAAATAAGTAATATCAAAAATTTAAAATGAATTTCACTCTAGCAGCCTACCTGAGATACTTTGGGTTTTTTTTTTTTTTTTTTTTTTTGGAGACGGAGTCTAGCCCTGTCGCCCAGGCTGGAGTGGTGCAGTGGCGCGATCTCGGCTCACTGCAAGCTCCGCCTCCCGGGTTCCCGCCATTCTCCTGCCTCAGCCTCCCGAGTAGCTGGGACTACGGGCGCCCGCCATCTCGCCTGGCTAGTTTTTTGTATTTTTTTTAGTAGAGACGGGGTTTCACCGTGTAGCTCAGGATGGTCTCGATCTCCTGACCTCGTGATCCACCCGTCTCGGCCTCCCAAAGTGCTGGGATTACAGGCTTGAGCCACCGCGCCCGGCCGATACTTTGGGTTTCTATGGACACATCTAGGTGTCTTCCTAGTAAAGAAGGGCGGCTCCGCAACTCTCTAAGAGGAGTATGTAGGAACAGCCAGTCCTCCTTGGAATTGACTGATTTCTGTTCTTCCCATTGATGGAAAATTCAATATTGACTCTTTGCAGACGTGAGCATTTGATTTGTGATGGGAATGGGGGAGGAAGATGCTGTAAAGACCTAGAGTTCAGTCTCTGACAGAGGCTTCTCCATACATTTAAAAAAGGACATTTAGACCTAAGAAAAAATCATTTATTCTCCCTACTTTCGTGCCTTCAACTTGCAAGTTACTGGATGGGGCACTCGCCTCTATCTAAACTTAAGGATCCAGATAAAATCCTGCCAATCTGCAAAGAACTCTATGCTGTCAGGTTTTATTTATGAGACTTGAGTGTAAAATATACCCTTCTCCCTGATTCAGTGCTGCTCTGAGGACTATGCAGCCTTCATCTCAGGGTACTTCCCTTCCCTGCCTTCCAATCAGCCCCTTACCTGAGTAACCAGAGGGCCTGCCATCTGTGGCTGTGGTGGCTGGACCTGCTGCTGGGGCTGCGGGGAGGGCTGCTGCTGTGGTGGCTGCTGCTGGGACTGCCCCACCATGGCGCTTCGCAGGGGCTGCTGACTGCTGGGTGGGTTGTATATTGCAGGAGTTCCATCGGGATTCACAAAGGGCTGGCCTGCAATGGAATCAGAGCTTAGTCCAGGTAAGCTTCTCAGTCTCTCCTTTGACATAAAGAATCACTCTGCTAGACACTCAAAAAATAACCTAAAGTAAAGGGGCAGGGCAGTGGAAATCTAAGACCCTAAAACCTTCACCAATGTGAAGGCCTTACTGTTTGTGACCCATAGCTTAAGCTAGGTGACAGTGGGAGCCCATAGCAATTTAAGAAGCGGCAAATAAATCGACAACCTTCAGGGAGCTTTGCCAAAGCTAAACGTATCTGTGGATGGAGGTAACCAGTGGAGAGGCCTGTGGAGAAGCAATCTTTACAAAGCTAGATGTTTTGCTGCGCTGCACCTCACAGCCGTTAGTGAGATAACATACACTGAAGGGTAACGACTGCTTTCCAGTTACACACCTCCGGCTACATTCAGTCACAAGTTATTTACTAATACATTTATTTTGCCACTACTAAGCCTTGTCACCAATTCAGAATCATTATCAGTTCTTCCAATAAATATACAATGTAACATAACACATCCATTCACTCATTTCTTGAAATAGACATAAGCAAGGATACCCGGGGTTTTAGATTTTAAACGTAGTACATCACAGAATCATCTTGTAATGGAAAAGCTAATATACACATTCTTTTCCTTATAAAATGATGGCATGGTTTACTATTATTAATACTACTATTCATCATAGTATTGCTTTGTCTTTGAGGAGTATTTTGTAGTGTACAAAATAGCATCATTTGAGCCTCATTACAATTCCTGTGAGGAAGAAAGGTATCATTTCTCTGCTTTTCAGAAGAGAAAATGAAGTCCCATTCCTGGAAAAATTATGGGAATACAAAGCTGAAAGGAGAAGAGTAAAGTGCAGTAAAGGAGGGGGTGTGGGAGTGTAAAGGAGAGAACAAACTGATTTTGCATGTGGCAAGCACAGTAACAGGCACCTTACGTGTATGATCTTAGCTCTCCTAACAACCTGCAGATGCGTATTCTCATTTCCACTTTAAAGAAAATTAGGACTCAGGGGGACCAAGCAACTTATTCAGAAATATAAAAAACAGTAAATGAGAGAACTAGAAAATGACCCTGGTCAGTAAGACTTCAAAGTCTATTCACTTTCCATTATGCCAAATAACTGAAGTGAATTATCCAATTTTACATAATGAGTACATGGAACAATTGGGTAATGATGAAAAAAAAAACATGTTGTAACTGAAAATTATTAATCAATGAATGAGAAGTCAGATGAGGTGAAGGATGTGTTTCAAGGTGAAGTGACACTCAGTACTGACAGATAAATAATGAGAAGCATCAGAACATGGGGAAATGGATTGGCAAACAGTTCATAGAACTACTTGTGGGTCTTCTCTTCCCTTTTCAGTAAATCCTGTAACCTTATTGGAAAAGGAGCAGTAGGAATATTTGCTTACAAGTTGAAGTCACAGAAATATTCTCTAGGAACCTGAGCAAAATACCTAGAGAGAATGGGGCTCCCAGGATGTGGTCGATATTTCAGTGGAAGGTCCTCCTTATCTTGGCATAAGGGAGATAGTGGAGGCAGCATGCTGAGCTCTGCCATAGCACACATTCTAAAGCATCTCAATCCATACATTGTTCTGATACACAAGGCTTGCATGAGTATTCTTATCCAGGGTAAGAAGTGTGTGATGGCAGAGAAAAGAACAGCAGCCTTATTCGTCAACAATATAAATAAAGAACAACCAAGGATCTTCAGTCACATGAGAAAAATTTGCAACAAAAGGGAGCAAGGGTCAGGCACGATGGCTCATGCCTTTGATCCCAGCACTTTGGGAGGCCAAAGTGGGTAGATTATTTGAGCTTAGGAGTTCAAGACCAGCCTGGGCAACAGGGTGAAACTCTTGTCTCTAAAAAAAAATACAAAAAATTAGCTGCACATGGTGGTGCACACCTGTGGTTCCACAGGAGGCTGAGGTAGGAGGATCACTGGAGCCCAGGAGGGAGGTTGCAGTGAGCCAAGATCATGCCACTGCACCACTCCAGCCTGGGTGACAGAGTGAGACCCTGTCAAAAAAAAAAAGGAAGACAGATAAAGAATGTAAAAACTGACCCAGAGAAAACGAAATATTCTAGTGAAAAAAAGTACATATGCTATTCATACAAGAACAGACTGTTATAACATGGGAACTAAGCTAATTAACTAAGTGAATATTGTAAATAAAGGAAATCAGTCACAAAAGGGCATCTACTGTGAAATCTCATTTATTACCTACAAGATCAGGGAAAACTAATCAACGGTAACAGAAGTCAGAACAGTAGTACCTCTGGGAGAGCCTGAGGAAACCGAAAGGAAGACGAGATATACTCTGGGTCTTATTCTGAGTGAAGTTTACACTAATTTTCACATATGCAAAAATTTATTAAGGTCTGGACTTCAGATGTGTGCAGGTCATGCACTTCCCCTATATATTGTATAGTTCAATACATTAAGAAAGTAAAATGGAGCAAGTTGGGGAGGAAAATGCTGAGACTGTGGTAGGGCGGAACAACATGCTCACTCGTAGAGAGCAAAAGCCTTGACTTCAGATCACTTAGGAACAGTAACCAGAGGTGAGTATTCCCTATTATTAGCACAAGTTTTGAGTACAAATATATTTGTGTGTTTGTAACAAGAAACTTTAAGTGTTGCACATTCAGAAACATACCTAAATCCTGATCAGTTTCATAACCAACAATAATGTGCTGTGATGGGGAAGCAAATGTGCTGGAATTATATTTGCAAAACAGTGACAAAATCAACTGTTTGGTCTTGCTCTCTCTTTTTTTCTGTTCTTCATTTTCCAGGCACTTGTTTTCCATTCACGTAGATGCCTTTTATTGTTTTAAATGAGCGTTCTTTTTGAAAACTAGCTCTCCTCTAGCTTTAAAACCTCAACCCATTTTTCCTCCCAAATCAGCAATTTGAAAAATGAATTTTAAAAGCTCAATATTAAAAAATCTATCAGCCCATTTAGTGTTCTAATCTTTAATTTTCCTGTGTTTCATTTGTCCTACATTTTAAAAAGATAAGATAAAAATTCTAGGTACTTAACTTTAAAAAAAAAATCACAAAGACAGGCATACAACTCCATCTGGAATTATTTCAAAATAAGTCTCATGCTGTGCACACACACACACACACACATGCACACACACATACACATGTACATGCATAATGGAAAGGAAAAAGAAAGGATTGTTACTATTTTTTTTTTACTATATTTCTGTATGGTTTTGATTTACCCCAATGAAAATTAAGGAAGTATGAAAAACTGATCATAACTAGAATTTTAAAACATAATCCCAAAACATTCTGTGTCTTTTGATAAATTCTAGATGCTCCATTTGAAATATGATTAATATGCAGTGGGCTAGAAGAAGGAGCCGTTTCTAAATAATTGCACATAAAAAGCACTAAGGATTCACTTAAGTAGAGAGAGATGGCAGGTTCTTCTGGAAAGAGAAGGGAGTACAAAAGATCGATTTTTATGCTCACCAAGGAGAGATGGCAAGAACTGAGAAACATGAAAGAAGATGGATGCTAGAGAACAGAACAAAGCCATTTCCTAAGGGACCCGGGATAGGTGACGATTGGTTTTCAATTCAGGCAATGACAGCCTCTCTATATTCTAGGATTTCTACCAATCCAGATGCAATTACACTGAATACAAGCAATTAGTTTGAATGACAGCTGCTGAAGACTAAAGAGGAAAAAAGGACTGGCTGGCTATCGGCCTAGTTAGCCTAGAGGAGGTTTTCATGTCAGAAACTGCACAAGCACGCTCAGCAGGCCTTGGCATGGGTGCTGGCATAGGTGAAGAGAGTGCAATGACAGAAATAAGCCAGGGCAGTTTGAATGCAGAGCAGGCACAGAGAAAAGGATTAAATGCAGAATGCTCATTCCTCTCCAATATATGACATTAGGTGAAAAACTGCTCTACTATCCACATCAACATGAATAATGGGTAGTAGATATTATTTCAATAATAACGTAATTATTGAGCACCTGCACAGTGCCTAAGACCTTGCCATCAATTTCAGGAAAGAAAAAAAAAAAAAGCAAATAAAAAATAACTAAGCATGGACCCTCCTCACATGAAGCTTCTACACGTATTGGTAACAAGGAAATGGACTAAGGGTAATTCACACAAGAAGTGAAGAAATCACATACTCTTGGTTTTTAATACAAAAGTATTTCTGAATTTACCCTTCCGTCAAGAAGGGTAACTATTTAAAAACAGAGAGAAGGGGTGAGAGAAAGAGATTTTCTTTTCCTAGTCTTTAGAAGATGATAGTCAAATTATAAGGGAGCTACTGATTACGGGTAGACAAGGATTAACTTAGACCTTGCAAAGATACATTTATAGAAAGAACACAAAATTCATGATTCATTTAATAAAAAAAGTGTGAGAAGTTTGGATTAATAGATGCTAGAAGTCCTGATAAAAATAAAAGTATAGAGTTACGGAAGTCCATCAGAAGCATTTGAAAGACAACAGCTCTAAAAAGCTCCCCAAAGTGAAGTCCCTGCAAATGACATGATCTTACATAACACAGATAACGGCCAAGCAAAATATCAAAATGACATATATGAACATTAACAAGTTTTTGAGGGATGCCAATGCCCATTGGCATTTCTGGATTGCACTGAGTTGAAGTAAAATAGCCCAACAAAGCTGAGCTTTCTGCTAAAAATTTCCAAAAGGAGGCTGGGTCCAAGACAACCAGAGGAGGATCAAACCCAAGATTCCAGGCTTGCCTTGCAAGAATGAAAATGTTATACAGGGAAAACTTTGAAAAACAGCCTCTGTGACACCTCACTCATCCAGATGCCTGAAAAGCAAAGAAAGAACAGGCAAGAGGTCCTAAGTTAGAAATGAACCTGTTGAAAGCTGAGCCTGAGGCCAGACAAAATTAAAAGTTATGGTTATATTGGGGAGACTGCAAGGGTATATGTGAGTGAGTTGATTTCAGTGTGCCAAATATTTAGTACTTAGTAAGAGCCAAGTCAATTGTGTTGACAAAGGAAGTTTCATTTTTGTTTCATTTAGTAGGCACATGATTGGCAGATACCTTAGTATTTTTAAATTATTACTTGTCTTATTCTTGTTTAAAACAGATGTTTTATCAATTATAATTTTGCACATGAACCACATTCCAAATATATGACATTAGCTGAAAAACTGCTCTGTTATACATCCCACATATACAATGGGTAGGAGATGCTCCTGCAATAATGATGTAATTATTGAGCACCGGCACAGTGCCTAAGACTTTTTTATCCATTCTGGGCAAGCAACACATAAAGTAAAATAGCTAAGTATGGCTCCTCTGCACAGGAGCTTGAAAGTGTGGTGGTAACAAAGAAATGAGCTCAAGAGTAGTTCAAATGAGAAGCGAAATAGTCATATGATCTTGGTTCCTAACACCCAAGTATTTCTGTGGTGTACTTGGCAGAAAGGTACTTTAAAAAGGGTGAGAGGTGTAGTTTCTAGATTCACAGCAATGACAGAAAAAAGAGATGAGTTTCAGCCCAGAGGAGGCTAACCTTTAGTTTCAACAGTAAAAGTCATATAAGAAATTGGATAGGTAGATACATGTACATACACACACATACATATACTAAAGATACACCTATACATATAAAATGCATTATAATAATAATACATATATGTATTATATGTACATATAATAATACATATATGTACATACACATACATGTGTATATTTTCAATTTCAGAATATATTCTAGAAAAGAAGAAATATAATTCACCTTGCATCTCACTACTCAAAAATAGTACACAATATATGCATACATTTCCTTTTGGTTTAGGATGTTATAAATCTAGCATTTGTCAGATCAGAAAAATATGTATGGAGAAGCTGTTCAACAGTGTTATTAAATCCTTTTGCTTAGTTGGAATCCTTTTACAAAAGAGATATTTTGATAACAGCTCTAAATGACTCGGTCCAATGAATAAGAATTGGGACTTGGCATCAAACAATATTCTGTTTCTTTTTTCTGTAAACAAGATTATAGATGATAATATACACATACACATGCACAACTATGCTATCATTAGAAATAATATTCCTGCATTGTACCCTAAAAATACTCTGTTGAGCTTTTACAAAACACTCTGTAATTTTGCTTAAAAAAACCACTCAAAACAAGTGGTTAAAATGTTTGCTTTTCTGCAAGCCCTCTATCTCAATTAAAAGTGAAAGAATTTCAGCCAACAAAGTCAGACAGTACTTTGATTCATGTTCAAAGTAAACAATATGATCCTGGCCTTCTTTTAATTTTCTTTATAGTGCCTACAATAATCCAGATAAAATACAAGCAATCTAAAAATCCTCCTTAGAAGTATCTAATCTGAAGCTTTCAAACGGTTTTCAATAAAATGATTATGCCTTTCTTCCCCCAAGCTTATAGCGTTTTCAATATGTCTCAATCAAACACCATGACTTGGGAATGTGCCATATGTTTTATGAAAATGTGGCAATTATTCAAGTAACTATTTTACTACAGTTCTCATGTTTCTCTGAATTTCCTAATTACTAGTAGCACTATGTTTGTGAGAAGATTGAGTCAGATCATTTTTATGAGATACTTACCCAGTTTTGCATTTTCGAGTTTAGCTAATTGCAGAAATAGTCTGGAATGATCTAAACCAAACTTCAGATCTCTTTCAAGACAACTCCATTTATTGCCAGTCCCTAATAAAGACGTCCTAAGAAGTGACTAGTCAATGTCAAGCTTTCTAAGCCAGGGATTCTCAGCCATGGTACCGCCGACATTTTGTTCCAGATAATCTTCTGCTGTGGAAGTCTGCCCTAGGCATTGGCGGCTGTTTAGCAGCATTTCTGTACTCTACCTACTGGGTGCCAATAGCAGCCCTGTTCTCCCCAGATCATGATAATCAAAATATCCCCAGATAATGCCAAATGGCCTTGGCGACAGAGACAAACATGCCCCAGGTTGAGAAGTTTTCCCCGCATATAAGCAGATATTTCTGAGTTCTTTTGCTGATGTTAGAATCTCAAAGCCCTCAGTCTTTTGAAATCAATGTGGAAGTTAACTGACCCACTAGAAAAATGCAAAATTAAACAACCAATGGCCATTCATCATGGAAGAAACTATAATCATGAACAATTTTCTTTCTTTTTTTTTTTTTTTTTTTTTTTTTTTTTTTTGAGACGGAGTCTCACTCTGCCGCCCAGGCTGGAGTGCAGTGGCCAGATCTCAGCTCACTGCAAGCTCCGCCTCCTGGGTTTACGCCATTCTCCTGCCTCAGCCTCCCGAGTAGCTGGGACTACAGGCGCCCGCCAAGTCGCCCGGCTAATTTTTTGTATTTTTTAGTAGAGACAGGGTTTCACCATGTTAGCCAGGATGGTCTCGATCTCCTGACCTCGTGATCCGCCCGTCTCGGCCTCCCAAAGTGCTGGGATTACAGGCTTGAGCCACCGCGCCCGGCCTCATGAACAATTTTCTAAACCCCAACAAAATCAGTGTAAGCCTGACATTTCTAAAATACACAAGAATTTTCTCTCTGTATTCTCTTCAACACCACTGTTTCTTATTCCTTTCATAGGAGCTGGCTGAAGTTCTAAGGTTAAAAAGCAACTTCTAGAGTTAATGGTCACTATATATCTCAATTGATACTTCAATTCCAGAAATATTCTTGGATGCTAAAACCCTTTTGACATAATACAAGCTAATTGGGGATTTAGACTGAGAAACACAAAGTTTTAATTACTATATCCCAACTCATCACACCATTTTCTCTCATCTTAGCTCTTAAGCATGCATGAGAGACACTGTAGTAAAAGAAAAAAGAAAAGTGGATGCTTCTGGAAGTATCTAGATCTACAAATCAATATAAATATTGATAGGAGGATATAAATATAGAAGTATAGATACTGCTATAAATCTGCTCTTTCTAAACAAAAATGCTTCATAACAGTTCATGCAACTAGCTTTCCTGTTCTGGAATTTTCAGAATACCTGCTCGCAAATTCATAAGATCAAATGTAAGAACAAACTTCTGAAAGCCTTGTATCCCTGATAAAGCAGGTAGTAACTCACCGGTGTGTGGATTAAGAAGGATGCTTCCAGGCGGGATGCCTGTTGCAGCTTCAAGTGGAAGGAGGATGTAGCTGGTGCTGCTGGGAGCAACCTGGCCCCCTATTCCATTCTCTGGATAAGGCACACAGCCTGGAGAGCCAGCTGCCACTCCTGAGACTAGAGGTGTGCTCTGGAGAGGGGGATGGGTGCGGGACAGCGATCCTGAGGAGCCTGCACTGCTGGAAGACTCAGAACCTGGCATAGGGATACAATCAACAAATCATTCAACACACAGAGATGAGAGAAAGCACCAATCTGAGTCTAACTGCTCACTTTTCTGTGACTCATTATTAAAGAATTCGAGACTCATGCTGTAGGATGAGATTAACTAATGCCCCTCCCATATTTTGGCCTCATATTTTATTGAAATATTTGGTACATATTTTTCAGATGTGTCAATTTTCTGGGAAAAGAGGAATTAAGAATGAGAACTTTCTCTCTCAGCCTTTTCACAAACTACTAGTGTGATAAACTAATAAAGGGTACCCTGAAGCTCTGAACTCAGTACCTGAAAACTCCGTCGTATATCCCCAAGTAATTAGTACCATGGAAATGTCTTACTAAGCTGAAATAATATGAAAAAAATCACTGGGATGGAGGTGAAAGAGACTGCACCTTAAGGAAGAGCCTTGCGATATGAAGTTTGTGAGCATGGTTCTGAAGTACTGGTTCTCCGACACCTATAAAGCTGAAGTCTGAAGGAGCCTAGTTATAAATAATCTGTTACCTTCATGTGTGAGTAGAAGACCTGGGAGCATAGTGTAGAAGAGCAAACACATTTCAAAATCAAATAGGATCTCTTTTAAGGAGTGGCATGGTTTAGGAGAATGTGATTGAGTGTCAGGGAGAGACAGATGAATCAGGACTCTGACTTTTTCTGACCATCTGACCAGGGGCAACTTTAAACCATTGAATGTTATTGTTTTTGTGTGTAAAGTTGAAACTTCAGATATTAATGATTTAAACAAACAACCAAAAAAGATGGGCCAGGCGTGGTGGCTCACACCTGTAATCCCAGCACTTTGGGAGGCTGAGGCGGGTGGATCACAAGGTCAGGAGATCGAGACCCACCTGGCCAACATGGTGAAACCCCATCTCTACTAAAAACACAAAAAATTAGGCAGGCGTGGTAGCATGCGCCTGTAGTCCCAGCTACTCAGGAGGCTGAGGCAAGAGAGTCGCTTGAACCTGGGAGGCGGGGGTTGCAGTGAGCTGAGATGGTGCCACTTCACTCCAGCCTGGGTGACAGAGCAAGACTCTGTCAAAAAAGAAAGAAAGAAAGAAAAAAAGAAAGAAAGAAAGAAAGAAAGCAAGGAAAGCAAGGAATCAAATAGATGGTGGGTATTATTATTAATGTAATATATTAAAGTGTTAATGATATTGTACTGAATTTTACATATTTGAAGAAGTCTTATTAATATGGCTAAAAGGTGGACCAAAGAGGGCTTGGCCTTATAATGACTGAATATCCTTTAGATGACACAGAATAGTAAAATAATTGTGATGTTTATGGATTCCAAATTTTCAAACACATGGGTAACAGGAACAGTGTACAGAAGCCCCTAAGGTGAATCCAACAATCTCTTCTGTCTCACCATTATGGACAAAAGTAGAAACATATCCCAATATATCCACTGGGCACTCACTGGCATTTCACTACAGCAAGAGACAAACAGCCCTAGTATCCTTAACCACAGCTCTCCTGGGCACTAGGTATTAACCAGAGCAGCCAAGAGAAAATGCACTAAATAAAATTTATATTACTGCAAATTCAAACTAATAGATTACTTGGGTAATATCATAGGTTGCAAGAATGTAGTACACAAAGTTGATTAAAACATCAGTCTACACTATTAATTATTTTATTAAAAATACATTCTTATGTATCGTTAAAGTCAAGATATATAATCCATCACTAACACTCTTTTCAAGATTCTAAAATATGCCCTTAAATTAAACTGGAGTTCTTTTAAAATAAGTGATAGGAACATAACATGTAAGTGCAGAGAAGAGGGGTAATTGGAGAGCATGATAATTTTTAGAAGAACGATAATATTTATTGACAACTTAGTATGTGTAAGCACTTGAATAAACACTTAAATAATAACTAATACTGCCTCTACAGATAGGGAAACTGAAGCATAAGGAAGTTAGGTAACTCAGGTCAGCTCATATAGCTAGATAATGGCAGAGCTGGAATTTGGTCTATACAGACTGATCTATAGCTCAAGCTTTAACCACGACCCCACATTGCCTCTTGAAATTGTACATATGCATATACCGTGACCTGTCACAAGTGTTCTCAGTTGGGCATCTTCTCTGCTTTCCCCATAACTTGATTTTTTTTTTTTTTTTTTTTTTTTTTTGAGACGGAGTCTCCCTCCGTCGCCCAGGCTGGAGTGCAGTGGCCGGATCTCAGCTCACTGCAAGCTCCGCCTCCCGGGTTTACGCCATTCTCCTGCCTCAGCCTCCCGAGCAGCTGGGACTACAGACGCCCGCCACCTCGCCCGGCTAGTTTTTTGTATTTTTTAGTAGAGACGGGGTTTCACCGCGTTAGCCAGGATGGTCTCGATCTCCTGACCTCGTCATCCGCCCGTCTCGGCCTCCCAAAGTGCTGGGATTACAGGCTTGAGCCACCGCGCCCGGCCATGACTTGATTATTCATAACGATAGTTTTACATCAATTCAGGATGCTCCATCGAAGTGGTTTACAGTGCTGATGGGGCTCTGAATAAGGCATGCGGACAAAAAGTAAAAAATGTAAAAAGAATATTGAAAATGCTAATAATAGTTTTGAGGCTGTATCACTGAAATTATGACTCTGTGGTCATATTCCCAATGCAGACTGTAGTGTGTGTTTATGGACCTATGTATAATTTGATGCTACGTTACACATTTGACGCTAGAGTCAACAGCAACAACATAAATAATTCAACAAAACCTCCTGTACCCAGGTATTTAATGTTATACAAACATGAGTCAGCTCATCTCCAGATTGAGGGGCTAGGCACCGAAAAATAGTTGGGGCCAAAGGAGCACGTCCTAACTCAGATTTGAACTGTAAGCTAGTGATGGCATGGGTGTGTGTGTTAGGAGGGATGGGTTGACGCAGACAGACTGAAGTGTCACAATCCAATCCAAAGAGTCATTTAATCTTGGCTTTAGAAGGATGGCCATTAATCACCGATTTACAATAGTAAATACCCTTCCCTTACCTAGGGGAAAAGAAGCAGCGTCAACAGGAGAAATGAGAAGACTATGTAAATGATTTGATTCCACAGGTTAAAGGAAGGAAACCTAAATTTGGCTTAAATTCTCTGCACATGCAAAGATGAAACCTCTTCAAAAGGATGACTCAGCAATCAACATACAGCCAGGATTTAGTAACTGGCCGTTCTCATTGGCTTTGAATATCAATCACCAAGGTCAGGGAGAGCCATATTCACACATAGCCGGTGTTGCTAAAGTCTGTGATAAAACACAAATGCTAGTAAAAGGCACAGGATTAGAAGTGTTCAAAGATTTTTTAAAAAATGAAATTGATATTTGAGAACTTTTAAGATTTAGAATGCCTGAGAGTGAAAAGTGTTTCTGGTTTCCTTTTTTCAGAGGTTTAATGATAACCATGACAAATATTTATACAGTATGCCTATGTGATAAGCACTGTGCTACTTTCTCTACATGAGTTGTCTAAGCTAATTTTTACAGCAGCCTCATTTTGAAGATGAGAACTGATCTTCAGATATGTTAAATAAATTTCCCAAAGCTCAGTGTATGGTAGAATCTGAGCTCAAACCCAGGCAACTTGACTCCACAGATGGCTCTCTAAGCCTGTAGGTCATGTTCATCTTCTTATCATTTAAGCAAGGCCCAGATGGGGACCAGGGCCCTGACCAAGCCTGTGCCAAGTCCTAGGAGATACTAGATGAAAATTCCATGCTACTCACAGTGGAAAGCTCAGAAACTGAAGCTGAACCCTAATGGGTAGCCATAGGGAGGAGAAAAAAGAAGACATCCGAGTGGCTAGGTGAGAGACTCAGGTGAACTCTTGAGAGAAAAACAGAAACTGGGAAATATGACAAAAGATAGAAAAGGAGATCACGAGGCAAAACAAAATGAAAAACCAGGAAAGGACAGGGCAGAAGGGGAAGGACATAGGCAGATTCCCTTGGAGCAGAGGAAACATTCCCATGGAGGAAGGATACTGGATTTTAATTCCAGTTCTGCCACTTACTAGCTGTGCTTTCTTCAGGAAGTGACTACTTTAGACCTCAACATACCCTTTTGTAAAATATAAGGTACCAGACTAAATGGTGAGCAATGGTAAGGAAGATGACCTTAATGTTCCCCTCGGCTTGACCAAACTTTTCATTGGTTTCTTCTAGACTAGAGGCTCCTCACCTCCCTATCCTTACAGCATTTATGCCCCTTTGAGATGTAAACCTCCTAGCCTCTAGCCACTTTTACAATCCATGAAGGTCCTTCTTAAGTACCTGGGAGCCATCCCTTTGAAATCTAATGGTCATGAAAAATAGAGCCCCTATCTCTCAATTTCTGTGGGAGGATAGGAGCCTAACGTCCACAGCACCAATCAGCAAGTACATATAGCCTAATCACATCACCCAATTTCCTCTATAATGTCCTCCAAAATTTTGCCACTAGCTCACCCCAGTGCTTGAAGACTCTCCTGCTTTTTGATTCAGTGGAGCTCAGTTCTTTCTCCAAAAAGAGAGATCATAGTCTTGATCCCTGTTGCAATAATAATGAATAAATTCTCTTTTCCCTGCAATATCTTCTGCAATTTTTCTTTTACGAGGACCACAAATCATAAAGTTTTTATTTCTGAATTATATAATTCAAGAAAATATTTCCAGATTCAAGGGGTCAGTGTTCAGTAGAATAATCTAAAGCTTCCAAAATTACAAGAAGGAAGAGAATATGCAGGATGTATTAATGTAGTAATAAAGATAAAGACAAAGAAAAGGAAGTGGTAGAAACACGGGGTGTCTTGCATTGGATCAAAAAATACTCCAGGATGTGGGCAAGGAATGTGACAATAGCAGGAATACCCCTGCATCCAGAAAACAACAAGCCAGACCACCTAAAATCATTAAAACAAACAAAAAAAGGACATTTTATTTCTCTAGAGCAGTTGTTTTTGAAGTGTGGTTCCCAGGCAAGCAGCACTGGCATCAACTGGGAACTTGTTGGAAATTCAAATTCTCAGGCCCCATCCTAGACCTTTGGGCTCAGAAACTCTGTGGGTGAGTGTTGCAATCTGGGATTTAACCAATCCTTTGGGTGATTCTGATGGAGCTAAAGTTGAGAAACCCTGCTTGGAAGATCCAGATGGGGGAACAATAGTGACGGTGTAGCTAGGCCAATGTGGTAAGAAACAGATGTCATACTCTTATTTCTCAATCACATTTTGCTGTTAACCAGAAACAGCTGAGGTTGCTGCGCAGGCGTCATTCAAGTGATTTCAGTAAGGAGGATACAATCACATCATCTGCCTCCAGAAATGTATGCTGGGCATCTAGTGGACAGCCCAGGCCTCAAGAGAACGTGCTTGTACATTCATACTTCAGTAATACGCTTCCTTCCAAAATGTAGGAAAGCGTGTTTCCAACGTGGAAAAAGTCTCATTATTATCTATTTAAAGCTAGAATCTATGTACTTAGAGGAGGAGAAGAGTAACTTAAATGTCACAACTCCAGACTTGGTTTCTAAAAGGTCATAAAAAAAGTTTGCAATTCCACTGTGAACAGTTAGGTAGAAAACTGAAAACTTGTGCTCTTCTGAAGCTCCATGACAGCAAAACTGACAGCTTTGCTTCATAAATCCATCTTGGGAAATTGTAAGTTTGTTTTGACATCCTACCTTGATCTTCTTTAAGTTTTTATTCCCTTTCCATGCCTGCACTTTGACAAGTTTTCAAATGGAGACACTTCGATTAAAAGAACAAAAAATCTGAAGCACTTACAATCTCTAATCATTCTTCAAAGAACATGGCATTTTCACGTTTTTGAAGTGTTTTAAATGTTTCCAAAGAGCTTTGCTTTGGAAGTGATTGGGGGCTGGTGCATGGAGAATGACTATTAGTTTAAAAATTTTAAGAGCTCTTCTAGTGTGTTGGAATTTTTAAGTGCACCATTTAAAGCACTTGGTTTTCGCATCTTAAGGAAATTTAAAACTATTAAACCTATCTTAGTTTACAAGAGCTCAAGTGTACCACAGTGGATTTTCTTTACTTCAGTTGCTACAATAGTGGAATATGAGAGCAATTAATTAGAGTAAGAAATCAAGAACTCTCCAATTAGTGAATAAAAATTGCAGAAAGGCAGTGTGAACCTATCTGAATCTTTCTGAGAATCAGGGTGTGTATATTATGTAGTGACTGTAACTAAATGCTATTATCTTTCTCCTTATATAGAAAAACATGAGATAATTTTTAGGAGGAATTTGTCAACAACCTAATTCTGTTAAACCATCAGCAAATGAACCCAGATTTTGCATGGAGGTGGGGAACCCCTAGGACCTAACATGAGTGTAAAGTTTAATTGGGAAAATAGCCACAGTCCAGGGCAACCCACGTCTAAACTCTAACTGGGGTTCTCCATTCTTCATCCCACTCCTGCCTTGGCCTCCCACTCGCCTGTCACTTCAGGATCCTGAACGCTCCACCTGTACAATCTGTCACCCAGAGCATACGACGGAATCACAACTCTCAACCCCCCCACCCAAGAGAGTGTCAGGGAATTTGATTTTCTAGGACAGAACCCAAACAAAGCAAAAACAATTACATACTAAAATCACAAACTTCAGTTCATGGAGTGCCAGTGAACGGTCATTTGTCACCTTCCTGAGATTTTAGGAGGTATTTTAATTGTGAACATTCGAAAATAATTCAAAAACAATAGAGAATAATTTTTGGGAGACAGAAGAGCTAGAAATGGCAGACCACGAGGGCATTTTGCAGACTCATGTGACCATCGAGGTGTATGCTTCCATCAGTTTAAAGTTGTTTCTAGTTAATGGCTCTCCTAGATCTCTCATTATCACTCACCTTCCAAAGACTGTTCATGCAAACTTGAACAACCTACTTCAGAATCACGTTATTTGCTTCACTTGGAAAAAAAGGTACAAGCACCTGGTAACTTGGAAATTCTAAACCTTTCTGACACTCACCTGTCTTATCTGCAAAGCAGGGGTGCAAATATTAAATGGCAATAATAAAAATGAATAAAGATAGAGTTTATTGGGAGCTTATAACTTGTCAGACATTATTCAAGTTGCTTTATGTATACTGACTCTTTTAGTCTTCATAATATTTCTACAATATAGGTACTATTATTATTTCTATTTATCAGGTGAAGAAAACAGAGGCACAGGACGGTTAAAAAAAAACAGACCCAGGATTGTACTAACAGCCTTCCAATGCAAGAACAAAAGCTATTAATATTATAATTATCTTACAGTGTGTTTTTAAGGAATAATTCATATTATTAAATTTAAAAGCAATAGCAAACTTTTGCTAGGTAGTTACTGTAATGCAGGTGCCACGGTAATCATTTTTATATAAATAATGCAATTTAAACTTAAGTTTACTGAGTAAATTTAAATTAAGTAAGTAAACTTAAGTACTTAAATACATAAACACTAAGTCTACTGAGGTGGGTTTGAATAGCATTACATAACCTACATTTTATAGATGAGAAAACTAAAGTTTGGAGAAGTTAATAACTTGACCTAGGCACATAACTGGAAAGAGGCAGTAGCCTATTTAAATGATACCTTCTTTCCAGCTATCCCTGTGATTAATATCATCATTATCAGTCAACTGAAAGTCAGAGGGAATGGTGACCATATGGCTTGTGTAGAATCCAAAAAATACCACGGGACATAAACACATTCAGTACTAACTACCTGCTTTGGACAGCTTCCCGGTACTCCTGGTACTGGAAGTACTGTCACCCCTGGTCAGCACCGTGATGCCCCCAAAACTCGCCGTCTTGGTCATGGCGGGCTTTAGATTGCGGTTGGAACTGTCGGAGTCTGTGCTGCTCCAGGCCCTTTGGTGGTCAGACCACTTGAGTTCATTTTCTGAGCTGCTTTGTCGACTCCCGGATGTTCTGCCTGAGCCATCTCTGTTGCCCCTGGAGTATGACCACCAGAAAGATGCACAGGGACAGGATTACCTTACATGAATGGTGTGGGTAGGCACAGAGCAAGGCTTTCCTTGGAAGGTCATCCACACAAGACCCTTCCTACCAACCCTTTTCATTAAACCAGTTGCCTCCCAGTGTTACAAATATTTTGATGATGTATAGACAGATAACATCACACATAACACACAGGTTACAAACAGAAAAACCAAACCTAGAAATGTCACATGATCCCTCTGTCGGTGAAGGAGAAACAACTAGAAAGACATGGTATAAAATGTAATTGTTAATTTTTCTTGCAAAGAGAATAGGGGGATAAGTTCTCCTGACTCAAATCAATAATTAATTAATGTTCAGAAGTAATTGTGATCTTCAATGATTCTAAAAGTAACTCCCACCAAAGAAGAGTTTTTCTCTCTCTTTAGCACAAAATAATTGTCAATGGAAAAATGCACACAGATCCAGAGAAGCTGTTAATTCATATTCCAGCTTTATGAGATACACATCTGAAATCACCAAGGCTTTGACAGATAGTGTAGAAATCATGGAAATTACTCTATTAACCTATGGTAAGAATTTTGCCCACTGAGTTTAACCTTCATGGTCAGAGGAAAGAACCCTTGAATTCTTTTCACATAGAAAAACTTTTGAAAATAACAACAGTGTAAACACTATACACTGACACAAAACTTTCCAAGGGGAACAATGGAAATAACAAAAAAAGCTCCTCAGGTGAAATAACACAATTGTTCAAACTTCAAATAGAAAAAGGAAGAGATCCAATAGTCAGAAGTGAAGTTTGAAGACTTTAGAGTATCTCTCAGAAACATGCAAAATTGCATGTGCTTTATAGAGAAAATTGATGAAATTTGCACTTTCATTGGTTTCCAATCTGTCTAAAGCATAACTTTGTTAATAAATTCAAAACTTTATCTGAAGATAAAAATAATGCATCAGTAAAATACCTTAAGATTTTAATGGATTATAAATAAGTAAAGGGAATATAAATCTCGATCAGTAAATATAACACCTAATTCATATTTGCAATGTGGCATATTTAAGCCTTGATTCAAATCTCTCAGATGTCATTGGTAGCTTCATTGAAAAATATTTTAAAGACAATAATGTGCTGTTGAGATGTTTGAAGTGCACACATGTGATTGAAATACTCACTGACAAAATTGTACAGACTACAAAGAAAATTTTAAGTGTTGCTTTAAATTTACTCACTCAACTTTTTCTTTTATTTCAGCCAAACATAAGAAGGTAAATGGATCCAAGAAATAAAAATGAAATAATTGATTTGTGACAGGAACTTTGTAAAGCAAAGGGAGGAAGAGGTACAGAATTTTCACAAAACAAAAAGCACTTTCGAGTGGAAAGTTAGATGAAAATACTCAGTGCCCTGCCATCCTCTATTAGTATTTTACAAACATTCTCTCTGTTCTCAGTACCACAGGGATGACTGGTTTTATAAGTAAGAACCACTTGATGAAAATCAAGTTATAGGTTTGAACGACCAGACCTTCACCAATGACCAGATGGCTTTACCTCTTAAACTCCTTTGAAATTCAAGAAAGCCATGGGAGATAGAGTGGAGAAATGGATAGCCTTTTCAATGACTTGGTGTTCCATTTCTGATTGTCTTGTCTTTAAATCTCCAAATTCAACTTCATTCTTCTCCCATAATCATGATTATGTTAACCTGTCTTTTACAAACTCTAGCAAAATCATTATTTAGCAACTGTGAATGCACCAGAAATGTGACAATAATCTCATTTGCAGCTAATTTGAAATATTTATTATAGAAAAACACTGGCTTGATGATTTGGGAGTGGTGCTTAGCCTCAGAGTACAAGATGCATGAGATGGAAGCGCTTCATATGAGGGTGATCCCTTGTTCTCATTACTGATTCTGCTTCAATTATCTCTTTAGCCATGAACTCTGCACTTCCATGGCAGGAATCCAGACTTCCTGTAAACGCCCGTGTGATTGAGCCTTTTGGGTAAAGAAGGCAGTCACCACTATTTCTGGGTTCAATTTAGTGTGTTGTAGTCTATACCCTTCTCCCTTGTAGAGCTTTTTTTAGAGCTATGAGAAGTTCCTTTAGACTTATGCCACACCGCCTGCTCAATAAGGCAACCTAAGATTTCTTTAACTTCTCTGCCTGTATCTCACTAGCTCAAATCACTGTCCCAAGCCATAATCTGTGCATTTAAAAATGAAAATTTAAGTTGCTGCTTTAGGGAGTTAGCATTAATGAGACTCAAAAATAATGTATAATTCTAATTTATGATTCCTAGGTATTTATACATTAAAATATATTTTGTACATCTCTATTTTATACTGCACTATCATCTTAACAGTGGTGAAGTGAGGTCCAGTATTGAATTCCAAATCTGTTTGGGTGTGTGGGATCATAGGTATTGTAGAAAACCACATGCAAAGGTGTCTTCCCTTCTCTCCTAAGCCCAGTCTTGGTCCTCGCCTACTGGAATCCAGGAAGATGATAGTAATGAGATATCTGGTCATTGGAGCTAGCCCTCTTGTAAGTAACTAGAATTTCATCCCAAGGTAGTTATAAAGCATATCTTTTAAGCTCTGCTTCTGTGCTGATTAACACAACTGAAAATATTTATTTTCCTTTATATCTAAATGTGTCTTTTTTGCCCAGATTAAGGATGATGTACATCTTGAATTGCTTTTACAATTGTGTGAATGACTTTGTGCTAAGTTACCTTTCTGAGTTTCTGTGCTTGGTGATTTGGGCGAGTGATGAAATCCATATTTGGGATGGCTAACCTGAGTATATGGTAGCTCTAGCTTGGGGACAGATTTGGGATTATGTAAAACTAATTGGCCTTTAGGGGATAAGAACCCATATTTTTATCTATATTGACCTAAACAAACTAGGTCATAGTGTGTGAGCACAGGAGTAATGGTAAATTTTAGCTTTTCTCTGAGTTTTCAAAAGAAGTGCAAAGTTATTTTCTTAAATCTTCAAGTGTGAAACAGAAAATTAATTGTCTAATGATACATAAGGAAGATTTCATAAACTTCATAGTTCAATCTAGAAAAGTGAGGGAGGTCCAAAAAGAAGCTTCTGTTTTTTGTTTCAATCAAAGTGTAAGATAAATTAACTTTACACATAATGAGTTCTAAAGTCCAGACTTATTGCAAAAACACACTCTCTCAACATTCAATTCATCTGCTTTTCTTAGTATTTTCTTTCAAGTGGGTAAGAGTTTTTGTTGTTGTTGTTGTTGTTTTTCTTGTAGTAATTCCTATAATGGAGGTAAATCCTAACATTCGTAAACCCATTAACACATTAAATATATATAGTGGATAATGAGTATACTTATAGTACTGTGTACACTTTGCTCTACAATGGATGTCATATATACATTGAATAAAGCAGTGAGAAAATGGGTATGGTTCCTCTGCTTTCATAGAGCTTCTAGTCTAGTATAGAACTTTAAAAAAAATTATCATCCTTTCCCCTTAGCCCACAGAGATTTTAATTTAAGTAGGTCATTATAATTGGAAGGAACCTCATATCTTTCTTTAGAAATAAAATTCACCCTTGAAAACACACTGTTTGAAATATTATAACAGATAAAATGAAAAGTTAGTTACCCAAATAGGGCTATCATTGATTTATTTTCCAGTTTTGAGAATGTACATACAATTGCAAACTGTCAGGGAAAATTTAACTCAGAGTAATTTACTAAAGTTAATTTGGGAAAATTAAAACAGTGTGCTACCAAGGTTAGCCCCGGAAAAGCAGAAAACTAGAAGAACCCTAATAAATTGTAGACAAAGTGATAGATTGCCAGTCGCATATCTCATACTACCCGGTAGGACTTCCATGCTAGCTATGTAACAAGATTTACAAAGAAATAACTGGACTTTTAAAAATAAACAGATATATTTTACACAAGTACACTAATATTTAACATTGATTCTACCACATAATCTGGAAAAAACACAGTTTAAGAAAGTAAACCATACCAACCGAAAGAGCTGTCTTTTCTTATAGGTCTCATTGCATATGTTACTGTCTTCCAAGAGCCTACTGGAAATGAAAAACATGATTTTTATGATATAAAACCTAAGGGTACTAAATGCCTTGTGTTAAATGGATGTGTACTCTACTGCAGCACAAACCCATCCCATACAAAGATTCATTTATACGATATTGAATTTTGCCATAATAAATTAATGGCAGTTTGGTAGGATTAAGATCTCCACCCCCAGGATTAAGACACTGATACTAGGTAAGGGGGAAGGAAGGAAAGAGGAAGTAGAGGGAATAGAAAAGGAGAAAAGAGATTGATATAGATGTAAGAGAGATTTAATCACAAATATTAGTAGCGTGTTTTAGAGTAATATATTAAAACTATTCTTTATATTTTGGGATAATGAAATACTGGCATTCCAGAGGTCGGTATCCAAGAAATGTATTTATTTTTGGAGGGAAGTCACTTAATTCGATTTTTGGTTTCCAGGACCATCAAGACCTGTTAACATATGCAATACATGTATATGTGACCAATTATCGTCATGTGGAATATAATCCAATATAATATAAGGGATACTCAAATGTAAATGGATAAGATTAGGGAGGAAGATAGTGAAAATCATTGGCTAGGAGACTAGAGGATAAGGTTTCCCATGAATCTGAATTGTAAATGCTCCCTTAATCTTTTTGGCAGAGATAGAGTATTTTTGGAATCCTTTAGAATCACCTGCAAGACGTCAATGCTTACAGATTATTGGTTTTACTGTAAATAGGGAATATTTGTCTAAATATATATGGACTTTGAAGTTTTCTGTGAATCCCTTTTACGTGTTTCTCAATTTTATCTCTTCTTCTAAAAGAGATTATTCTATTAAGGGGTTTAGTCACCTTACTTGAAGATTTCCAACTGCAAATATGAATGATGGAATTTTTTAAGCCGATCATCTTTAATGCCCAGTTTAAATTTCTCTGAGTACTGGCAGTTAATCAGTATCCATTTTAATCAATGGTATAGGAATACCCATTAAGCAAACCCCTGAAATAAAATTAACTACCACTTTATTTATAGACATCATATTTTCCAATCAAGTTGCCCATTTTGATGCCTCTTAAATGTGATTAGTGCAGTTAATGTGGATTCCTTAATTTGCCCTGAGTATCTGCAATTAAATCAATGGGGTATTTTAATATATATGTCAATTTAGAATGATTTTTGAAGGGTGTATATTAAGTTTGAAAAATTTTTGCTCTTATCTCTAAGATTTTCTTTAAATGTTATAACCCATTTATTTTACAACTACCTCCCCCTACTAACTCCTATGCCAGGTAAACTGCTAAATCTAGGCCAGTTTAGATAAGATTTTCAAGGTCAAGTATTTTATGAAGATGAATAGATTGTTTAGAATAAAAAAACTGGAAAGAATATTATTTCAATCATTACTTGTATAGCTATATATCATTATAGGGCACAGGAAGTGGCCAACAATACCAAATATATGCATGCTTCTAGCGGACTACTAAATAAGCCAATGAAACTGCAAGTTCCTGTGATGTCTCAATATTTATTATTCTTAATGCCTGGTGAAAGTAATAGGAAATTTACCTTTGCAAGGACCAGAAATTGAGACTTTAAATGAGAAAAATTTTTACAATTCTGTTTGGAATTAACTGAGGGAAAATTTTTTCCAAATTAGATAATTTTTAGATGTGTTAAATAACATATACGTGTGAATATATATGTGTGTACACGTAGATATATGTATTTGCTAATACATATATTCAAGCACACACTTATATATGGGATATATATTTATGAATATACAGGACACACATGACAGACGTTGTTCCTCTAAAGACATGGAAAAGTAAATTTTATTTTACCTGTTTTCCACAAAAAGGCTTTCCTGGGAGCAAACTGACTGAAAAATAAAAAAAGGCATTGGATCAGACGTTCTGGATATGCTGAGGAATCCCAAATACTTGCCTGATTTTAAAACTAATTTGCCCCTCATAGGGGAAAAGAATTAAGAAAAATAGGTACAAAAGATAGAAATAAAAAAGGAAAAAGGTAGGTTAGGATTAGAAAAGTAAGCAATTCTCATGCCGTATAGGGTATTTTTCCTTCAGGGCGTCTCCAGGTTTTAGGTTTAGTCTGTTCGGCATGGAGGTCAGAAGAAGAGAAATGTGAATGAAACCGCTGGAGAAATGTGTGGCCGTCGGATTCTGAGCTAGTGGTTTCTTCTGAAGCTGCAGAGTTGCAGCCACCAACCAACAAAAGCCAGGGGAAAGGGTTCAAATCAAAGCAGAGCATGCAAACTCCATACGATCCACCTAAGAATGGGAGAGCCATAAAGCCACAATCCTGAAATTATTACCTGGTAATGATAAACTCTCATGAAATAAAGAGATTGACTGCAAGACTCTCAAAATTGAAGAAATGCCATCAATTATTAATCTTAAGTAAGAGGGGAAGGCCAGAAGAGAAGCTAATTAAAAAAAAAATCAAGCTCCAATATTTCTCAGCTATTCACATAGAAAATCAATGACTTTCTTCTTAGCTTCTATTCACCGAACATTCATTTCTCTTCTATCTTGTGTTTATGCACAATGTAGGGAGGATAAAATTCCATTACCGTTACATGCTGAGGAAAGGTGGATCAAATTAAATTTAAACAAATAGAAAAGAGAAGTCTAGACAAGATATGGTGCTGTGATCCTAGAATAGGGTGACTGTATTTAGGAAGTAACACAAAACCATTTCTAAAGTACTTAAGTTTCTAAACATAAATAAATACACATCCTGTTATATATGTAGATTTTCCAAATGATGAATAAATGACCTGTTAAAGGGATAAATAGAAACTTAACAGGTCAATTTTAAGATAAAATAAAGCTAAAGAAGTAATAATAACCTTTCAATAACCAATATTGACTTAAAAGATTCTGCTAATGTAACCACTTCTGAGAGGCAAGCAGAATATCGGTTTCTATTTTCGTTTTGCTAGAGAAATAATTTCCTTCCACTAAGTCAAAGGGCTAGATTTAGACATGGGGTTTCCTTAGTGTTATGAGCATTTCAGTGAAGGTGTCTCTAGAATAGTTTATGGTTTAACCTTTCTGCACTTAACATGCATCCTGAATTTCAAGTGTGCGAAAACCTCATTTAAGAAAAAGCAAAAAGAGACAATTAAAAGATAAAGCTTTTTGGAAAATACCTTTTTAAAAAAACTTGACATTTATATATGAAAGGGAAACAGGGAAAAATGATGTGCCATTGGCATTCCTATGAAGGGCTCTTTACAGTACACTAAATGTCCTGACTTCTTTTATTTCCTTTAATTTGGTTTTACTATTGGCTGGAGTCAAGTAAGGTATGTAAAAGAAAGTGAGGTTAGCTCAGATATGCATTATGAGTTTATACGTTGCTACTTGTCAGCTCATAATTGGAAACCGGTTGATCGTGTTTATAATGTTTTGTCTGGATATTGGATTTATTGAGACTCTATTTCTCTGAAGGAGTTAATTAAAGACATAGTGACCTCTTCAGACTCAGTGTAATAGCATCGGGGGAAAGTTAAGAACCCCAAACTCTGTATTAAAAAGTAAGATACAAGCAAGTCAAAGATACCTTGCCTACGCCACAGTGGTGGCTCACACTTATAATCCCAGCACTTTGGGAGGCCAAGGCAGGCAGATCGCCTGAGCTCAGGAGTTTGAGACTAGCCTGGGCAACATGGCGAAACCCTGTCTTTACAAAAAATACAAAAATTAGCAGAGCATGGTGGTGCACACCTGTGGTTCCAGCTGTTGGTAGACTGAGGTGGGAGAATCACTTGAGCCCAGGCGCTAGAGGTTGCAGTGAGCTGAGATCATGCCGCTGTACTCCAAGCTAGGCGACGGAGACCCTGTCTCAAAAATTTTTTTTTAAAAATAAAAAATACCTTGCCCAATAACACCTCGAGCATTTTTCTGATTTCTTTGGAAAGTTTCTTTAAAATTATCTCATTGTCCCCTCAACTACATTTTCATAAATAAGATAGATAGAGTTATGGGCTGTGATTCAGTAGCTGATGAAAATAAACTTTTTTTTTAAGTAGTATTAATAACTTGCAAATTTTAATAGCAGAGAAAGATAAAATTGTCACAGTAATTAAGTGCAACATTCAAAGCTGTCACTTACATGCATTTTCGGATATAAAAGGCTTGCTTCTTTTTAAAAGAAGAAAAATGATTTTGCTTAATGGGTTATAGAGTTCTCTCCCACATCCCACCCTCAACTCTGGTGGCACCACATGCCCTTATCACCCATTCCCACTGAAGAGGAGTCCCAGCACATGCTAGGAGCACCACAGATGAACTCTTCACTGAACCCCTATTTATACACAAATATCTTTCAGAAATTAGCCTCCAGGCAAAACATACCTTCTCAAGTGTATTACTTTATCAATTCAACCTTCCCAAAGTCAGTTACATTGCATAGAATTAACCATAAAATAAGCCTAAATGGAAAGTTTTGCCAAAGGAAAAAAGAACATTTCAAATATACTGACTACAAAAAATACATTTATTATTTGGGTACTAAATTCTAAATTGTTGTTTTGACTTACAACTATTTAGTTCTCAAATAATGAAGAAATTTGTCTTATCTCAAGATGTCAAAATTCTCAAAGTGGATTTGAATTTGTTTCTGGAAAATCCCCAAAGCAACTCACATATTTTATGTGCCTGTATACAAAAGTACTCTCTCTCTCTCTCTCTCTCTCTCTCTCTGTCTCAATCTCTCTCTGTCACACGCACACACACACCACACACACAAACACACGCCCCTTAGACAACAAGATATATTTGGACAATATTCAAGAATGTGTCTGATTTTAAAATAAATTTGACTGTTGCTAAATTGTAAATACTAGGAAGTATTTCTGAAGTCTCTACTTTTACTTCAAGTAGCAAAACAATACATTTAAGCAATATTTGAACCTGTTTGAATAACTCCACTACTTAAATAATAATTGCCAAGGAAAGTTGCTTTGTTAACTCCGTTTTCAAATTATGAAGAAACTAAACTAAAGACCAGCTATGAAAAAGATTAGAGTTCTGTAACATAGTTTCCTTATGCTGGATTCTTTGCATTTGTTCTCTAATTGATTTAATATACTGTAATTATCATCTTATGAAAGAATGATCTTGTGCCTCAGCCATTTGGGCACTGGTAATGATCACTTGGGGATCTGGAAGTACTAGATGGAGGTCCCCTGAAGTGTGCTGGCTTTATGTTTGTGTCAATAGAGGATACAGTAATAGTCTCTTTAAACAGAGTCAACCCCAATGATCCCTGCCATTTGATATTCACAACCTTGTGTGGTACTTCGCACACTGTTCCAAGGTTGATCTGAGTGTCCAAGACGATATAGCTGGGGAGACATATCATTTCCAAGATTAGGTTATAAAAGACTGTGGCTTCCATCTTGGGCTCTCTCTCTCTTTCTCTCTTAAATCACTTTCCTCAGGGGAAGCTAGTTGCCATGTCAAGAAGACATGACATGTCTTTCCTCAGGGGAAGCTAGTTGCCATGTCATGAAGACCAAACAGCCTAGAGAAGCCTACATTGTAAGGGACTGAGATCTCTAGCCTATAGCCAGTGAAGAACTGAGGCCTTCCAATAACCATGTAAGAGAGTTTGAAAGCAGATAACCACTTGATCAAGCCTTCAGATGATTGCAGCCCCAGTTGACAGCTTAACTGCAACCTCATGTAAGACTTTGAGCTAGAATCACCCAGCTAAACCACTCCCAGACTCCTGATCCATAGAAACTGTGAGTGTTTTTTGTTTGTTTTAAGCTGCCAAATTTTGGAACTTTTTGTTATAAGACAGTAAATAGCTAACACATAGAAAATACCAGTGGTATGATTGCATATCTCTAGCAGAACTATACAGATAGAGAGAAAGACAATGGGTGTTTCTTGCCCTCTAAGAGAAAGGGTCTTAACCTTTTAAGGGTTATGGAAACTTGTAAGAATGTGATATACAATAGGCACCATTTCTTTAAAAAATGCACACATGTTCATGAACATGATTTGCAAATGATGTCTGGGATTTCACTGAATCCTTCAAGCCCTTCTATAAGTATAGTCTGGGTATCTGATGCCAATTTAAACCCCTGCCCTAGGATATCAAGTTAAAAGGCATGCTAGAAACAGGCTGGTCCTCCACTCAAATTAGTAAAGCCAGAAAAGCTGGCCACTAGAGAGGCTACCAAAGGGTCTCGCATCTCTATTCCTACAGAGAGAAGAAGCCACAGCATTTTAAAGAAGGTTGCCAAATGATTTCAGAGATTAAAAAAGCTATGGCAATAGCTTGACATTTAAGCTTTCTCACATTTAAATGTGCTTTTATTTTTTTAAAGACTGTTGATACAGCATGTGGGCACAGATGCTTCAAATAGCAACACTTGCCTAAATGTTTAACCCAGATCCCCAGCTGTTAATCTCGTTAACAAGGTTGTAGAGAAATGCAAAGAATAAAGAAAGTCATGCAGACCCTATCTCCCTGTGACCTCTCTTTGGACATGAGGGTTGACAAATGAAATATGCAGCACAGGTGTCATCTTCATGACAGACAGGCATCAGTGACAGACTTTCTGTCACCTAGCTGTCAAGTTTCTAGCAATGTGACACAACTTTAAAAAGAGCATAATATTGTTTGTGCATTTTATGTGGGGTTTGTATTTTCTTTTCAACATAACTCATTCACAAATTACTTGACCTGCCAGGACCAGAGTGTGAGGGAAAATGTATGTGTGTGTGTGTGTGTCTGTGTGTGTGTGTTCGCGCGTGTGTGTGTGTGTGTGTGAGGAGAAAGAGCAGGAGAGAGAGAATAAGAATAAAAAATGAATTACCTTTAAAAAAAAATTATCTCTATGAAGCTCTATGAAGGTCTTCAGACAGGAAAATGCTACTTCCCAGGCCACTGGAGGCATCCTTATTCTATTATGATTGGAATAGATCCTCTCATAACTTCATTCTTGTATCCACCAAACACAATTAAAGGCCCACCATATGTCAGGCTGTGTTTCGCATTATCTAAAATTCTGACCATAATAAAAGTCTAAGTAGCCTACCCATACGCAGAGTCTTCTAAAATTGCATCCAGACTTCCAACTATGGTAACTTCCATCTCTCTCATTCTCTCACTCTCCTAATTTCAGAGCTCTTAGCTGGATTATCCAATCATCAAAATTCTATTTCAGTGTGTTCAAGAAAGGTGGCGGGGGTTGTTGGGGGGTGGGATACAAACGTGAAAGAAGTGCAGTGGTGGAGGAGGTTGAAGCTCCCCTGCACTTTCATATTAAAGGAACCAGCACCAGCTGGAAGATCAGAGAAACTGGCTTTGGCCTGAAACTTTTCAGGACAGCAGTCTTCCTCCAAGTCAAGCACTGAAGCCTACTTCTCTGGGCTGGCTTTGTGGGACCTCCAGAAGCAGATCATAGCAGGAGATCAGATATTCCACCAGACTCAGCAAAGCTTGCAGTGTTGGCCACGGAGTCTTACAAAGGAGCTCACACTTCTACTTAGGCAGGGTGAAGAACCCACATCATTTGAGGAGGTTGCTAAATGATTGCATGGAATGAAAACGCTATGGCAGTTGCTTGCCCTTTTCCTTGCATTTAAATCCAGCCTCTATTTTTTTTTACCTTTTAATGTTTAATTAATTGCATTTTATCTGGACCATAGTGGGTAAAGATAAAAAATTCCAACCTTTTTTTGTTGTTGTTGGGATTTGTTTTATGATTATTCCCTTGACAAACTGATCACAGATCTGATTTGAATTGAGGAGAAACATAATCTAACTTTGGTGTAATGAAATGCCCATATTTGCTAAGAACCCAGAAAATACTCATTGTATATGGATGTGTGTGTGAGATAAACAGATTCTTTCTTCTTTGTAATTCTTTCCCCTGTACAATGTTGTTATTAGAAAGAAAACAACACTAGCTAGGTAGTCTGTTGGCTAATGTGGAGGTGAACGCATTTCTTCAAATCTGACAACCACTCTCTGTACTTAAGGTCTATATCACTGACCAAAATCATACCTTTCTATGAGTCCCCACCAGTCATATCCTAAGAACATGCCCAAACCCTTGGCTAGGTTTCTATCAGTTCCCTGAACCAGATCCTCTTCCAAAATCACCTCTAGTTTTCTTCAGTTTGATTTGTTCTTTGGCTCCAGGCTTTTTCTTCCCTGCCACCTCACTGTCTGGGAATGAGGAAGCCTTACTGCTGATGGAAGGAGTGCACTAAAGAGGCAATTAAAACAACTACTCACATCGTGTGCAAATATTCTCTCCCTCACTCTCTGATATTCCTCTTCTCTCTCTTCAATTGATTTACTTCGTCTGTCATCTCTAAATGGATGCATTCTGTTTTGCTGAACAGAAAAAAGAAATCAGGAGGGTTATCCAAGTTGCGTTGTTAGAAATCTGCGGTTAAGCAACTGTCAGCTAAGAATAATAAATGTTCACTTAAACAAATGGAGCCTGAAAAGTCTTATTCTCTCTGTTCCCTGAGGAGGCTGTGTTGGGTGCACGTACCAAGTGTGTGCATGACATGCAGTAATGAGAGGTGTTTGCTGCTGCTGGTAGGTTCCTCACTGGATGCAATAGCACAGGTGTTTCTAAATGAGTTCACCTCACTGTGCCTCAGGTATTCAGCCAATTCACATACATGGTGGCTCATCACTGATGGACTCTGTCTCTCTTGCTTACCTGTGTGGTTCTGACTCCTCAGAAGGAGGCAGAATGCTGGTGGAAAAAGAGGAAGTGGCTAGTTCAAAGTGGCTGAGGGAAGAAATCATTTTGAAAGCTTGGGGACTGGAGAAAAAGCAAGTGAGCAAAGAAAGTAACGAACAGAAAGGAAGATGTAGACACTATCACTTCACCTGCTATTTTGTGTTATTCATTCAGTGACTGATCCTATGAATTGCATTTAGCATAGAATGAATGACCTCAGGTTTACAGGCTAAAATTTAAAAACCTATTTGTTGACAAGAGTCAATACCAAGTAATGCGTCAAAGAACCCAGCATGAGGACTGTTCTTTATCCTATTTTCTGAACTACTTCCTGAATCTTAAGTCTCCTTCCATCTATTCTTTCCATTCCTCACAAACTGCTCTGCACTAACCACATCCATCCATCCATTCAACAGACACCCACTAAACATGACACAGGCACGTGTTTCATAGTCAACAGGAGCCATGGTGGAGCTTGATGGTAGTGGGAGGAAACGAGATACAAATGATGAACAAGTTTTCAAAAAGTGCGTCAGAGATGCACATACTGGCTGAATGACTCACTGAGAGTGATTAAAATGGTAACTTGAGATGCACATTGTCTTACCTTTAAAAATTCTAAAGCAAAGTCATTTTCAAAAGAATCTATTTTGATTGTCAGAGACACAAAGTATAATTGTAATGGCATTTATATGACTTTCTATTGTTATTATCATTTAAAAATTTGTGGGAATTTTTTTTGCCATTTACTTAGCTTTCTTCTAGTCACCGTGGATCCCACAGCCCCCATCTAAAAAAAGAGATTCAGTAAAGCCTCTTTACTCCTGACCAGGTACCACAAATAAGGCTACTCTAGAACAACATAATGTTTTGTCACAAGCAAAATACACGAGGATAAAGTTCTGCTACACTTCATGCAAAACAAGCAGACAATTTACATGGACCATAAAACACGGGAAGGAGAGGGGATAAAAGACTAAAACATGAACTCAATTCTTTTCTGTGAAGACTTATTTTAGGATAGTTGCAAAATCCACCTGTCCTCACCATAACAAGGTTTGTTCTTTACAGCTACACCGGTTGATCATCGGTCCGTATTGATAATCCAGCTCAATTTGTGCACAACTGAAGGACAAAGCTGTAGGGAGTGGAACGACTGCCATAGTTACACAGACATCTGGAAATGCGACTGACAAAGCTTTACTCCACAGCTCGGAGCCTGTGGCATCCCGACCCCCCCAGACATGCAGCAGAAACTGCGCCAAGCACCACCCATGCAGCCCAACATAGAGCCATTGCTAAAGCAACCAGGACTTTTTTTTTTTTTTTTTTTGCTACCCATTGAATGCCAAAGGGGGAGGCAAGGAGGAGAAGGAGGTTGGAGATAGGACAGCGGTATCAGAGGCAGGGGAGGATTGGAGGGAAGGCAGGGACAACAGAGGGACGACAAGAACATCAGTCAGCCCACCTTCAAAAACAACAATGTCAGCCACTCTCAAACTTGAGAACCAACCTGATTGTCTTCTTTATCAATACTAGAGTTATCTCGCTTCAAGATAAACCGCTTCTGGGATTCTTCACCTTTTTCATCTTTTAAATGTTCACAAAACCTTTGCTCTGGTCTGCCAGCAAAGTAAAACATATCAATAAAAAAGTTTTTTCCCCTTGTTTAAAGTTATTTCTTAGTGTTGTTCTTCCCCCACAGTGTCATTTAACTTAAAAGTTTACAAGTAGTTTTGATATTAGAGTTGCTGGCAATATACAGGTAGGTAATGATATGTCACTTCACATGTTGTTAGAATACTTTTCGTTGTTTTGAATTTGGGGTCTTGTTTGCTACATGCTGCTCATCACGGCTGAAATTGAGAAAAAAAATTTAAAGGCCTTCCTGTATATATTGTATAGATGTTTTCTTTAGTTATTTTGACCTCTATTATTCCTGAATTCCAATAACTTCCTGACCATATTCTCAAACAAATATACATGTTTAGAACTTGACAGTAACACATTAATTCACCAATGTCTGGAAATCGACAGAATATCTTCTATCACATCTTCCCTTTTAAGAGTCTTTGGACCGTGCAGTGAGGGATCACTTAAAAACTATTTTCTGTCTCCTCCAATAACAAACGCTCTGGAATCTGACTCCAGTAGACTCTGACACCCTTGACCATGTCTTGTAAATCAGTTCAGTAATTGGACAAACTGGAGGTATTTAGTTTAAACAACTTAATGGCTGATTAGCATGGGGAAAATGCTTCAAGCAGTTACACACTATTGATTAGTCAATTGATTTTTTTAGGTCCGCTTAATCATTTGGTATTATTAAAGGAAAGGGCTCCACTTCCTTGTTAGTTTCCCACAGTTGTCATTGCAGACCACAGAACTCAGTGAATGATCTGGACTTGGGTTCATCCACAGAGGAAGGGCTAAAACGTTTGCTTCTGAGTTAGACAGTTAAAATTTATGACGCTCATTAAAGGGTCTCTGTCATATCTGATGTATTACTTCTGAAGCTAGAAGGTTTGCTGTCCCTGCTGGGTTCATTATGCTTTGAGTCATTAGGAAGCCACTCACAGTGTCTGTTATGTAATGTGAGTGACCAGTAATTAAGAGAAACTTATCATTTACTCCTAGCTCCAAAATAAGCAAATAGCACTTTGAAAATAAAGAAGCTTAAATGTATAATTCAAATCTTGATGAGAAGCATTTTTTCTTTCCTTAAATATGTGTACATAAATTGTAATAATATTGATGAGCAGACAATAGCAAAAAACTGGAATAGTATCCGTTAGAGTTTTGTAAACTGAGTATAATTTTTGGAACATGGTGTCAATATCTTATTCAATCCTTACAATAAAAGTTTGGTGCAGAAGCAAATATTTTTTGCCTCTTTTAAAGACAAGGAAACCATCCCTCCATGCTTCTTTTGATTTTACGTTTATGAATTTGCCCAGTAAGCCACAGGCATCACACAAGCCTGGTCACATCCTTCCAGAGACTCAGTTTTGTTCCTCTGTATTGTACACAGTGGGCTGAAGACTCTCAAACCCAAAAATAAAGAACCAAAATCCTCCAACAAATGATCCTAGTTTTCAATGTAAATGTTTTCCACCAAACTTAAAATGTAACCAAAAACCTGAAAGTGCTAATACGACACATTGAAATCAGTATTCTAGAGAAGTAAACTTGTACTTTACAATGAAAAGGCCATTTACAGTAGAAAAATTAAACATGTTTCAGTGTAGCATTGTCACAAGACACTTCAATTTCTTATTACACTGGAAAGATATTACAGTGTAGACTTGCAGGTCCCTATAAACACTAGCAATTCTCCAGATTTTTTTAAAGCATTCCAACATTTTCAACCAATACTTATATGTTGTTACACAGTTTTTCTCCACAGCAAGTGAAATTAGGATGCTGACTTAAATACAGATGTTGATTGTATCAATACTATTTTGGTGTCTTCTAATATCCCTACGCTCTGTAATCTGATAAACTCCAGCTAAGTGAAATGATTTACTAACTTCTAAATTTACAGAAATTTTGTTTGTATTTGTTTATAATAGTCTGTAATTGTCCATTTACAAATAAAATGATCTCAGAATGTGGACTTTCTGATTCATGAGCATAAAGTGAATTTGTTATAGATCAACTTATTGAGGTTGAAAAGCATTAAAGTGAGATTTCAGCATACAAACCAGAATTAGAATTTAAGTTTTATCTCAGTACAGACCTTGTCTTTTTTAAATACTTAAGTCTTAGTGCCTAGAACCATGCCTGGTACCTGAGAGGCATTTGGCTGAATAAATAAATTAACCAATGTATAAACAAATGAACATTTACCACAGCTATTCATAAATCACTATAATTCAGGGACAGATAAAAAAGTCACTTAATAAGATATAAAATTTTAAATCCTATAATTATAAATCAGAAGAGAAGTTGGTTAGTAGGAGTATACATTCAAATTTAGAACATTAGTAAGATCTTTAAAAATCAGATTTATGTTTCAATTTATATTGACCAAAATTAATCATGTTACAAAACCAAATGTTTTTGTTTGTTTTAAATCTGAGAGTGTCTCTTGGGAAGACATGGAAGTGAAAATGAAAATTTTGACTTTCCTAGTTTTGGAACTTCTCAGTTTCAAGTGTCATTGTAACTCTAAAACAGCTATTTAAACATTATTTTAAAAATATCATTTCCATTTCTTTGTGGTAGTCATTTATTTGTTTTTCATATATTTAGAAAAAAATGCATCTACAACATAACTAAAAAGTAATCGAAAGGCTTATTCTAATTAATAATGTAAATATTGTTTAGAGCAAAAATATTTCCCACTGATACAAATTATGCAAGATACATACTTAATAACTGCATTTCAACCTTAGGTTTTTTCAAATACTGGGATATAATAGTTCAAATTATTAATCCTTTTATATTTTTCCAGAAATATTGAATGATCATAGAGTAAATATTAGAATTTTGCTTAAAAAATCAAGTGAATCTAATAAAATTTTTCTAGGTTGATTTTATAGAGAATTGTTTATGATTATAGCACTAAAGAGCAATTTGGCAGTTTAAACTCATGCAAACTGAGGCATATACCTGAAGTATTGCAAGTGATTAAACTAAAAATTACTGGTAATGTACCATTATATTATAGCTTTGAAAACTGAACTCCCTTTCACAGTTAATTTACCACCATAGCAATATTATTTCTAAGCAATAAAATGAATAGAACTAAAACAATGTATTGTAGACCTTTATTTAAAATGGTAATGGGTAACTTTTAATGTATTAATATGTGAATGTAATTGGATGAAAGCATTCTCAAAACTGCAAAAGGTTGTGGTATTTATTAAATCAATGATGACTAGACTTTACTATATATTTTACAGCCCTGCATCATTCATGCCTAACTTCTTTTTCTGGTAGATTTAAGTACATATGGTATTACTTCTATCTTTCTCATATTATCATCAAAAAAGCATGGAAAATAAATGTAATGGTCATTCTCGGTGAAAAATACTTTCTTCTTCTGAAGGTAAAATATGTTTTTCCATAATTTGTAGCACATAACTACTGTGAAACTTATTGTTCATGTGTAGTGAATAGCACTGGCATTTCTGGTCAATTTCTTGGCAACCCCAATCAAACCTTTGAAAAGCAGAATTAATTCTTCATTGTTCCTTAATTAGGCATAGTTCATGAATTGAGAAACAGTGTGGCTGAGTGAAGATAATCAAACTCTTGTCTTCTAGTCATTCAGTTCCAATTTTAGTTTTTTTCCCCTCGAAGCTTGAAATAGATGAGTACCTATTATTATTACTGTTTTTAATCTTTCTTATCTTGAAGTATTTTAATAATTTACCTTACTGCCAGGTTCTTAAGACCAGATTTATCACTTTTCTTCCAAATAGTTAACCTTAATCCTTCCCTTATTTTCCAAACATAAATGAAGAATTTAATTCTACTGGATATGTAGAGTCATAGAGAGAAGTCTTGAATTTCACCCTGAGTAACTGAAAGGTTACTTTCAGTTATATTATATAACTGAAAGGTGGTTATCAGTATGCATGTGTATCTCAACAAATAAAAGTTTCTATGCACAACAGTATAAAATATGTTTATGGTGTAAGACACCTATCAAAAGCATTTTAATAGTCAAACAAATTAGAGAAATCTAATGACACAGTTCCCTTAATATTTCAAACATTTTCATTTAAAATATGTACATTTTGGTTGTATTTTATTGAAAATAGGAAAGTCCTATGTTCTTCTTTTTAAATAAGTGTATCTCACAATTTGCATTATCAGTTTGTCATTTTATACCACTTCATTTTCTTTTAAATGAGACTATTATACCTTATAAACTTAATATGTGCAGTGCTAAGTAGCCAATGTTCTTTATTAGCATCTTTCAAACTCTTGTTCCAAATTTTGTAACATCCTTGGAAAATTCATTTTATTTTTCTCTGCTTCTATAGTGTACTGTATATATAAGCAGAGGCATGCAAACCAACTCTTTGACTCTCTTTTAACATAAGACTTTTCATGAACAACAACATTAAGCACAACATTTAAAAACAACATGCATTTGTAAGACATCTCTTACACTGGCACCTCTGCTCTGGCAAACAATTTGGCTATGTAGATTTGGAGACTTAAACATTTTTAAATGTTTTGTCTTAACAAAGTGGTTCCATTTTAAATAATGAATCCAAATAAAATAATAAATGAATGCAGAGTTCTATCATTCACAACAGCAAAATAGTGAAAAATCTATAGTAGATTAGGTAAGCAATTTAAGGTATGTAATGTATGATATGTGGCTCTATAAAATTATATCCAATAATATTGAGTAACAGAAAAGCAATTAAAAACGTAGATATGATTTGATCATATTTATGTTGAAACTATAATATATAAGGATAATAATGCTAGGAGTAAGTATGTCTCATGGTGGGATAATAGGAAATTTTACTTTAAACCTTTTATATATTTGTGATTATGAAAATAATTATTATTTTATAACAACAAAATAATGAAAATTATTAGCTTAAAAAGATAGAAAAACAATTCAACAACTTCGTAGTGGTTTGCACCCAATTACTGTATAATAGATAATTAAAATATTCACATACTTTGGATATTTAGAAAATATTCTTTCATAGCATATATTATTACAATCACCTAAAATAGGCATTAGATATTTTGTTTTGTCAAACCAATTCTCGATTCTTCCACTGCACTGCTACTTTTAAAAATATCAGATTTTTCTTTTCTTTTTTTTTTTTTCTGAGACGGAGTCTCGCTCTGTCGCCCAGGCTGGAGTGCAGTGGCGCAATCTCGGCTCACTGCAAGCTCCGCCTCCTGGGTTCACGCCATTTTCCTGCCTCAGCCTCCTGAGTAGCTGGGACTACAGGCGCCCACCACCACACTCGGCTAATTTTTTGTATTTTTAGTAGAGACGGGGTTTCACCGTGTTGACCAGGATGGTCTCGATCTCCTGACCTCGTGATCCTCCCACCTCGGCCTCCCGAAGTGCTGGGATTATAGGCGTGAGCCACCGCGCCCGGCCAAAAATACCAGATTTAATTATGCTTCCTGCTTCTAAGGCCCTCTAGTATATGTAAACCACTCCTACCCTGCCACTCACTCTTTTTATTGCTATGTCCTTTTTGATCTATATGTATAAAAACATCCATTTACTAATGATAATATAAGGATAATAACTAAATAATACTGTCCACTCTGAAGATCCCTTTTTTCATATCTATAGGAGAATACTAAATAATGATATTATAGAAAAAGATTACAAGGATAAGAAAAAAAGGGGAAAACATGAAGTTTTAAAAAGGGAAAGTAATCACATGCAACTAAGACCTGGTATATTATATACTAGGTTTGTGAGCTTGATTATCTATATTGAACGTGGTGTTGACAATAGCACATAACAGTCACACACGTCAGATAGATATACTTAGCTTAACAAAACAGACTTATTTCTTCAAATTTACCTACACATTTAGAATTTCCACAAATGAAAAATTATGTCTACAATAGAAAAATTACTTTATAGAATGACAATTCTAAATGATATGCTGATGATCTTATATGAATTATCTGTGAAATACTGTGCACATATATTTTAAAATATGAGGATAACATCAAATATATGCCTAGGTTCTTGAACTTATCAAAATATTTCAAGTTTTACATGGAGATCATTTTACAGATTGGCCACTATGTAAAACTTGAAATGTTCTGGATTAGCCTAAAATTGATGATTCCACCAAATAGCAACCATTGATTGATTCATCATCAATCTCAATCATGATTAAGATTTAGGATTAGCCTAGGACAATTTTAGGCTCCTTAAACTTTCAAAAACTCCAGGGTACATGTACACAGCGTGCAGGTTTGTTACATAGGTATACATGTGCCATGTTGGCTTGCTGCACCCATCACCTCATCATTTATATTAGGTATTTTCCCTAATGCTCTTCCTCCCCCAGCCCTCCACCCGTAGACATGTACCCTAGAACTTAAAGTATAATACAAAAATAAAATAAAATTTTCAAAAACTCCAGTGGTATCTTCTAAGTAAACCTATAAACAAATAATCTAGTGTTAATCTACAAATGTGATATTTGGTTCAATATATTTGATCATGTACTTCTCTCTGGTGCTACTTTGACAGAAGAGCACAACACTTTGCATGCTGAATTCACTTCCAACACTGAATTTATGATGAGTGATTTCTTCTTCGGCTCCAGGGTACTAATTTCTTGCAAGTTTTCTAATCTCAGGCTTTTCTTATCAGTGGTAATAAACTGAATAAAATCAGGGCTAGATTATTGGTGTACTTTTTTTTTTCTTTAAATTCTCCATCCTTCCATTTCAGTGCTACAGTAACATTAAATGATAGCAGCATTAACACATAAAATGACTCAAAGTTCCACTCCCTTAAAACAACCATTGAATTTTAATACATAACCTAATTTCTTTGTATGAAATGGACATGAACTAGCATACTGTATTTGAAATAGCAATAGTTTCAATAACTAAAATAGTTTTAAGAATACAGACATAACACTGAGAAGCAAGCCTAAAAACAGTTACGTCTTTTCAGCTCTGCAGCTTACTGTGCGACTTTTCGCAACATACTTAACCTCCCGGAGGGAGAGGGCTGTTGTTTGGTTTCTTGTAAAAAAAATAGAAAATACAACACTTAACTTGCTTGGGAAGATTACACAGATGCACAATAACGCAAGTAAGCTACCAAGCCCAGTGCTAGGCACTAGTAAAGCCCTTAATGAGTTTTATAAACTACTGTTACACCGTTCATATTTTTTTGAGTAGAAAAAATCTAAAGGCACAACAATGATTATTGATCCAAAATTTTCCTTAGCGTTAACCTTAAGTAGGATAGATATAATCTGTATTATAATACTGAAATAATGGAGTGATCTGTGTATTTCCAAATACGGTAGTCATATTTTTCTGAAAGTGATATTTCCTTTGGAAACTGTTGAATATAATTGTTGTTGTTGTTGTTTGTTGTTTTTCTTTTTTGAGACAATAGGCTTTTCATTTATATATTGTGATGTTGTATAAAAAAAATTCCATTGAAGCCCATATGCAAATACAGTATTTCAATCCCGATGAAGGCACAGTTACTAGTGTAGTTTACTTGATAGAGAATTGCCAAATATTTTTGGTACGTGTAAATAAAAGCTATATATATATATATTTTTTCATTTTCCTGGCTTGAAGCCCAGAAAGTGGGAAGTGAAGATTGGGAAGTTAAAGGCTAAGCTCCTCTGAGAATTCTGTGGTACCTGAAGGGCTGTACATTGGAAGAAGTCAGGTTGTGGGATAAAATGTGTTACATAAATGTGCACTGCTCTTGATAGATTCCAATTTATTGTTTGAAGAGTTGTACTGAACATTAAAACACGTTGTTATTATTATTATTATAATATTCATTCTACATAACCAGACTCTCACCTTCAAGTATTCTCTAAAACTTCCCAAACTATAAGTGCAAAAATGACTGTCAGCCCTACAGGAGGATTTGTAAGAAACAAGGAAACCCTCAGGTACTGGGCATAATTCTGCTGCCTATAGCAAGCAAAGATGCAGATTGAGGAAATTGAGTCACAATAATCTTGATTCTTCCAAAACTATTATACATTTAGGACAATACTATATGCAGTAGGTATATATATGATGAACTTTTAACTTCTAAACTGTACGATACACAATATGTATTTACACACCCAGACACTCTGGTAGTTACACACTATTGTATTCACACACATACACACACACAGTCTTGATCAAAATTGTCATGGCTTCTCAAATAAACCATGAAAAGAATTAACATGTGCTGTAGCCTATACTTCTTATGTTCAAAGCACAGTACTGAACACTTGAGAAATGATTTTCAGCTGACATAATTTAAGAACATGAAACAGAGTTTCGTGTCACTTCTAAGTATGCCAAGGCAATTATGAATCCAGTGTGTCTGGTGATTCTGGAGACTTTTTTTTTTTTTTGGCATCATGGTTTTGTCATCTATCTTAGGACTGATGTTGTTTAATTTGGTTCTCTGCTCAATTTTAAAGGCAATAAAATGCAAATTTGAATTTTTACAAGTGAATCAATAGGTATGAGTTGAAGAACAGTTCTTGGTTTACTTCTCTTTACTTTTCATCATTGTTTGAGAATATTAAGCCTATTAATGCTAATTCCTCTTTCCCTAACTTTAGGAGAGGAGTCATGGCTGAGTGACAGTAGCACTGAATTTTGATCTTGGTCTTCTGTGAATTGACTAGATAAGATCAGAGATGGATCTCAGTTTTCTCTCCTGTAAAATGGCTTAGCTTTATCTACCTAGGATGTCATGAGCAAAATAGATAAATAAATAAATAAAATTATTAAACATATCATGACTCCACAGATAATCTCTATAAAAATGTTATATGAAGTACACTATGTTATAGAATGTATATACATGTTTCATTTCCAAAATAGTTAATTATACATTCACACACAAAGGCCCATAAATAATTTCAAGTAGGGAAAGTAATACCACAAACTTATGTTCCTTCTTATGGTATATTTCTGGTATTTACCTATGTCATCTACAGAATCTTATATTCTCTGAGGTATTTGAGAATAATAATATGGAGAAAATATAATATTTGAAGAAAATGACATGGAGTTTGACCCATGTGAACAAATAAGTCTCATTCTGAGCCTGGGTACAGATTAAAAAACGAAGTGTCTTGCTCAGTAAATAGTTTCATAGTTTTCCTGAGAACAATGTGATTCTTAGGTTTTCTGATCTCTGGCACCTAGTCAGATGATTTTCACTGCCATTCCTGTAAAAACTGCAGAGTAAATTTACCATGTTTAGAAATGACAGGATGCCAACCAACCACTCATAGATTTTTAAGAGGCACTTAAATAAATTGATGCTTGGTCTTCTTCAGGGGCGATGAAGGGAGCATCCACATCAGGATGCTGCTCAGTTTATTCACAGAGCCACGCACATTTCCAGCCAAAGGAAGATAAATATAATAAACATGGAAGGAAAAGCATGTTTTGCTTTATTTTGTTTTGTTATAAATGTACTTAATCACCTGCAGGGAGTGAAATGCTTAAGGGCCAAACACCAAGGATTCTCATTTTCAGCTAGCCTCTTCAGAAAACTAAGCACACTAGATGTTCTGTGATCTTGGCATACTGCTCTCCACTGTTGTCTGGGTCTACCCACGGAGAAAGTGGAAAGTCCCATGATCCTTCTTGCTGATATAATAATAACTATCCATCACTTCAGGGGTTCTTAATAAAATCAATTGGTCTCCATTGCTCTATCTATAGGGAAGCTTTATTTAGTTTTAGAATGAGTTTCACGGCTTTTTTTTTTTTTATTTACCAAACAGCCAACTCAGTTAGTCATCCTTTCTGGAACATACAACAAACAAACTGCCATAGTCACTACCCACCACTCATCACTCCAGGCAAAATACCCAGGCTCACACTTCTCAGGATCACTGGATATGTCCTTGGGCACTTAAGGTATAGCCTCAAACCAATGCCTTTGGGCCACTATTTTTGTTTCATAGTTTCTAGGGCCTGTATCCACTCTCTTTCAGTGGATTTGCTATTTCCTTTCTTTGCTCTGCACTGTCAGAGCAGGGGATTTGAGGCAATGACAGTGGGTGGATGTGAAAGACAAGAGAAAAAATGTTCAAGAGATGACAATCTTTTAACATGAAAATTATCTGGGATGAGTTAAACAGCTCCTCTGACACATGCAAAAACATTCAGATATACATGGGATTCTCATTGCCTGTGGCTGATCTTGGCTTTTTGGAAAACACTTGAGCAAGAGGATGGTTTCTAATCTCCAATGGTACACTCCAAGTGTGCATCCTTTCTCTGGGATGAAGAAGAGGAAGGTTAAAAATGTATCTAACAGAACAACAATAAACTGCTTCGTGCCAAACACAGAAAATGAGTAAAAGAGAGAGAAACTGAAGATCAGAAAGTGAGAGAAAAAGAAGGGCAAAATTTCTTACATAGAAAGACACATATATTTGTGGCATTTAAAATATTTTGATAAGATCACTATTCATATTTTTAGCCTAAATCCTAAATATAAAAAATGTAACATTATGTAGAATAAATACATTATAAATATCATTTATAATATCAAAATAACATGGACCCTAATACCTTCACCCTAGCAAGGGTCTCATTCATCATCATCACCTAACCTGACAGCTGACAAAAAATTCCATCAAAAAATAAAAAGTGTCAGGGCAAAACGTATTTCTGGCAATCTACAATGGGATAGAAGACAGGAACTAACTAAAGGTGAAGGAACACAACGTGGAGGGCCTCTCAGCTCAGAGACTCCATTTGTTAGAGGAGTCCCAGCTGTTAAGACCCAATTTGTAGACCAAAAGGCGTGGTTGGAGGCTACTGGTTGCATACACAAATCTGTTCTTACTCTGGTTAGCTCTGAGCACCAACAAAAATGCAGTGCTGCGGAGGAAAGGTGACTTCCTTTACTAATTCTCTAAAGTGCGTCAGTTTGCTCAGGTGACAGTACTACCTTGAACTGTTTCCCAGATGAACACAAATATTACTTCCTTCTTTTCATAAATGTTATTCTTAACTCCAACCCCATGCCTTGGTGACAGCAGCACTCACCCAAGTCTTTATACTCTTGGTCATTTCCTCTCGAATATATCCCATTAGTCAATACCAGACCTGCCTTTCGAAAGTATCATGTTATGCACATCAAGTCTCATGTTCTAAAGCTCTAAGAGCTGCCCGCCTTCAAGATTCTATTCAATCTTATGTAGCCTTCCACTGTCATTGACAATATCATTGCCTCCATATTTGCCTCCAGCCAGTACAGCATTATTTTAAAGTCTCCTGGATTTGAGGTCAAATATCCTGAATTAGCATCCCGCTGCTACTGTGCAGCAGTGTGACTTTAGACAATTCACTAATTTCCCTTCGGTACATATTCTCTTCAGTAAAGTTAGAAAAATAATTTTAAAAAATCCTTTTCATTAGGTGGCTGTGAGAACCTAACACAACCATCTCAACAAAATGCCCAGCTCTTAGTAAATGCTCCAAAAATGTAGATATTATTATCTCATGTTCATTTATAGCCCATACTCCTGTTTGCCATGTATCCCCCTCCTCACTGTTTGTTTAAGTCTTATCCTTTCTCAAAGTCTTCCTAAATGCCTATTTGAACCATGAAATGGATGGGCAGGTAGTCCGCAATGAATCTGCTATATACGTTCTGCTGGATATTTGATACAGTGTTCCTTCAATTATGGAGCAATTCTTTAGATATCTTTTACGTGTCTACTTTGGGTCTACAAAGAGTTGCACTACATTTTTCAAGTTTTAAGAAGACTGAGATTCTGAAGTTATTCCCCCATCTATAACCATAGCGTAAAACGTTTGAGGACAAGAATCCTATCTCGTAATTTTTTGTGTGATCACCGACACTGAAGTCTGTTGTTGGTGAGTGGTAGTTGCTGGAAATGTTTTCAGTATCTGGAAGGTTTTGTCTGTGTATATTATATGACTGCAAAAACATAACATCTCTGCTCTTATCAGATAAGATTTACAGAAACCTGGAATGTATTAATGTAAAATCTCTAGACAGTTGACTTTACTTCAACTATCTTTCCATCTTGTCTCATTGCTTCTCACTGCACCTAATGCTCTTGTAGATGTGGCATAAATCCATGGAGCTGAACGATCAGATTGCTGTGGCAGTAATTTTGTAATAACAAAATAAATAGGTTCACCCCCTTACGAACATAATTAATAAATGTGGCTTTTTCATTCTTAGAATAAAAGAGTGAAATGGAGTAAAGCTTAACTTTTTATATTTATTTAAACTTTATATATTGTATATTATATAAACATATATCATATTATGTATATTATCTAAATATATATTTAGATATAATGCATATATATATGAATTTCTTCAAAAAAATCACATCTTGTGGCAGTAATAAGCACAGCAGATCTAGCAAGACCTATCAAGTTGTAGGGAGGTTCTGTTACTTAATGATATCACTGAGTTAATCTTCAAAAATATCTTATCTGTCAATCACTGTTTTCTATCAGACAACAAAGGACTTAAAAGGATTACAATTTTCAACCAATCCAGGGACTCTTCTTGAGGACTCTGCTCAATATTTTCTGGGTATTTTTGCTTTAAGAGAATAAGATTATTTAAAAACATCTTTTTGATATTAGACACATTGGTTTAGGTCCCAGTCGTGCTAACCATTGCTTCTCTGTAAGTCCCAAACTAAAACTCAGTTTGTGCCTAATTTTCTTCTTCTGTAAAATGAAGTTTTAATTATTATATTGTAAAGTTTTTTTGTATTAAATGTAATCATATACATTTAGCTCATGTAATGTATATTATTACAAGACGTAAAGTGGTGAAATCAATAAGCAGTAGGCAATGTTAGTATAAGTAAGGGATGATATTTAACAAACAGAAGTATATCCTGAGATAAGTTTTCTCATTATAAAAGAGCCGATAGATTATATCTGGGTATATTATTGAAAATACTAGAGGTCAGTGCAGTACACACACATATGTAATCCTCACAGAGTATATTGTTATGATCTTAATATTTTGAACTTCATGTGAAATTCTTTCTTCTCCATGAAAAACTTAAACCTTCTCGAGTCACATTCTATAGTTACTTCACCTGCCTATCACCTAGAAAATCAGAATTCTGGGAAATAAATTCTAACCAATAAGGAGCTGAAATAGTTACAGTTATTTAAACATCAATGTCAGAGTAGTATTGAAGTGTCACTGAAGAAGAAAAACGTCAGAGTAATATTGAAGTGTCACTAAAGAAGAAAAATATAAAAGGAAGTTTTTTTTTCCTCTACCTTTTAGTAAACAAAAATACCCTCAATCTACATTTTTCTACATTTCTCTCAGGCTACAGTGTCATTAAAATATGCATTTCATGTGTTTACATTGGAGTAGCATTAAAACTCTAGACATTGAGGAAGTATTCCCCAAACACAAAACTCACATGGAACTCTCATCTCAGTATTCTCTCCTTTAAATAAATGAAGACATTTCAATCCAGAAATAGTTTGAAATGAATATGGTTCCCCTGACCAACACATGTTGATTGCCCTGATAAGACAACTCTGAAATTTTTCACAAAACCAAAACACCAAGACACCTAGAACTTGACTAGAATGTTTTGGGTATAATGTCCCATTTTGAACTTCAATCCCAAAGAGCATGGCAACAGACTTTGAAAATGGAACATAATTTTCCACAAAACAACACTTCTTTTCACTAAAATTGTTGACAATGACTCAGGTTCTGAAAACTATGATTTGTTCCTATTTGGATACAGAGATTTAATTCATCCTCTTGTCCATGTGCTAAAATACATCAGTCATCCACCCCTACCTCAAGAACTACTCAAATAGAGGATGAGCCACCACCATCCCTCAAGAGCCACTCAAATAGAGCATGGTCAGAAATGTGGTTAGAAGAGAACAGTAGAACTTGACAGCTATGAATTGAACATTGTTGAGCTCAAAACTTCAGTAAATACCCTGAAAGTCCATGACATACAGTTACTTGCCTTTTTTATTTAGGCATGATTTGCTTTGACTCATGAAGGGTTATCTAAATGGTGGTGTATAAGAGTAAGGAGTTAGCCAGAGGCTGAGTCCTGGCCTTTCTGTTGTAGCAACTGTACCTTCAAGAGGGTGTTCTCTGCACACACTTACTTTTAACTCTTCCTAAAGGTGTAAACATATGGAGTCTATTTTTAAATGGCCATTAATAAAAAAAATAAAAAAGCTGGCACTCTTCTAGAAGTGAAAAATTCTAGTAATATGATACCTACTCACTAGAAAATAAAAGTTTTAAAGGACAAATTATGTTCTCCAGTGATATTTGGGAACTTGCAGGAAACACAAAGATTTAAAAAGAGCTGATCAACAGAAAATTCTAAAATCATATCAGTGTTCCATATCTGCTCTATCTAATAGTTGCTTGAAATGTGGCTTACCTGATAGAGGAACTGAATTTTAAAGTTTAAATTTTATATAAATTTAATAAATGTGAATCGAAATGTAAATAGCCATATTTGACTACCATACTGGGCAGATCAGGTTTAAAACCAGCACTCAAAGTTGACCAGGAGTCTTGATATAATGCTTAATTTTCTCAAAGCCATTCTCCAAGGGAACGTGTCTAAAACATATGGACTAGTATTTATGACTATGTGATTGCAAAATTGGTGTGAATTAAAAATAAATCTACTATCCACCAGTTGAAACTGTATCATATTTAATATATGTGAACTATGGAGTTTTCCATGTTTGCTATGACCTTACAGACAAAGAAGAAGAAAAATATCAAAAGGAAGTAGTCAACTGCTTTTCTATTTTTCAATCAGCATGTCCCTGCATTATGATATCTAAAAGCCATTAAAAAATGAAGAATAACACAACTATAACAACAACAAAGAGTATTTGATGGAGAGGGAAGATATAAAGGATTTTAAAAGTTATCTTTAAGTTTTACTACTATTCAAATATGAGGCACATGTGTAAACAATCAGGTAAAATAGGAAGCTGATACATTTTTAAAATGTGTTTTGCTAACACAGTAGAATGCAACTACAGGACTGAATGGTTCTGAAACTTCAAGGACCCTTAAACATGATTCAGTTCAAACTATCCTGCGGATATATAAGTAATTTGAAGCCCACAGAAGTGGAGTGCTCACTGTCCCTGAGATAATAATAATAGCCATGCTTGGTCCCAGATCTCCCAGTTTGTGCTGTCTTCACTATGACTTTCCCCTGACCTCTGCGGAGCACAAACTGATGCTTGAGTTGAGAAAGAGCCTCATCTCCATCCCCACTTGTCCCAACCTCTGGTGAGCAGAAAATATAGAGTATTGTAACCATGATACTCTGCTTGACACAAAAGCTCCCTTCACTAACATTCCTAAAGAGCACGCAATTTACAGTTTACCAAGCACACTGTGAGGAAAGAAAATTATAAAAATGGATGCTTTATGTGGGCCGTTTTTTTAGTTTAACATGCCTTTTGTTATAGAAGTGGCTTGTACTGTACTCAACAGATATATAGGTTCAAGAAAAACAGCTCCAAGCTTCAAAGCAAATGACTACTCATGTTATTATACTTCTGGTGACTCAAAGAAACAATGAACAGGTATTAAGATAAAAACAAACAATTACTTTAAAGGGAAAAAACTTGTCATTCTCCTTTTAGAACTAAGTCTTAGATGTTTCATGTAGCTCAAAACTCTCATTTTACAGGTGAGAAAATGGAGATGGCAGATGTTAAATGACTTGCTCCAAGTCACACAACTAGTAAGTAGAATTGGGTTTTAGAGGCAGGACTTCTGCCTCTAGGTTAGATAGATGTCTAAAAAGCAGAAGAAAGAAGAAAGAAAATAACAGTTATTCTGTGTATGTCATGGTCATTTAAAAATATCTGTTGTTTTTAATTTAAGTTATATTTTTACATAAAACTTTTCACAGCTTTGTATGTAATTTCACAGAGTACTGATGGAAGAAAGAAAATTATGTTTCAGGAACTATGTAAAAGAGCAGGAAATAAATCCACTTTATTTTCTGAATTTTATAAACTTTCTTGGCTCTCAGATAATCGTCTACAGATAAATGCCACATTACTTCTGATAAGAGCAAGAGATAAATAACATTGCACATTTTAAATGTCATGTACTGTGAATTTTATACTGTGATCTTATAAATGAATCCATAGGAGAAAAATAAAACGCCAAATAAGTACAGTGATGGGGCTTACATTCTGGTGCTGCTGGTCTTGTTGATGATAACAGATTTTCCTGTTTGATCCACATTGTGATCCAATCCAAAATAAGCTGCCACTCGATGGACAAGCATCCTCTGATACGATGACATCTGAGGGAACTTTTTATAATGATTACTGGAATATAATTCAAGAAAAAGTGGAATCAGCATTTTCATTTTTTGCCTATAATACATTTTACAAGTATACACACAAAACTATCTCTCTCTCATCTAAACCACTAAGCCTATTGCATTTCTGGCATCACTTAAAGTCCTAATTTCCAGAAAAAACTTCTACTTATTACATATTTATTGATTATGCTATAAGCATCTTTGTTTCATAGTTGCACATTTCTCTTGCCAAATAGAATGTCATGTCTGTTGGACAGTATTGCATTTGAGTCCATGATACCTTATCACAGGACAAATGATGTGACATAATACGTGACTGCAGATGTCTATGTGGAGATGTGTCATTACACGGTTTACACTGAAGCAGCACAATTATTTTCAGGCATAACTGACTGCAGCCAGCTGGAGCCCATTAAAAACTATAATAAAAATGAAAAGGGTCTCTTCTTGTTACAGCTACTCTATGCTAATCAGTGGCCCACTGTTTATAGCCATTTTGTCAGGAATTTAACAAGCAGAAGCACACATGGTCCAAGCAACAATTCTCATCAGCATATAGTTCCTAACTCCAATAATGTCCCCATTTAACAAATCAAGGAACATATTAAACAATGTTTTATCTATCCCTAAGTCTTTCCAGAGTGGATAATTTAACTCCAGTACCAAACTAGGATACATCATCAAATTAACCAGCATTGCAGTTTAACATACTTGTTGTCAGCAATGAAATCGATAATTTCCTGCTCCATTTTCAAAAGTATCATCCTGTCCCTGCAAAATAAATGTTAAATTTAAAAGGTTTTATGCATGTCCCACTTCCAAAAACCTAAAGAATTCATTAAATGTATGGAAAAGATTACTTTAATGTATGCTGTTACAAACTTAGACCTAATTCTTCTTTGGAATATGCTGACCATTTACATATTATTTCATTTCACTCATTACAAATTATTTCATTATTTAAGAGTATTCCTTTGTGAAGTATATTGAAATATCTAAATTTTGTAGTCTTAATGTTAATTATGACATGCAAAGTACTAGGATCAAAAAAACACATCAAATAAGTAGTATATTTCAAATAAATAGGAAACTGGAACAAATCAATGGCCAAGTATTGACTGTAAATGAATACACAGCTGCATTAAAACATAATTGGCTTATTTGACAACAATAATTTTTATTCACTATTTTTCCCCCAGCCAGTATCTCTTTGTGATCCCAAAAGCAGAACTGTTAAACTATAATTTATTAATTGGGTAACTACCCAGTTACTAAGACTCTCCATAAAAAGTAAACATGCAAACCATCAGCAGAAAAAAAATGCAGGACATATTTTAAGACACCAGGGAAGGTATCTGCATTTTACAATGGCTTTCTTAGAAGTGTTGGATTAATAACTTTGATTGTAATATTCTATTTGATCCTTCTAAACATAAGAGGCTTATTTAATAATTTACCTGGAATTATTCTTTAATGTGTTAATCAGAAACTCGTGTAAGTCTATGCCTGTAGAATCCGTGTATTCTTGGCTGCAATCTGAAACAAATAGCAGGATGGAGTTGTCGGGAATGACGGTGGAAAGGTGAGGTGGAAAAGGTTTCCCCAACCTATCCTGCTTCCCCCCTGCTCAGATAAATTTTAGGTGAAGCTGTTGGTATAAAAATACATGTTTCAAAACTAGCAACCTGGCAATATAACATCAGGATGAAAATTAGATTCAGGGATTGAAAACAACCAAATAAATCCTGACTCTGGAAAGATCCAAATGTCATACAAGGGTAAGTGGGCACAGTCTGGGTATGGGGGAGAGGTGGAGTCAAATATGTCATGTGTTCATCCTGCTTTGTAAATTACAAGGGCACAAACCCCACATGACAGAACTCCTACCTACAGAGAGAGCTCTCAAGATTTGAGATCCCATGGAACCCTTTTTCTCTTAAAGAAAGTGAAAAAAAAAAAATGAATGTTCTCTAATGAGACTACCTATTAATCAGTACAAAATACAGTACACTAAATATTCCCAAGACTTTTAAATATCCTAATGTTGTCCAAAGCTTAATTTCTAAAACTGTTTTAGAAACCTGAACTTCTTTGCTGTCATATATACCTTGTATTTTAGATATTCCTCAGCAGAAAAAACAATTATAAGTAGATGTATGGTTATAGAACACATAACTGTTAGAGGTGGTTGTCATTCCTCAGTTGACCAGATGCTCTATTATTTCCCAGCTGCCCAGTTTGTTTGTTTGTTTGTTTAAGTTTACTGCAAGACTGTTTACTCATGGCACTCTTCATTTCAACTTAGTTTTGTATTTGTACAATGATTGGTATGGCAAAAATTTGGACAGTTTGGATTGTAGGCTTTCAGTTTGTGAAGGTATGACTCTTTTGGACAATGATTTATTGAAGTAGAAGTGTGTATTTCTTAAATAAACATTATGTGATAGTAGATGCGTGCAGAGACTAAATTCTGTGCCAGATAAAATGTGAATCATGTATTACACTGACGTATACATCTGCACTTTGGGGACCATATCACTTATGAACTGAGAATTGCTAATCCACTGTCTGTCTTTTAAGATAAACATGAGAGTATCAAACTCGGTATCATTACTGTTCACCAATCCAAGTTAATCGATCCAAGAAACCTAAATTTAGGGCAGATTTATATTTATTCTTCGTACAAGCTTGTCACTGAAAACAGAAGATTAAAATGTGAATCCAAAGAAATATGTGATCCTAAAAATAACCTGTCTAGCAACACAAGTAATGACACTATAAACAGAAAGAAAATCAAGTTCACATTTTTTACACACACACAGATACGTACACGTATAGAATTATATGCAGGGTTTGGTGGGAGGTGAATATGCATTTGAAATCTAGAATGTGTTCTGTGATTACGTGTGTGCCCAAATTGAGTAAGTTAAGGAAACATTTTCACATTCACCTTTTGATAACATTCTGATCTTGGGTTTTTCAGAGGTTTTATCTTTGTTTTTATCCTTTTCTTTTTCTCTTTCAGAGTCATCTTTCCTAGATTTATCCTCCTCTTGCAGGCTGGAAAAACTGGAAAGCTGTAAATGAATTGATTCCTGTTGGGGAAAAAATATAATAATTTAGGGCCAGGTTTAATAATCTCTGTCTGGCTCCCATTTTGCATAGAGGTTATGAAGTATAGAAAAATGAAAACCAGGTGCAGATTTTTTTTTCTTAAATGGTAAAAATTAAACCTGTCAGAAAATTAATTGCCCTTTAAAATGATTTAATCTTCAGGAGTCAATGGGAGGTCGTAAGGAACATCTTGTACTAAAACTTTGCCTCATGAATATTAACCTTAACCAAGCTGAATTCCTGTAGATCACAATACTAATTTTTTTTCTACGGGTTTATTTTTAAACACCTAGAAAAAGTTTCTTTATTGGTAAGCTTACATCACAGGCATTGTATTAAAAAAAAAAAAAAGAAGGACTCTGTAGTTCTATTCTATAATTCCTTATAAGGGGAAATTGGCACAAAGACAGACATATACTAGGAATCATAATTACAAATAGAACAGACATAAAGAAAGCCTCTATTACCGAATTTGCAATAAAAACTCGATTCTAGACCCAGGTCAACAATGATTTCTACTACAATGAAGAGCAGACTACATAATTGCAGGAATTCTAGGCATAAACTTATTATAATTGTTTATAAATACCATTAATAAATCATTATAATGCATAGTTACAATAAGCATTGCCTTTTAGAAAAGGTAGGAAGTAAAATTATATTTTTCATAAATAATATATATTTAATATTATTTTATTTTAGCATCAGTTTGTCCTTTCCAAAATATAACATTCTCTTGAAATGATGTTTGATATAAGATGGACCATTTATAGCATTGGGACTGGATCCACTTTTATTCTTATCTATTTTGCACTGAAAATAGATTATTTTGCATTAACTCACATGTATCAGCCATTTGATTGATAGTATGTTCACTGTTTTGAAGAAGAATGAGCCAAATCATGTTTTTCAGTTTTATGAAAAACCTATGCTATGATTAAAACTATGACAAATTAACCAACGTTAAGCCCACTTATTCTTATGTAAGAGATCATTTGATGGCAAAGCTTTCTTCCACTATTGACATTAAAATTTATGATGTAGGAAAAAAATAATCCCAATGACTAATAATGTCTCTCACTGAAAATTAAACTAATGCTCACACGACATGTGACTAAATTGATGATCGCACCCTCATAATTTGGGATTCTTAATGGTTCTCAGTAAACCTGGCCAATCTAACAAACATAAAGAAAAGTTCTCTGAAGCTAAGATTCTTTTTTGGAAGGGGCTCCATTGTGAACTCCCTGTTTCACTATGCTTATAAAGTCACACAATATAAACGATGAAATAAAACATACTTTCATCACAAATATCTTAGCTGAGTTTTCCAACTTCAGCATGTTTTTCCTGGGGATGTAAATATATAAACTTTGTAAAAACAGAGTGTAATTTGATTATAGAGTCATTTATTGCAGTTTGGGACAGAAATGTCTTAATATGCAAAGGTTCAGGCAGGTTCTAAGGATAGGATTTGCTTCTACTTGCTAAAGAAATCACTGGGACATTTCTGGTCCAGAAGACATGGCTGGGGTGGGGAAGATTCAGTTTGACAGTTAATCTTCAAGGGAAACTGAGGGCTCCCAGGCCATGAAGGTGATCTCATCGCTTCTTCAAAACTGACTGAAACATCCAGCCTCTGTATGTGTGAATCTAAAATCATAGAGGGTTGGACATATATTATAAATGCATGAGCAGAGGCTAAAGAATATCCACCATAAAAAAATGTACAAATTGATGCCATGTGTTGACAAATACTATACTCAGGAAAAAAATTATCTTTTCTATGCATAAACGTTACGGTGTTGAAAGAACACACAAAAGTGCTATAGAGTTGGTAAAAAACAATCTGTTATTTTTTAATATTTTTATTGATATGCTCAATAATAAAATACAAGTGTTAATAAATACATTGGTACAGGATAAGTTTATATCCAACAACAGTAAAAGAGTGATTCAAGTTGCAGTAATACACTGATAGGTAAATAGTATAACATTAGAAAAGCAAAATTCCTTTAACTTAAGGACAGACTGAACCATCAGATATGGGTCTGAGATCAAGTAATACAGGTAGCAAGAGTTTTTCCCACACTGGAAAATGAAGGCAGTTTTCCAAATACTGTGGATTTACAAACATTGGGGAAGCGATACAATCCATATACTGTATACTTCTGCCCGTGTTCTCTGGGATTCAGTCCGCACATTTTGTAAGTGCCGGTGGTACCTAATGAAGGCATTGCATATAAACTCAAAAGTCTGTTTCTTTATTCTCTAAAAAGGTAGCACGGCCACTTGCTTATATGTGTGTGTCTGGATGTTTTCTATCAGCCCCCTGTTCCCACCACTCCTCAGCCAATCCAAAGAGAAGCTTGCAGGCTCTCATTCTCTCCTACAAAGCTAGTCTTGGTTTCTGAGCTTGGAACCAGCAGGAACAAAGCACCATTTACACCTTATTTCTCTGCACCAATTGTATGGAGACGTTACACTTAGGTCCAGAGTGGGCACTATGATACAGATGATCCCTTAAAAAATTTCCTCCTGGTACCTTTTCAAATGGGACCAAAAGCAGATTAAGTCTATAAAGGCTATCCTTCTCTGCCTGGCATTAGGAGTGGGGGACAACTGGGGCATTACTTCTTACAGGGCCTGTCATTCTGCAGAGTTAACATATATTGTGTGCAGTACATTACAAGCCATCAGTCAACATTTAATAATATAAGCCATGATATTCACATGATTCTCCCTTTTCAATCTCCATTAAAAAATAGAAGCACAAATAAAATGCTGAAGGAAAGCTACACGTTTCTCAGAGCCCAAGTAAAATAAAGCATGTATACAAAACACAGTAATGGCCACTGAAAGAGAGCCTGTCCATGCCTTATGACATGAGTGGCATGTTGAGAAAATGATGCCAGAAAAAAAAAAAAAAAACACACTCTTAGGACAAAATCTATTAGGAATTTATTTTTGGTCCTTTTAAAGAAAGTGCTCTCAATGCTCTCTGTTTCCATGAGGGGAATTCAGAGTATTTCAATTAAAGTAAAAAGAAAAAAGCAAAACCAAACCAAACAAAAATAATGATATCTTAATCAATTTTTCCCTCCCCTGGGCTCAGGTAAACCATTTTACTTTTGTCTTGACTGCTCCCAGCCTCTGATAAAATAAGTACAATTTCAGCAGCAAGACCATTTTTTATAAAAGCTAATATGATGCCTAAAAGGCAAACAAAAATAAGTATGATGTGAAGTTTCCCATTTTGTCACGAAATAATTTTGTTGAAATTTAAATTTTTATAACCTACTAATCTTGCTGTAAGGAGCAAAAATAAGGGTAAAAATATGCAGTGATAGATTAATAATATTAAAGTCACCATCAGCTCAGATTCATTTCTGGACAACTTTTGCAGTATTGAGAAATCTCCACCAAAGGCCATAAAAGTATTTCTCCAAAGTTCAATGCACCTTATTCACTATTTCCTAAGTTTCATATGAACCAACAATTGTGTTTCTTATAGGCAAGTGCATTTTGGGGAGCTGAGAGGTAAGACATCTCCAACAAGGAAGGAGAGAGGATACTTGGGATTATATTTGGTTCAGCCTTATCAAAAGAGAGCCTTTGAGGAAATTCAGCACTACTGTGCCTACTTTTTATTTAACTTTTAATCTAAATTCTTTTGAATTCCTTTCCATTTGCAGTTTTCAGAGAGTCTGGAAAAAAACAAATGTAATACTCTGTGACAAACCATTAAACTATTTTAGAATGTTGAATAAGCAAGGGATGAAGCCAAAAAATGAATTATTTTCTTCGATTATATTTTTCTCCCCCAAAACACTGTTTAACACCAAATTAAGAGTCATGCACACAAAGGTGGATCCCGTTCATGCAATTAATGATAATGACAAGGGGATATACCTGATCCTGAAGACTTTCACCTCCTGGTCTGGCAGAAGATTCCTCACAGACAGCAAGACTGCGAGTCAGTTTACCTTTTCCTGCTCCTGACTAGGAAGGGGGAAAGAAAAGGGAAGGAAAGGAAAATAAAGGAAACAAACAGGAAACATTCTCACACTGCCAAATCATCTCCACATTTACATGACTTCCCCAAATGAGATTTTTAAAACCAGACTTCAAGTCTGCCAATCAGTACTGTCTACATTGGCTCTAAGCATCATACCTCTATATTGATGGGGACGGAAGTAAAGAGGAATGTGAGCAGACAAATTAAAAAAAAAAAAACTTTTAGTAAATTGTTTGCATCACATTGGGAACATATGAAGAATGAATTCCTGTCATTTCATGAAAATATCAGGAGGAAAAAATGGCAAAATTAATTTCTACTAAAACTAAGTTTGCAGGAGATTTGACTGAGAAGATGGTTAAAAGGATGAAAAGTATGTACTAAACAGCTGTATCTGTTTACTTCAAGGCAGAAATCAAGTAGTGAGCATAAAACATTTACTCTAAATTTTATTTAAAATAAAAACAAAACAAGTGGTCGTTTGTTTTGTAAAGTACTGTCAAATCTCTAAGTGTGAAAACAGGATCAAATACATACATTTACAGGTATTTGAACACTAAATCCTCTAATTAAAAAATATATAGTGCCAGAAAGTAAGACACGCATAAACACAACCCCATCAAAAACAGCCAGCACCAGTACAACTGGGGTCCCCCACAATATCTGGATACAATCATCTGAACTGCTGGCAAATCCTTTAACTCTGATATAAAATATGCAATTTATACCCATGATATCAGGTCTACTTAGAATATTAAGAAACCTACCTTGGATTTTCTTCTTTCTTGATTCTGAGCCTCCAGCCGCCTCTGTATGTTGGAAAGAAAATAAAACAAAATAAAATAAAACAAACAAAAACAAACAGTAAACCAACAACCGAGAGAGAGAGAAAGAAAGAGAGAAAAATGTCACTACTGGCTACAGTAGAGAAGTCAATAATAATAGCAACAGAACATCACAAACATTAGGGAGGACTCCTCCTTCCCTAGCTTTAAAAAACTTTTGACTAACTTTTAGCTCTTTTCTCTTTACAGCAACTATTGGAAAGGGGAAAAGGAAAAGCCAGCTTTGAAGTCTTTTGGCCATCATGAAGTTATCTGCCTTTGTTAACTGTTGGTATATAAAGAGTTAACACTTCTGTAGTTTAGTTAAAAGAAAATCAGTACTTACAAGCTATTTGTAAGTGCAGTTTGCTTTCCTTCTACCAAATCTCTTTCCCTTGTAAATCATGATGTGTTTCACAACACTTTTTCATTTCCTTTAATCACTCCCAGTCTTTCTTCCTCCTTCTAGTATTCTCTCTGTGGCTAGGAATTCTAGGGTTTAGCTTGTTTGCTAATAAGACTTGAGCCTTAGCATGCCCATGAAAGTCAAAGGAACACCTGCCTTTGATTTTTCTTAGTTTACCATAAATTGAGTCTTCACCTTTCTACAGAACAGCAAATTCATTTCTAAAACTCAGCTAGTCTAAAGCTGCCTGGGGAGAAGCCCTCCATGTACACCTTGAGGTGTTCTGGAAATTGGTAAGGGGATGCTGTGTGCAAATTCAGAAAATCAATACTTTCCTATGACTTTTTTCCCCAGAAAACACATTTTAGAGCATGGTTGGGTTAGGACAAAAAGTGACAAAAATTGAAAAAGTAGGAGACTAGCATTTCCTAATGATACAACTAGTGAAACTCTTTAAAAAAATAAATCTTTAAAGTATTCTCAAAATAAAAGAAGGGATCTGCACACAGTTGTATGAGAGTCAGGGGCTCTTCATGCTCACTCACCTGAAGTTCCAGTTTCTCCTCTTCATCCAGACTCTCTGATTTAACAATGCCGTTCTCTGGAGTAGCCGTCTCCTGCTCAGTCCCTCCTACCTCTGCTATCGCCTGATTCAGGTCTCCTTGCTCAGACATTCTCCCAGGTGCAAATTAAAATAACAAGATTTTATGCCCTAGAAGGTTAAGGTATCCGAAAATAAAGTCAGTGCAAGGTATTTACTATCATTCTTTAGATATTTCATATCTCTTTTCATATTCAAATCCAAATGAGCAATTTTGAGAATTTTATACAAAAGGAGGAAAAAACAAGGTGAAATCAAGTACCCAAGGCATGCACCAGAGGCAGATGCAGTTGTCCCATCCACACCCCCTGTACACACACTTGTGAATACACCTTGCCATCAAAATGGGTCACCAAATCTTAGAGACACCTAACTCCCACACAACTACCAGTCCCCTATTCTCCACTACAGGGTAGAAGCAACAAAAGAGGATATTTCTCCCACTTTTGAATAAATGACCCTCGACTTCTGACTCAAGATGTGGTATTGATGTTCTGCAGCATCTCTAAGATGACTGAAAAATTATTTGCAGATTCCAAACATAGACATGCTTCCCTAGATATAAGGAATACGGTAGTCTGCAAGGGCAAAAAATCTATTGAAAAGGTAACAATTCAGCATAAATATGGTATCTAATTTTGGCAATAAACCTTTCAGGGTCCACATTTCCAGGTTTCGAACTGACAGCTACGTTATTAAAAACGTAAGCCCTCTCCCAAGCTCCTGTCAGTTGCTGGTGCGACAAGATCCTGTGGAAGGGAGTCTTTGGCAGGCAGCTCTAATGAAGCTATCCCAACTAAACTCTACTTCTCCATGCTCACAATAGACTACAGACACTGGAAATGGCTTTTCAGAGTTAAAATCTGTTATTATTTTTTTTCTCCCTACCTTTATAAAACCCCTGACACTTCCCCTTCTGATGTGCTGTCAAATGAGGCTCATGAATAATTTAGCATTTACTTCCTCCTCACTTTTTTTAAGCTGTGAGAAAAATAGAAAGAAAAAAAAGAAGAAAGAGAAGGAGGGAGGAGGAGGAGGAAGGAGGAGGAGGAAATAGAGAAGAAGAAGAAGAAAGAAAAGAGAAAGAAGAAGGAGAAGGAGAGAGAGGCGCTGTAGCTTAGAAAGTTAGTTATTTTACAAAAAATTCCCAAGCAATGACTGTCCCATTCCCAGTCATTACAATGGTAATTATTATTGGACAAATAAGAGTTTTAATGTTTCTTTGAGAGTGTTCAATTACCATTTACTAAATCAGTAACTTTATTTCCAGCTAAAAATAGGAAGCGTGAGAAAAATCTAAACCACAGAAATTTCACTAAAATCTACCATGACAAAACAGATGGTATCTAATGATATCTTTAAAATACACAGGCTTATTCGGCAAAGGATGGTGGGAACGTAAAAGGAAGTTTTCCAACAGGATGGTAGTTTGAGTCTGTAAAGTGACTAGTAGGCAATGCATTCAGGTTTTGGGAGGTTCTAGGATATTTCATCCAGTGCATTCTGATGGATTTCTTATATTTCAGTGACACTCAGTATGTGTGGTTAATGAAATAAAAAGTTCCATTTTCCACTGGCAAACAGCTTGTTTCTCAGTGCATTGGGTAGTGGACTTCTGTTGCCCTAACTCATTTTTTAGAGCATTTAAGTAAAAAACAGACCGTGACCAGATTTAAAATGGAGTGAACAAATTGAGCTCTAATTCTCCAAACTACAAGCCAAATGAGTCTCTGATACAGATCCTGTCATGGTTACATTCAGTGAACTGCTGGATACAAGCAGGCACATTTATATAATAACAAATCTAAAATACAGATGAGATGACAGCCAGACAACAAGACCTTTACCTTTCGTGCAGAATTCCTGCTGTAGGTCTTGGCGACTTACTAGCGGCTTCTGTCGTTCTACGCCAGGAAAATCCACACAAGTGATCAGAGACAACTGGAGTCCCATGTCCCCATTAACAGTTCGGAATGCCCATCTCCATGCGATTCCCTTACACAGTGTGACACATCGTCAACCTGAAAAAAGATGAAAAGTAAATAATAATAATTGCAATAATCATGGTAGGGTGAAGGATGAAATAAATAAGACGGTGTTTCTAACACTAATGACCAGCTTCCAGCAAATCACGTTCACAGCTTGATCCAGCTCCACCTGTCTCAAACTGCCTGCTTCTTCTCTAATGAAGGCTACAGCCGGCTGTTCAAGTCAGAACGGCACCCACGCAAGGAGCTAAAATTAACAATTGCATTATGCACCGAAGATTACTCACTTCAATTTTAACCTTTTTTAGTGAAATCTCGCACTTTGTATTAAAAAAAAAATTAAAAAAAAAAAAAAAACAAGCTTGTGTGTTTGCCCCAATGAGAATCAGGATCACCTATGAGCAAAAGTTTTGCTTCCTTTTTGTAACCAAAGCCTTTATCGTAATTATAGAGTATATTATATATTTTAATGCTGTAGTTTCTCTCTTTATGAAAGTTACCTGAATAAAGTGTACTGAAAGGTTTTGATTAAATGAAACATTCTCTATGAAAGTTAAAAAAAAAAGAAAGAAAGAAGAAAACTTTTATAATGGCATGGCTGAGAAAGCTCTTTTCTCTCCATTTATAGTTTGGGAAGAAGAATGCCTAATATTCTTGTTGCAGGGTGAACACAATCTATCCATAGCCCTCCCTCCCCATCGGGATTGCCACTGCCAGCTGGGCATTCTGTTTGACAGCGAAGAAACATTGACAGAGGGATTCAACAGATTTGCAAACTTCAAGCCTGTTGAAAACAATCCATGCTATAATGTGCACTTTCTCTTTCTCACAACTCCTACAGGAGCAGCGGCAAAGACAGCTTGAATGCAAACACAGAGACGTGCTCCTAATAATATTTGCCCAAATCAAGCTGCATCTCTTCCTTTTCCCTATAACTCTACTCTGGTGCACAACAGCTAAATCCAACAGCATGCACACCTCTTCCAACATATGCCTGTCTATGAAAACACTAAATGCATCCCAGTTATTTAGTTTGAAGGTTAGAAACCCTCTCTCCCTCCTCCTTGCTACCCTCTTCTCCCAAGTTTAAACGAGCACAGCTGGTTCCTTACAGGATTTTACTGTGGCTATATTAATAACATATTGGGTTACAAAGCCATTTGTTGTGCAAAGGGAAAACAACTGTTGAAAATTCAATCACTTGTACAGTCAATAGTTTCTGGATTTATTCATGTTTTATGAAGATGGATGATTAGACTTTAAACTATGTTTCTTTCATTTTTGGAAATTATATGGCTTTTGAGAGCTAGACATGCATTTACGACAAAACTGGATTGCTAATCAATAGTAATTTTAATTTTTCAATTTTGATCAGTTTCACCATAGCTACTATAACTAATACTCAATATTAAATAGAAATCATCATGTCTTAAACATTAGAATCTATTTAACTAAGAAGCCCGTTATCTAATATGTCTTAGCACAAGCATCAGTGATGGTTATGAAATGCATTCTGGATTCTGTTTTACTTTTCCCAAGTTGAATGACGTTCTCAAGGATCATGGCAACTCTTGATTTCTCTTTAAGACCCTCATATTTGTACAGTTCACTTAGCAGGTGAACAGCAATGTAATTTCCAAAACTAAGTCTTAGATGCATTATTCCAGCCTCAGTAGGAGGATGCAAGATATAATTCCTTCCAGGAAGAGAGAAAGAACAAACTGATATTCACATAACTAACTCAAAGCGGGGACAGCCTGGATATATGTGTGTGCGTAATTACCAGGACACGTTTTGAAATAGCACCAAGCTCTAAAGTCAGTGAGGTATTATTCTTGCATGCCTGAATCATAAAGTCATCATCTACCAAGATAAAAGAGAATATGGGCATATGGGAATGAGCAGAGAGGAACATATGGATCACAAATATTTTTGTAACTGATTAAAATTGTTCTCTTTGCTGAGAAAGCAGTGCCAGGAAATCAACCCTACTTCAGCTTTCTGTTCACCAAACTAACCGGACTCGTCCACTGCCATTTAATCTTGATCTGTTTCAATTTCTTTCATTTCTGCAAATAACCCAAACTATTTTTAACAAATATCTTTTCTTCAACATTTAGCTAATAAATATTCTGGCCAAATTTCAACTGTCACAGTTTGAAGGATGGAAGGAGAAAGACGAGACTATATACAAATGCACAAAATAAAAGTTACTGTAGCTTTTTTTAGTGGAAATACTATTTTAAACATAATTTTGTGGGTAGTATTTAGTAAATGCTGTCAATAGTTTGCAAATTAAGCTACAGAAAATTAATCAACAATGCTGTAAACTATTTACCATGAAGAAAGCAAGTAAAATAATTGCTATCTCACTTTATATTCATGCTGTTTCTTATTTCTTTAGTTTGCTTTAGAGTTGAACACTGTAATGATTCGGATTGTAGATTTGAGCAAGAAAGGTAGAGAGAAGAAAGGCAAAATGAAAAGCACCAAATATGCTGTCTTTTATCATCACTGTCAAAATAGATATGTGCTCTGTGTGTGTGTGTGTGTGTGTGTGTATGTTGTGTGTGTATTAATCACTGTGCTACCAGTTGGGAAAGAAAGGTCAGATTTGATTCAAATTTCAGCAATAAAATAGTTCACCAATGAAAGGGAAATTAAAGTTAAATTGTTATCAATAATTTGGGAGTGTCACTCTATTAGCCACTTTCTTCACAATACTTGTGCTAAAAAATTAACAAGAGAAAGACTAATACTAACCCAAATTAGCATGGGTGCTTTATGATGAAACAACACAGTCAAGATTTACTTATTGAAATTGAAATGTTTTGCCAATATGTACTGCTTCTTCTTTTTAAGCTGGGCATGGTTCTGTAAATGAAAGCCACTTGTATATTGAGGTGGTTATTGATTTATCAAATTGTCACATAAGATATATAAATATTGTAAGACTATATAAGCCAAGCATATAACCCATTCTCAAAACAACTATTCTGTTAAAGTTTAAGAAAGATTTTGAACCCTTAAAATTAAGTTTAAAGCAAGAAAAAAAAAGTAATTGGGACGTAATCATTTCAAAAATAAGAACAACAATGCCATGAATAGAACGTACATACTAATATCTTTAGCAAGTCTGAAATTTTTCCAAGGTGACCAAAAATATCAATGAGAAATTTTCACACTAATTAGCCTCCCAAAATGTAATCATTCAGTAGTGCATAAGAAACACTCAACCAGGAGCTTTACCCTTTAATTAAACTCTTTATGGTCAACCTCATGTGCAGGCATTCTGTAAGGTTCTTGAGCCATCATGAAAATGCCAAAATTGTCAGAAAACCTTTTTATTGGAAGAACAGAGGCGGACATTTAAGAAAATAAATTTTCTGGTTAAGATTTTGGGGAATATAAATGTTTTAAGGAATATCCTTGCTTAAACTTTAACATAAGAGCCTGACACTTTATAAACATGTAGAAGGTTAAATATGGGATCTCACATTTCCTTTTTTAACTGTGGTAACCTGGATCAAACATAACCAAGATCAACTTTTAGCAGAATGCCAAAAGTGGAAGGAACTGATGCCAAAGCTCTGCACAGAGTAGCACCATAATAATCATGAACGCCATTAAAACTAAGGAAGGTCTGTTGTCAATAAAAACACCTGAAGAAAGGCCTTGTGCCAGTGTTTTATTTCTTTATTTGTATAACAAGTCTTTACTAATCTTCCGCTATGAGCAAGAATGTTCTACACTGTGACATGTCATTCAGGTGAACTAACACAATCTCACATTTAAAAATATTTTTTCTTACTGAATATAAATTTAAAAATAAGCAAATTAATATACAGACATACAGATCAAAGGCAGAAAATGATACTATAAGAAGGGAAATTGGAATTCTGCTTTACAAAATTTCCTCTGACATATTGATGAATTGATGACACATATGTATACAGACTAGTTCTTTGGATGTAACTCGACTCACACCGGTACCTACTAAATGCTATCATCATCATCATCATCATCATCATCATCTTAGCAGTACCTGGTGACATACATTGCTATTTATGTATCCAGTGTGGACATGGCAAGAATAAAAAGGTTAGATAGAGAAAATACAATGTTCAGAGAACACCTGCACCTTCACCAGAATCAATGCATGTACAGCCAATGTGCTTTCACCAACAAAGGGTAACAGACATCAAACTTCACTGAAGAAGACAACTCTATAATTTTTTTTCCCAAAGCTTACCCTGGATACGGTCCTGGTACAATACAAACATCAGGATGTCAATAATCTGAATGAGAGAGCTGGATGGAATGCAATACCTGATGGGCAGCCTTGTCACAAGACTGGCCCAGTTTGTGCATATTTTTGCTACAGATAAGAAGGGATTTTTGACCAAAATCAATGTCACAGAGAATGAAGCCAAAGGCTCTGATTCCATGTTAGAAAATAAGCCAAGAATCTGACAGCATCAAGGTTAGTTTTAGTTTGAGTGTGTGACCATTGAGACCAGTCCAAAGATTTTTAAATGGCCTAAACTTCCATAACCCATACAGGCAAATCGCCATCTTACATTTCCAACATCATTCTATTAAGAGTCTGGCATAATTTATCCATATGCAAGGTGATGTCATCAACCTCCAGCATGATGCAAACTTAAAAAAAAAAAAAAGTGCAAATATCCAGAAAACCACAGAGCTGCAAAGAAGCTTGAAATTAGTTAGTCTAACTGACATTAAATTCAATGACTTGGACAAGATCTAGAACCAGACTTATCTACAAGCAGAGTTGGTTCAGGTAACATAGTCATTTTGACTGGATGTCAGAGCTCTTTTCAATAACCTGTGTTCCTCTAGTGATGGTTCTATTAGAAATAAAGGGCAAGTTTACCTAATCTATGCAATTAATTCCCAGTACGTCGCAAGAGAGACCCACACATTGTTTTTCACTGGACCACTCTCTTTTCTCCTTGTGAACGAGCCTACAAATACTGCACAGAAATGACCTGAGCATATCATCTGATGATGGTATGTGTGTCTCTTTCTTGGATTTATCCCCCAAATCACATGGACACATTTGGGTTTCTAAATCCTTATGCTCAGTTTCTCTTTTTGAAAATCCTTAAGGCCCATGTTTCATAGCTATCAGAATGCCCAATTTCCTCCTTCCACACCTAGAACTCATAGTGTCCAACTTTCCAAAAGCCGCACAGAAAATCACATGCCTGCATTATTCCCAGATAAAGTGTACCCAGGGTTTGTAGGTAGGCATGATAATGTTTTAATGTGGAACAACTAATTATAATCCATACTGGTGCTGAAACATGGGTAACCTTTCAAAAAGACTGTCTCCTTAATCTTCAAGCAACAAGCCAGGATCTCAGACTTGAGCAATAGCCTCATCATTCCTAGTGTAACTGGAACAAATTTCCCAGGTACTTAAATAATTCTGTTAGGATCTTGTGGATAATGATACCATATAACTTTTCTAAGGCAAAAATGTTCTTAAGTAGTCAGATCTTCCAGGAATTTCAGTGAGTTACACACTTATCCTAGATATTTCTCTCGCTATCACTATTCTGTGATCTCCTATATCAAGCAGTACTATTTCAGGGATGAGAACTGGAAATGATCCTCTGAAATGATGATACTCTTGTTTGGGCATTATTAATCTAACTGGTACTGGAAATTCTGCATTCTACATCCAGTTCAATTCAATTTAATAAAATATTTAAAAGTTTCTTCTTTATCTGGATGTCAAGAAAACAATTCATTATTTATTTTCAGTTATTTCTATTGGAGACACTCTCTAATGAAACAATAATTTTTCATAAAGTGCATATCTTCAATTCTGGCTTAAAGGATTCAAAAATATAAAATTCAACACAAAGAAAAAAGGCATTTTTAATAAATGAGGAGAAATACTAATTTTAATAGTAATCATTATATCTGACATGAACTCTTTTCTTCTTCATTCCTACAAGATGTGAAAGAAGCATCTGTCATTTCAAAAACAATGAAATAACAAATGTGATGCAGTTAGAGGTGCCAAAATGGGAGCTAAGTGTTTGAGTTATTAAAACCTTTCTCAAAGAAAGCAAAAAGGAAGAGACATTTAGGTAAAATGAATACAAGCAAATAAAAATTGCTAAGTTGTTATTTTGTCTGATTTTTGAAATGTCCGTAAAAGTCATGTTTACTCCTACATATACATTAGGGAAAATAAGATGTTTCCATTGCTATGACATCTTTGTTTTATGTCAATACTTTGTATTTTGTACCATAAATGACTGTTTCATGCCTTAATATTGCCTTTTCAGATTTATTATTACCAAAGTCATCACTCCCAAACCTTTTAAAAAGGAATCAACATAGAAGTTTAAATTGCCCATCTATGACCTCAGCTCCCTCCCTAACAGCAAAATGAATGAAAGGATTTTCTAAGGGCGCAAAAGAATGAAAGGGGGCAAGTCCCCAAAACTAAAAGCCAAAATGTGAGCATAAAGGATCTATGAACCCAGAAGCTATGGTCACAGGAGGTGTACTCCACTTCCAAAAGGGAGGGAGAGAGGGCAGAGAGAGATTAACCAAAACGGATGTATGCTGCCATCCTAAGTATAGCTTATGGAATTTCAGAAGACACAGGAACAAAGGGAGTTTCCAGTTATGTAGGGCAGCTCTGAGCTATAGTTTTGTGTTAACCTCTTAACAGCATTCTCTTTCTCCAAGATTCAACCACCTCACCAATGAAACAACTACATTTTATTGAGTACTACACGGGTATTTTTTGACTGAGGTTTTTACATGCATTATTACATCTATTAATAATTCTACACAGATGATTATATATATTATTACAACTACCTTTTACTGAGTACTACAGGAGTAATTTTTGACTGAGTCTTCTACACAGATTATTACATATTATCCTCACATCAAACACATTTATTCATTGCTAGCCTACAACAGGGAAGACAGCAAGCTGTCTGCCTGTCCTATCTCTTTAGTGTTAAGTTGGCTGGCTGATGGCTTGTTCAATCACTGGATTCCCCAGGTCTTAGAAAAAGCAGATGGATCATTCCTTAACAAAGCTCAAAATTTGAACAAAGTAGTAAAAAGATTCTCTTCCCACCATTGTGTAAACTCCACAATCATGGGGGTTTTGCCTATTTTGTGTATCTCTATATTAACCCCAATACTAAGAATAGTGCCTGGCACATAATAGGATTTGCTGACTCAGTGAATGAAAAGAGGCTTAAAGCCCTACCTGGATTCTAATCAGTAATGGCTGTGTGACTTCGCTGTGTTTCTGCATCCTCCACCTGACGGCCAAGATATCTAATCATGCGAAGACCTATGAAAACTAATGTGGCAATAACGTTTTTTCTTAAACTAAACCAACAGTCACTAGAAGGTACCTGAAAGTAAAACCAGGACATGTTTCTGGATGTTTGGGTCTCATGAAGGTTTTGGTCTGGCTAAGCTCTGTGATAGTGGGCCAGTCCATTCAAAGAGAGCGAGGCATATTGACTGGTCTCCTACTGTGCACAATATTTTGTGGCCTTCTGGATAGGATACTGGGGAAAGGAAAGAGATGGCGCTTGCTGGGAAGCAGCTATGAAATTAATTACAGAAGTCAGCAGACAAAGGGATTTGAGAGCAAAGCAACCCAGAGGACTGAAGCATATAATAAACCCATATTCCATTGCTAACATTAAACTTAGGGGTTTCTCAATGTCTTCTTGAAAGCTAATTTTGAAAATCTATGTTAAGGAAACTAAAGAATGTAAGTAAGGAAAAATAGAGACAAACGAAAAGATATTCTCATTAAAGATAAAAGGAGAGTGCTGAAACTTTGAACTGATGATGCACATGCGGATGAGTTTCTTCAGGCTCTTGGTGCTTTCTAGTTCTGAGAAAATGATGGCATCATTAATTGCATGATTTATCATAATTAAACTGGCCAAACATCTAGGCCTCACTTATATTGCTAGGTGACAAAAAAACTAGATAAAAGCAATGTCTTTTCTTTCTTCCACACTTGACTTCTTTCAGTGTTGCATGAGGTTTCCTCCGAGTGCTTATTACTTTAACAGCTTCCTCATCGAAATGTCATTTCTCCCCTTAAGAGGAAGTGCCACACAGGGGCAATGGCGTTCCTATTACAAAGTGGAAGATAATATATTCTCATCACATGTGCCTGTTCTGCCTCTTCTTAAATGCTGGGGTCTTTTGTTTTTTCTCCCTGTTTGTTCCTTTCTCTATACTTCCTAATATAGTGTTACATAAAATTACCTACTAACACCACTGAAAACAGTCATGAAAACAAAAAAGTGCTGTGTTGAGATCAACATATTTGCTAGAAAAAATGTAAGTGTTCAAGAAATAATTCTGACTCTCCCCAGACTTTCTGAAAATAGGTGAACTTGAAATATAAAATAATTCATTTGACATTGGCATTTATATTGGTAGCAACATTGTGTTGGAATTTTTCCTCACCACAGTTAAATATCTTTTGGTGTGTTTAAATGGAAAATGCAAGAGGTTAACAACAAAACTACCTGAGAATGGGTGTGAATGTACTGCAGAAAAAAGGTCCATATTCAGGACCTCAAGTGCTGAAGAACGTGTTGCAGAAGTGTTTCATGTGATGTCTCTTTCCCTAGGAGACAAGAAAAGCAGCCAGGAGAGTGAACGGAGCTATGTACCTTCGGAGAGAGGACTTACGGAGACTCTGGTACAACAAGTGTACCGTATATGAAAATAAATATGCAAAAGAGTGTCTCAAAGCCTTTATTTCTAAGCCATCAAGGGTGTGACTTGTGTTTGGGGCCATGCTTTAAACACTAGCATTTTGAATAAATGTTCTAGATGAAGAATGCCGGCCATAGACTCTAAGTTCCTTGGACAGAGACAGCCTTCAGGCCAGCGTATCTTCCAACTGTTGTTTAGTGCAGAGCAGGAGCACTGTTGATACCAGCTTGCTGAAAGGATAAATGAATACATTCCTGGGAGGAAAACATTTTCAGGAACCTCACAACACATCGATGCAGCAGAATCTGCGGTTCTTTTTTTTTCAGTGTGTCCACGGCTTAGCCAGAAGGTACGTTTCCACTTAAACTATCTGAATTGGTGTGTGTTTGTTTGTGTCAGGCACAGGCAGCACTCAGGCTCTGGGGCCATCTGTGGCAATGCTGATTGGACTCCAGATGCCCTGTTTGAGAATAACCGAAAGAGACCATGTGGTTGGTCATTTGTAAGAGTAGGGCTGCAGTTTGAGGTTGGCCTGCCTATCATCATTGAATGTGAGAACTACGATCACATGAACATGCTCTACCTGAAAAGGCTGGCATGGCCCGATGATGTCAACCTCCCCGTAACCCCTGCCTGCTGTAAGCCTGACTTTATCTGATGTTCCTCTTTTTTCTTTTTAAACAAAACATTCTTCTTTGAAGGAGAAGTGAAAGAGTCAGTTACATTCAAGACTAAAACCATTTTCAGGTGAACATCTTCTGCATGATGGACTCTCCTACTTGGGCGTTCCCTGCACAAACCTGACAATAAGACCCTTCAATCCTAGCAAGCCAGAGTCAAAGAAATTGGGTTTTTGCTTTTTTGTCATCTTCATGTTTCAAAATATTTAATACTTTTCAATGATCTTATAAAAAATAAATGCTGGTATAATCTCTGTGAATTATTAGAACTTGCTATCATTACCTGTTACTAAAGAAAGAGGAAAAAGCAGATTCTTAAACCATGCCAAATGAAGGAACTAGCAGAAACTACTGATATTTGGGAGGAACACAGTCAATCTGAACTCATGAAGAAAAAGGGTTAAATTGTGCTCAGAAACTCCCTGGGGTTTCCTGATGATGAAGTTGAAGATTTGGGGATTTTATTCACGGATTCTACAATGCCTAAGCTAAGTGCCTGGAAGGGGTAATTAGTTTTGTACATGGTTGTTATGGGCACACAAAATAGTCTTAAAGTGTACTTTACAGACACTACAGTAGAAGAAAACTGTTGGTACACATAGTGCAAACTGGCATTTCAGAAAGGAAGACGTGAAGTTAACCCACCCTCTTGGATGTCTCTAATGTTTAACCTTGCACTTGAAAAAAAAATGGGATGTGGCATTCCTATGACAAATGAAACAATCTGATTCCTGAAAGGGAGGCTGAAAATCTGGCATTACACAAAAGAATAGGAACGTAAGAAAGTGTGGTTTTGAATGTTTACAAGAGTGTACATCCAAACTATGGATGTGGAATTGCCAGGGTAAAATTATCCAGCAAAGAATCAAAATTATGCTTTGATATATCACAGAAATGAACTATCTGTCAATCTCATGTAATATGAAATACTCAGCTTCTGAGCTGTGAGCTTATTTGTGAAACCTTCAAGATTTTAAACGTAGGTAAGAAAGGAGAAGCCAGTAGTTGCATTTGTAACATATAGCAAGGTACTGCCAGAACTGGAATCTTTTTTTGTTGAATAGTCTCCTTAATAAAGTCTAAGGCCTAAACTTTGGGAAAAATCTTATGCACTGGGAGAAATTATTACCTTTCTGCGCTCATAATGATAATTAGGAAGGAAAGAAGGAAGGAAGAAAGGAAGGAAGGAAGGAAGGAAGGAAGGAATGCCGGCCGGCCCGACTGTCAAAAACTCTCCTGCAAATATATGAAAGTGGAATATGAAATATTTGGAGGACTGTATTAATATGATGAAGATCGCAGCAAAATTTAATTTTCACAAATAAATGTAAAACTGTGAAAACAAAATGGGTCATTTATTCTTCATTGCTAGCACCTAGGAGAGAGGACTGCTCATAATTATAGATAAGTATAATATTAGGAATAGCATTTCCCTGTATTTGATAAAGTCTGATAAATAGAAAAATGTGTTCTACACCTCAAAAATTACATATTTTCAGTAGACAAAGAGATATAAAGAAAGTAAAGAACACAATGAGATCCTGTTGCATCTCAAAACATATCTGCCTGATGACAAGAGAAGAAATTTGAATCTCCAAGTACCAAAGAAGTCTAAGCATATTTACATAAATGACTACTTTTAGTCAGTCTCACAGGCATTATTAGTATCCTAATTTTAAATGTTTATGTGTGCCCATATATAATTTGTGTAATTTGATTCTTGTCAATTTGCAAATGTAAAAATGGCAGATCCCAGGTATCTAAAATCCTGTGTGGTTCAGAACCATCCTTATATCCTGGTAGACTCTGTTTTCAGTTCTGGGAGCACTAGCCCTCTGCTGGCAACTCTGTGGCCTGACCACTCATATGGGGCTTGGGCATACCCATAGATGCCAATTCCAGATCGGGCCATGATTGCTGTACACTTCAGAGACTCCAGCAGGAGCAAGGAGAAGATAGCATGCCAGCCAGTGGAACACGTTGACTATTTGCCCTACTGGAAATCCACTAGGCTCCCCGAGATGCCACACTTAAGGTGATGCTGCACAACTGAAAAGAAATGCTGCCCATCTAAGTACTAAAAATGCTCTGTTTTTTTTAGGTTTCCATTTTATTTTAATTTACTAAAAAATATATACTTCCAAAAATTTACACTTTTATATTTAGGACTATTATTTTCCCAAAATGGAGAAGAACAAAGTCAGAGATGTTACTTTACAATAAATAGTAGCAAGAAATTTCTGAGGGAGGGACATTGTAAATTTCCTGAGAGGGAAATTTGTGTTCTCACTTACTTTATGAGTTTCTTCTCCTTCTCCTTCTCCTTCTCCTTCTTCCTCTTCTTCTTCTTCCTCTTCCTGTTCCTCTTCTTCTTCTTCTTCCTCTTCCCCTTCCCCTTCCTCTTCCTCTTCCTCTTCTTCTTCTTGTTCTTCTTGTTCTTCTTCTTCTTCTTCCTCTTCTTCCTCTTCTTCCTCTTCTTCTTCTTCTTCTTCTTGAAAAAAATTACTGCAGGTGATCTTCAAGACTTCCTGACTTCCAAAGTGCAGTATTTTGGAGTGATACTGCATCAATATCATTGCAAAATTTCATTATAAATTAACTTGTCATGCATTACGATCCAATTTAAGACTAGATTACATTTCCTTTTAATTAACTAGAAGGACTGTTACATATATTTTTCTCTTCTTTTAATCTAGCATCTCTCTCAAATATAGTAAGAAGTGATCAAAGCTGCAAATAGAGTCCAACTCCAAGGGTCAATACAAAAAGATTGCTGCTTCTTTGAGAAGAATCTGTAAGTGACTTATTCCTCTCTCACATAAGTTATTTTAAAATGAGGAATATGGTACTAAAACATCTAGTAGAATGCTTGGAATTCAATAATAACTTGATGAATTACTTATTTAATGAATTAAAACATAAATTTAGCTAGTCATGAGATTATAACACCTAATCACAATGCAAAATGAATGTGGTTTCATTCTTAAATTAGTTCCCCATTATCATTATCACTGCCACAAATCACATTGCTAAATAAAACTAGTTTTACTATGACATAGCTTGAGATTTTGAATAAAAATTAAGTTAAATGTTAATATAAATAGTATCAATTTAGAACAATTTTAATATACTTATTGGAGACTCACTCTGTGCCTGACAGTATTTTGATTAAAGAATATAGTATAATAGGACTAGCCCTTGAAGAGTCACATTTTAGAGTGGAGGAGGCTGAGTCATAGATATATGAAGCATATCAAATATTTCACTCTAGGGGTGAGGCAGAGCCTAAATTCTGATAGGTTGGTTCTGGGGCTTCAATTTTATCCATAGGCTTTCGAAATGAGTGAGGATAATAGTTACTACATGCCCGGCAATAAATACTAAAGACATGCCATAGTGATGCCAGTGGTAATTCAGGTGGAGAGAACCGCAGGGGTTAGTTGAGGCTGCATGTTTATTCTAACCTTTCCAAATCTCAAAAAAACCTGTTTACTTTTATATTCAGACAAGTAAATATAAAGACTGAGAAGAGATAGAAAATAATGAATTAATTTGGATGCCTGTTTGCAGTATTAATCACACTCGAAAACAGGTTTGTGGTTGAAATATAATTACCCATTTCATTAAAAAATAGAAAAGTAAAGACAAGGGAAAAATTGTTAATAAAGCTAAAATTAAGAAGAAGTACATTTAATAAAATGTGCAATAAAAGGAATTTAGTCTATAAAAAGGCATGTTTGAAATTAATGTCAAAGACAAACTAAAATAAAAACCCTACACCTACACACAACCAAATAATTTAATAAAAATTTTAAAACTAGTTGAATAACACCAAAGAATGTCAAGATTTATTAAATAAACATTTACATTATCATAAAATATGCTTTGTACTTGGAATAAATATCAAAGTCAAAACAACTCAAAATCATTATAAACAAAGTCAAGAATAATTTTGCAACATGACTTGGGCTAAAATTTCTTAAGAATTCAGGGATACTTTTGTGTGGAGCCACTGACTGGAATATTTTGTTCTAAGCTTGCTTCCCTCTACAAGAAACCAGTACAAAAACAAATCAGGAAAAAAATAACAGTTTGTGGGAATACCCTATAACTCCATGTAAAGAAATTAAATTCCCTTGTGCTTGGTTGGCTTAGATTCAGGGAAGGGTATATAAGCGACAACGTAGATATTCATTGGGAGCATTCTCAGTATATACTATTTATTAATCTCCTTGACTGAGTAGCCCCCAAGTAGGTTTGCCACTTTTAATCAGCTCCTACTTCAACCACTATTGTTTGAACCGCAAGGTTGGAGTTGAGGTTCTGAGGAGATGGGCACAGGCCAGTTGAGCCACCATACAGCGAGCAATGATCTGGGTGTTTTAGAAACCACAACAACACACACATCCTGTCATGTTTCCTTTAGAAAACCATTAATGAGCAGGATACATTTTACTGCCTTCCACATACTGTGCATACACTAACTAAATACCCTGATGAGAACCAGCATTACAATGACGACTAGAGTACAGCCCTGCCCTCTAGCAGACTCCAGGGGAAAGTTGTATTAACTCTTTAAAAAATGGGATAGGGTTCATTAAGTGGCTCTTCATCTGCAGCAGTGCTTTCGAAAACGAGCACGGTTTCATGGACAAATGCAATATTTACCCAGTGAATTCTTTTCTTGTTTCTCAAATATAGGAAATGACTAAATCCTGAATGTTTGATATAACCTCTTGCCTCCTAATGCATGTTTACACTATACAAAACAACTCAGTGGTAAAGTCATTTGAAAAGACCTATTACCTACTGCAATGTAGAACTAGATACATGGCTGTATGTGTGTGTTATCTAAGTACACATTTTGATTCTGCAGATATTTTTAGAGTGTCCATGTATAGCACTTTGCTCAGAACTTTCCACTTACTTTAAATTTTTACTTCAAAAACAAGCTCTTATAATTTCATGAGAGTTTTATGATCTTGTTATCATATTAAAAAAAAAAGCTTAGGCTGTTTATGATCTTGTTATCTTATTTTTTTAAAAAAAGCTTAGGCCGAGGGCAATAGTGGTGTCCTTTATACTTATCTACATAAAGGCCACATAAAACCTAGGACTCGGTTCTTCTAGTCCTGTATTCTTTCCAACTTGCTTTTGTGCATATGTAGACAGACATAAATATAAACCAAGACACACTTGTGTTAAACTTATGTATTCTGAGTTAGGGTGGTCCACTCAGCTTTAACTTTTAAAATCATTCCTTTAAGATCTGCAAATTCATTGGCCTCCAAAGGAGCGAAAAGTTCGTTTCTTTCAGTGACCTAAAATTTTTCATGTAATTTGAATGTTGGAGAAGTCTCACTTGAATTAGGTTACACACACACAAAATAGCAGGTGGGCTAAGTCACTCAGAGTATGCAAGTGACACTCCTCTGAAGCCCCTCCCTGAATGCCAGATCAGGCCACATAGCAGCCCGGAGTTGGTTCCAGCTCAGAGAACAGAGCAGCAGCTGCTGGGAGTTGGCGGCAGCCCAAGTCTCAGCTGTATTCTTGGCCTTCTGCCTCCTCCAGGCACTTACCCGGGGCGCGTGACCAAGGAAACAGCTGAGCCCCCACCTCAAAGAGGAAACGCAACCGCCACAGCCCCCGCCGCCACCTGCTCCGGAGCCAAACAACCAACAAATTCCTGCTCAATTTGAAGGGGTAAAGCGGACTGCTGATTCACTCCTAGGAACGCCGGGGCTATTTCCACTGAGGATAGAGGCATAGCTCAACAGGATTGGAACGCCGTCGTGAACGCTCTGGCAGAGCCACCTGGGGCCATGAAGTTGCAGGGAATCAGAAATGGTAGAATAGCAGTTACCAGAGTCCAGGGATCGTGGGAGGGATGATGGAGAGAGTCTGGTCAACAGGTACAAAGTTGCACTCAGGAGGAAAAAGTTCTGTTCTAGAAGTTGCTCTATAGGATAACTATAGTCAACAATATTGTATTGCATATTTCCAAATAGCGAGAAGAGAGGATTTTTAATGTTCTCACCACAAAGAAATGACAAATATTTGAGGTGAAGGATATGCTAATTACTCTGATTTGATCATCACACAATGAATACGTGTCGAATACCACATTATACCCCATAAATATGTATGCGTCAATTAAAACCCAAATCAAACTTTAAAAGATAGTTTAGATGTTCAAGTCACAGGGTTCTAGTAGATTTCAAACACTGCTTTAGATACTATCTGCAAGAGTTTTTGAAGATACTCCTTTTCTGCAACAGTAATTTTGATTTTCGTTTTATAGTGCGCTGAAAATTTGCCAAGAACATGGACGACGGGACAGCTCACTTTCATGTGCAACAATTTCCAAGAGGATCCTAGGTTACACAGCATAATTACAAAACTAAAGCAAATATGTTAAATGCCCTGCACCTTTTTTGAGACGCCCAGTATGGCCTTCTTGAGTGCCACGAAGCATTAAGATAGCCTCAGGCATCAGCACACATTCCAGGTCCAAATCCAATTCTCACGGCCCAGCAGGCAAGCTGGGACAGTGGAAATGCGAGTATATGGCCCAGCATTACTCCGGAGGACTGTGGGGGTGAGCATGCCACTTCCCAGAACCGTGGCTCTGACAGCTTCAACTGCACTCACGTCAGTGCTATTAAGAGATGTTCCTAACTTCAAACATTGTGAAATCTCACCCCGCTCCGAGGACACATCCCTCCAGATCTGTCTCCGATCAACACGGGAGGCTGTGCTTTGTGCTATTAAAAATTTCTCTGGAACAAGAAAGGCAAAATGCTGACGTTCTATGATGCATACATGGGGGTTTGTTACACAATTATCTCCATTTTGTGCACATTTAAAAAATTTCCATGATAAAAAGTTCAAAGTATAAAAATTTGTCTGGGGATTAAATCATTGTCAGATGCAAGAACTATGCTCCCAAACTGGGCTTCTGTCCAGGTGGGAGAAACTCTGATTTGTAGGTGATTGCTTATTATTTCCGGGGAGAATGTGAGGGGTTTAAAAACCTTATAGATCACAGCTTTTTTTTTGAAAAAACTGATCCACATCGAGTGAAGCCTTTTCTCCCTAGCAGATATACACAATTTTAATTCAATTCTGGGGTGACCGTTTAGATACATTTGCTCTGGGGCATCGTGAAGTTTCTGTTGTTATTTTTTTTAATTTGTACAAATTTAGAGGGTACATGAGAAATGCTGTTACATGTATACGATGCACAGTGATAGAGTCAGAGTATTTAGGGTGTCCATTGCCTGAGTACAGTATCTTTTTGTTAAGTATGGTCACCCTACTCTATTATCAAACACTTAATCTACTCCTTCTATCTTGCTGTATGTTTCTACCCTTTAATTTACTTCTCTTCATCCTTTCTCCCCCCAACTCACTCACCCTTCCCAGTCTCTGTTATCTATCTTTTTACTATCTCCATGTGATCAAAATTTTTAGCTCCCACATATAAGTGAGAATACGCAATCTTTGTTAACTTTTTTTACCCTTCTGGTAGATTTCACTTGGTGGACACAATTCTCCCTTCAAGTTCTTCTTGCCTCTTGTAGAACTGTCTCTTCTGCAGAGAGCTGCACTACCTCATGCACTCTCTTTCCTAGAATAATCCACATCCAATAATTCAATAACTGATCAAGAGCGGACTGGAAGCCCTGAGATCTCAACCCTTTGTGGGACTCTCTGAAGGTCATTCTAGTGGCAGAGCTTTCTGCAGGATCAGCAGAGGCTGTCCTCATCCTCTGGCCTGAACTGCAGCCCACCTTCTCTCTCTGCCCAGTCCTGTTCCCCTCTCTGTCCCTCTGTGGGGTTGGTCCCAAGAACTCTCCTTAGTAAACATCCTGCACATTTAACTCTATCTTGGAGTCTGCTTTCCAGGACCCTGCCTACAACATTGCAGGACATCCTTTCGGAAGGGTTGAAAATGCTTTGCAGTAGTGATAAAACCCAGGTTAAGAATCACCCCTTAGTTTTAAGCCATTTTTAGCTTTTCTTAATCACCTCTCTAATACCTGGCATCTCATCACTGCTCCAAATTGTGCAATATTTCTAAAAGCATTAAAACTATACATACGATATGCACATGTATGCCAATTGGTACTGCTGAGCTGGCTTATATGGGATCACATAATTAATTCTTAAAAATAAACCATACACACTATGATTCTTTCCAATGGTGTGATTCTCTTCCACACCTGAAATCTCATCTTATTTTGACCTTCAACTCTCAGAGGCCACTATAATGCTACATAATTCTCTAATCTCAAATCCAAAGTATGTCTACCATGAACACCTCCAACAATTATATCCTCAAACTTAATTTTAAAACCACCAATAGCGAACACCAGGCCTGACACATAATAGACATTCAAGATATTATGATTACATATTAGTTAGTGCCCATAGAGTGTTCCAAAACGTATACAAATTATCTCATTTCTTACTTCACAACCACAAATAGCTATGTCACTGTCTCCTTTATACACATGGGACAACTAAAATTCAGTAAGGTCAAGGAACTTGCCCAAGGTAACACAATAAGTACAAAGGCATCCACTGTGTCTCATTCACTCTCCAGCAAATATGTATTATTGTTGCCTACAAAAGTACTCTTTTGGGAGATGAGGCAGGACATAAAAAGGTCAATGAGAATTGAATACTGTTGATTTTTTGAATTTTATAGATGGTCATAAGAAATTTATAAGTGTTCTGATTTCTTTATGCTGTATATATTTTCAAGTTTCTATGTTCCATGCAGAGAATGTATACTAGCAGTTCAAAGATTCTAATAAAGGAGCTGCCTAAATAATTATAATAGCAACTAACACTTACAGCATGTTTCTATGTGCTGAGCAGTATTCTATTCCATGACTTTTACTGGTGAAGACACAGAGTCACTTTATCTCTTTTCCTTTTTGTATCTCATTGTTCGCCATTTCTCCTTGTGGATATGGCTGGAGGAGGTGAAGTTTTAACAGCACAAATACACCATTCTCACGAGTACAGCTCAATAATTGATTTTTATGCTATGACAATGAATCAATGAGAGAATATTAAATTATATTCTGTATTTGATGTTTTACAAGACCGAGATTTTTATTTAAATTGGTCAAAGTAAAGCACTTGGTCTCCTGGAGGATCCAGTTTTAATTGTACAGATAATCCACGTGTATGTGATCCATGTGTGTAATTAGGCCTTGTTATGCCGGTGAAGTAGATAAAGTATTATTGACCCAGCTCCTACTGGGTGTAAAAAATTCTGCTAAAAATTGTGAGATGCAAGGATAGATGTAGCCCTGTACCTGCCTTTAAGAAATTTATAATCTGCTAAAAACAAGGAGTTACTCAATTTAGCTTTCCAACTGCGTATTTTCTTTGTTTTTCAGTAAGTATGCTAGGCAGTGAATTCCAAATGAGTCCTTATAGGATTGTTCACTAATTTTCAAGATAAAGGGTTAATTTAGACTAATTCATTATTTGGGGAAAAACCCCACAACTATCTCTCATCCAGTAAGATAAAGAGAGTAGTATTCCACAAAAAAGAATAGAAGCATTTACTCAAAATCCTCAGTCAAAAGTCAGTAATTCTCCTTTCTGATAATTACCTATCAATAATCTGATAATTATCCCCCAAGAAGTGAACTTTGAGAATGAAGTTAGTCATCATCTTAACCTCTTGTTACACACACTTGAGAGTTAGAAGCAACATTCCTCTGTCTTTCCATGAGAGTTCAAGTATTGCTCTCCTTTTCCAGAACTTTCTCCAAGGATGACACAGAAGAGATTTCGAGGACACAGACTATAGCCAATAGCAAGGATGGTTTGAAAGAGCATAAAGTGAGGTGTACTTTTATGGTGTATGTGCGGGTAAGCGGGTGGAAGCAGAGTAAGAATTTGGCCTGCTCACATCTGGAAGGATGGGACCAGAGGCAGAAGCTGAAGCTAAGAACAAATTCAAAGAAATGTAGGAGAGCAAGAGGTCCTCTGGTGGCTGAACTGATCATTTATAGATACTGTCTTGTGTTTTATTCAGAATTGGAAATAGACCAGCCCCCTGTGTTCTCCTGGAGGAAATGGAAAGAACTATGTAAAGGCAGATATTTAAAAGATTTTTCAGTGATACCTCATGATTATTTATTAAACCACCTCTTGCATTGCTCTAGGTCAAAAAGGGGAAAAAGTCAAGGTCCAAAAGCGGAGAATCCCTGAGAAGGATGCCAGGAAGGCTTGTCAGGGCTAGAACACTGATCTGTCCCTTGGCAAAGCCTCTCATGCTCTCCCTATGCCAGCAGATGGTGCAATGCACACCTGTGACTCTTGTCACAAAACAGCTCTCTGATGTTTTTATTACAAGAACTTATATGACTCTTTACACACCCAGGTGTCATTGTGGACCAATGTCTTTTGACTGAGCTACTCCTGAACTAATATAGTGCTTTTGGTATAAAACAGGAAGCCCCTCCATCAGTCAGAACAAAACCCCAGCCACCTCTATTCTCTAAATGTTTCCTCCTTTTGAGAAACTCATCTTACAACATGTGATGAATTACTGCTTCAAACGTGTATATTAACCAACAAAATGAGATTCACCCCTTTATTAACAAATCTCCTAGCTCTCTACCACCCACTTTTCATGATCTGTTCCTCCTCTGTGTTCACCTTGATGTCTCTATCAGGCTACATACCTGCACTTCGGCACTTATCCCAGGGCCTTGAAATTATCTGAGAGTCAGGCTGTAAGTTCCCCAAGGGCAGGGATTGTGCTTTGCTTATCTCTGGGTCTCCAGGACCCGCCAAGATGTCTGGAATACAATAGGAAATGAATACATGTTTCTAAAAATGTAAGTGTCTTCTACAAATGTCTTCTAATCATCTAAACCCAGAAAGATCTATTAATTTTTCAATTGCTTAAAACATTAACTATTTATGTTATATTCATATTATCATATTTTAAAATGTGCTTTTAAGGCATAAATGTAACCAAAAAAATCTGAACTTGTGTACTGTGTGCTGTGTCTACCTGAAGAACACAAGTGTTTGTGGAGTCTGTATGCATTCACAAGCATGTATGTATGTGTGCTGGGACTTAATGTAAAAAGGATTTCTTAAAATGGGTCTGTGTAAAAAAAGTTGCGAGAATAGATGACATCATGTTTTCATATCTATTTGAAGAAAAACTTGCAATATACATAGCTCATGTCTTGATTATCAAAGTCAGCAAGAGAGAATATGGGCTGTGTGGGGTTCCTGCTGTGAAATGCAAACATTATCTGTGAAATTCAAAGACTTTATCATTTAAATATGAGGATTGATGCCTCTGATGAAGATAGAGCATCTTAGTTAAAACAAACAAATGATTATCTTGGACAACAGTGTAAACAAGACCCTAATTCATGAAGCTGCTAATTGCTCTTCCCAGCTGCAGAAGATTGGCCTGCACTCCATCTCTCACTGCTCACCCTGTGAGTAACATTTGTACACTCTCTCCTGAAATTCAGCACAGCACAGGTCCAGCCTTACACATCAGAGCCTGGGGGCCAAAAAGGGGTCAGTTCAGGAAAGAATCTAAAAGGCAGATACTTAAAGGAATCAAGGGCTTCATTTTATAGACGTATATTTACTTCTATGGCTGTGCTGGAATTAAGCTCATATTTAAATTACTTTATTTCCTCACAAGACTTACGGGTATGTCATCAGGAGAAAAACTTCAGCAACAGTCTTTGTAACCAAGAGAAATTGATATTACATGTCACTTTTTGAAAGTAAATCTAAAAATTGATACCTGGATAATGATCTTCACAAACTCCCAGAGTTGTTCATATTTAATTCAACTTAAATACAGATATCTTAACTCATGGTAAACAAACAATAGCTATCGTGTTTTCATACATTATTTCATAACAAAATGCCAAAAAGAACACTTTATACATAGTGTTTTTAATCCTCACTGTAACGAATCATTCACTCATGGAAGGCAGAAGAAAGAAAGAGAAAGAAATAAAACAGGTTCAGAAAGGATAAAATTCCCTGCCCAAGGTCAAACGGTATAAAAATTATTCAAACGCAGTTCTCGAAAACCCATGCTGTTTCCACTGCCTGCCATCACAGTGCCCAGTCTATGGGTCTGGAGTGTGTTCACCAAGAAAGGAATGCAACACTCACCCATATAATCACGGGTACTGATTAAAGAAAGATGCCGAACAGTATAAAAACTGTATCTTCTATCACAAGAGAGTATTATTCCAGTTATCACTATCCAGAAATGTGCAATTACTTTTTATCAGTAATGTTGCTTCAGATATCCCACTAACATACAAAAGTGCACACTCAACACTTGATTCTCTAGTAATCTTAAAACTGAGAACCAAATTAACTATAGAAGCCCCTGTTACTGTAGAGTGAATGCATGACCACTGGTCCAAGGCCCAAATGTTGTCATATCTGGGAGAGCTCTTTCTAAGGTTTATGGAGCCTCACCTCGACCACCATGCTAGGATTCAGGCTTGGAGATTACTTTGAGGAATAGAGCAGACCCTAGGCTGTTGCAACCTCAACCCACAGCTGCCTTTTAGGACTAAGTCAACTGAAACTATCTTTGAAAAAAAAAGAATGCCTGTGGGGAACATAATCAGAGTTTAACATAAGAATGATCAGCGTGACACTGAATGGAAGGAAAACCTCCTGTTTCTAAGATTTGGAATGGAGTTTTGTAAAAATCTGTCTGTTCCACAAGTTGAATCAGAGAAAAAGTGAGGTGAAGGGTTCCTCAGCCAACTCTTCTCTGCTCAACCAAGGAAACTGGAAAAGCAGATTCCTCAGGCTGGTAGTAGGCTTCTCAGACAAACTTCCTCTTGGAAAAGCATCTTATTTAACCAGGCAGCGCTCAAGTCTGACAGACGTGAGAGCAGTTTTCTGGTTCTGCAAGGGGACAGTGTCCACAGGATAGGAGACACGGTACTGTCCAGCTTGCCAACATGTCTGCCCCCACAACAGCACCACAACGCTTCAGGTATCACCAGGCATTTCAGCTGCCCTCCCCCTCTGCCCATGGCTACAATTCTATCCACACCTGCTTCTACACCGGCAGATCCACGTAGCCATTGGCATCCTGTATAGCTCAGCTCAAACACTAGACTCTGAATGCATTCCCCAGTTGGTGCAACCAAGTCATTTCTGTACAAAGATTTGTGAATTATCTAAGGCTGGTGGATCATATGTAAACTGTATATATCTGTGATGTCTGTATATATGTAAACTGATATCCATTAACAAATATATCAGTCTATTGTAAAAGGAGGAAATATAGACAAAAACAAAACAAAAAACAAAACAAAAAGCAGAGAAGTGTTATGGAATGGTTAACTGCATGGACTCTAAAGCTGGACATCAAGGGCTTGAAGACTGACTCCACCATTGACTCTGAGCAAGTTACCAAATGTGTTTGCGCCTCAGTTTTCCCATCTGAAAATGGAAATAATAAGGGTCCCTAACTCAAAAGTGGCTTGGAGGATTAAGCACATTAATATACATAAAGTACTCAGAAGAGTACTTCACACAGAGTTGCGCTTATACATGTATTAGCCATTAACTCATTCACTGAGAGAAACATATGCATCTATTCAACAGATGTTTATTGATATCACCTGATCAGAGCCCTGGCTAGAATTAAACTGCCAATACTTCTGGAGACCTGATCTTCCAGACATTTCTAGAGACCTTAGTGTCTTTAAAAATTATAGCTACTTCAGAATGGTATGGGCTTCCAGAAGCCCCAAGGTAGCCACCACTGGGCTCTTCAAGTTGTGAATGGATGGCAATTTCTGAGGGCGTGTACATATATGTGGGAGGTAACTGGATGAAAATTCTAGAGTTGTCAGTTTTTCACAGTAAGTCTGAATGAGAGAAATAAACATGTCCATGAAAATCGTTTTTAAAGCAGAAAAGTTTACAGGAAAGGATTCTAAGAAAAACACCGAATGAGGAAATAGGGGAAGGGTACCGGGGTAACACAGTCAAGGACTATGTCAGCCAGATTTTTCCAAATTCCAAAATTTGCCTAGGATCTCTGCCTGGAAAAAATGGAATTAGTACCCGTTCTGAAGAACGTTTCTCATAGAGATCATATCTTTTTTATGTCTTTTGTTTGAAATAAAGCATATTTTACTTATATAAATTGATACTTTTACCTCATATAACTGTGCAGATTCAGTTACTTGATGTAACTAAATGGTAGTGTAATTCTGCCTTTTTTAATTTTAAAATTATTATACAGTAAATTTGACTTGTTTAGGTGCTGTATGGTTTTATTAATTTTGACACTTGCATAAATTTATATAACCACCATCACTAATTATCAGGCTACAGAACAGTCCTAGTTTTTTCACTTCCTCATACTACCCCTTTACAGTGACACCCCTCCCTTTGTCATATCTCCTAGCAGTCACCAATCTGTCCTTTGTCATGATAGTTTTATCATTTTGACATGTGGTATAAATGGAGTCACACAATCTGCAATGTCTAGAGATTGGCTTCTTTCACTCAGAATAATTCCCTTGAAATCCATCCAAATTATTGTGTCAATTAGTAATTAACTCCTGCTTATTGCTGAGCAATACTCCATTCTATGGATGTGCTGCAGTTTATCCATCCACCTTGTAAAGGATATTTGAGTTGTTCCTAGTTTTGGGGCAACTAAAATCAAAGCTGTTATAAATCTTTGTCTTCACATTTTTGTGTTGACAGTTTTAACCTCTAATGCTCACCAATTTTTATTTTAAAATTTTTCTTGATTTTTAGAATATCCAGTCTTGTGGATTAGGGGATTATTATTATATCTCAGTGGATTTTATAATCCTACACTGGAAACCCTTAATACACACAATCTTAGAGAGAAATTTGTATTCAATAATCATTCAAAACAGAAGCTGCTTAACTCTGTCTAGTGGAATCTGCTATCCTCATCACCTCCTTTAAAAATACGTTTTAAAAATAATTTTTCAATGAAAGTGAATTCAAAGTTATTCTAAGATTAGTTTGCTTTGAAATTTTATAGTATTCCTTTGTTTTTAGACTATAAAATGTCAATCATACAAATTCTACATTCTGGCAAAAAGTTTTATGTTTTAGATCAGCAGTTGTCAAATTCTGGTTCATGTACTGGCAACATCCAGATCACTAAGAACTTGTTAGAAATGCATATACTTGGGCCCCACCGCAGACCTGCTGAATCCAAAAATTCTGTATTTCAATAAACCTTCAGGTGATTCTCATGTATGTGATGTTTTGAGAACTACTGCTTCAGAAATAGCTCTCCTATGTGATATAGGAGTGCCACCATCTGAGATTTCCCCTTGAGATGACATAAGAAAACTCACATTTCCTTCCTTCTGTAATAGTATTCGTTTAAGGAACAGGATGGCTCATTTGTGTTAAAATATGGGCCCTGAATCACCAACTGGCATTTAAAAGACATACAGTATAGCTCATTTTGGTCACTGGGGCAGAGCTATGAAATCAAAATCTAAAGTGTACAGAAATCCCTGAGTCCTCATTTGGAACAATAAATTCATCATCTCACTCTCTATTACTGTTTTGCCATTTCATCAGTGGTGATGCACAGAGAAGAGGGGTACAGGCAAGTCTCCTCTCTTCATTGATTCTCTTCTATAATCTCAGCCTTAATGGGATATTGTTTATTAGCAATGAAAAAAGTGAATTCAGAAAGAAAAAAGTAGAAAATAAGCTAGCCTGGAGCACCCCATCAGTCATAATAGTAAAGATTATTCTTTTTATAATAAGAAAGCTCAAATATATACATATATAAATATATCAATATACACAAATATATATTTATCAGAGAGTATGCATATTTATTTTCTGTTATCTCTGCAGAAATATTTCTCAACAGTAAAATAAAACTTATACCCTTGCTGTAGGTTAAAACTTAGCAGAGTAAAGCTAGCTAATGCATATGATGAATTAGGTTAAGAAATTTGTAGCAATATGTTTTATGTACATAATGTAAAATATATTGATAACAAATAAATCTTTATATTTACCTATAAATATTATTTCTAAGATTTTCCATGTCTTCAAGTTAGGTAAATGGGAAAACAAAGAAAATTATTTTGATTTTTAGTTTACTTTAGGTCATAAAATAAGATTTAACATTTAATAAAAATTAAACATTGCCTTTAAATTTGTCTTTCCAAATATTTTAACAAATGCACTACCTTTGACAAACAATTAATAAACATGTTTATTATACCTACTATGCTTAACTTTTATTTCAGGGTAGGGCTGAAACATCTGCTAACCTCACCACTTCCTTTATCTGAGAAACTGACTCCTTGAGGGTAGAAAGATAAAAAGGCCACTCTGATCCTGCACATCTGCTAAAAGCAACCGTCACCCTCTGCCAACAGACACAGAAAGCACAGTCAAGGAATGAGCGTGTGCATTCCAGGTGTTTGGTTCGCTTGGCAGAAAACAAATTGAGGACAAACAGTCTGCGAAGAAAGCTCACACGGGCTAAGTCTTATCGAAGTTTTTCAGAAGATAATTGCAGGAGAAACGTATTAGTTAGAACGGATAATTTCATCCTCAATATCGGTAAATTCCATACCTTTATCTATCTGGTATTACTTCTCCCCCATGGGGCAGAAGACAGGTTGTAAATAAATAATGTAGCGCCTTTCCCTGAGTTTACAGAGGAATATCTTCAGAACACATATTTGAAGAGCAAGGTAATGTGCCTTAACTGTAAAGAATCACAAAAGAGTAACTTAAAACATGCACTTAAAAGCTCAAACTATGTGAACCCATTAGGGGAAAAAATGAAAATGGAATTCTCCTTTAAGCTTCACTGATCACTTAATATGCATCTTTAAAACTGTTTTTCATCTATTTGATCACCATTTATTTTCTGAAAAAATATTTTCTCTTAATCACTTATTCCTGGGCATCTATTTGTTCTTAAGTGTGAACCATTAGGTCCCCTAAATAAATCTCATTGCTTCAAATTAAGATGGGTGGTGAGTGCAAATATGGATTTAGATATGCTGTATTTTTTTTTCCTTTTTTTTCACTTAATTATATATCTTGTTGACACTTTATAAAAGCCAATGATACAGAATCTGACAACCCTCCAAATTTATTTTACTTTTCTTTTCCAGTTATTCATGGACTGATACAATATTTGTGACACAAACCACAACTTTATAGTATTTTCAAAACAAATATTGATACACATACAATTTCAGTATACATATTCTTAGAAGTTTCAGTGTTTTAATGGAGAGTCAGGACATGTAGAGAAAGCCGGAACAAGCTATCATTTCTATTATTTGGCAAGTATTTTATACGTAACTCAGGAAGAAAATATTAAACTCACAATGGTTCATTAACTTGGCTAGGCGAGTAAGAGGCAGGATGGAATTCAAATTTAGATCACCGTGATGTCAAACCTATCCCCTTCCTATGACACCGGGGGAAAGTGTGTCCCAAAGATATGTAAAATCAGGAGCTGATAGTCCATGGCATCATTCATGCCATAAACGGCAGCCACAAATAGATCTGTGAAGCATGCAGGTAAATTTCCACGTGCTTTGCGGCAGTTTCAAAAATTAATTTCCATGGCCTTCTTTGTCATGGCTTCACTATACCTACTTCCCTTAGCTCCTGATTCTTAGTTAGATGATACCCAGATGAGATAATTGATTTCTCTGTTTTGTGTGGCCATGACTTATTACAGGGTAATTCATATTACAAAGAAAATTAAGGATGAAATATATATCTTTCATGCTTCCTTAAACAAGAATCCCTAAATGTATCATAACAGAGATAATGTCACTGCTATGACCACAGCCAAAAAGCAGGTAAGTATGGACATTACATAGGTACACAAAGTCCCTTTCACACAGGCGGGGGTTTATAAATAGCAGGTAACATTCACAGTGCAAGAAAATAAAACAAATTATTTCTTTGAAATCACAATGCCACATGTAGCTTTTGATCAAGCACGATCCAAAGGTAAACTCAAAATCAGTAGAAGAATACGACTTTTCACTTATCACTCTCCCTGTGCCTTCAGCAAATAATATTCACAAGGCTACAGAAATCTTGGATTTCTATACTGATAAGAATTTTTGCCTGGAGAAACAAGGTAATTCAGAGTGCAGGAAGAGCAAGCCAAGTGAAGTAATTCCTGCAGAGCAGAACAAATGGCACAAATGACCTAATCGATACAGAAATAAGTACAGATTTCCTCCACAAATGGCCACATGGTAGCTTCTCTAACAAGTTCAGAAAAACATCATACTCCTTTCATGAAGATCTTCTTTACCCTTTATCGATGTGCCTCATCAGGAATACCTAAATTTTGGCTTTCTGTCAATTCAATATATTAGGTAAGTTTACCCAGACTTGCAGTAAAATATATCAGTTCATTTAAGTTTGTAGGTCTGCTTCTGTCTCAATGCTGTAAATTCTTTGGCTAACAGTGCTAACCGTTTGATCCCTGCTTAAGCCTAAGGATCCAATCAATAAATGATGAAACAAGTGATATCTCCTCATCCTTTCTTAAAACATAAAAAAAAAATCTATTTTCACAGCTAGATCAAAACAATGAGGTAATGTTTTCAGTGATTTTAGAAAAATTGATTTTAGAGCTCTCTTCTCTTGCTAAATCCTTTGGTCAAATCTTTTATTATACAAATGGCCTTCTGCTGGATATAACCATTGGTTTTATCTGCAAAGTGAACAAGTCACAAGTTTACTGTAATTTTATTTGAAATCATTCTTAGTTCTTAGATGACAGTCCCAAATTGCTCCTGGAAGGATGCTAAGACTAAACTCTCTACAGTATTACTAGACAAATCTAGGAGGCCTAGTTAACTTCCTCTATAAATCACCACCAGAGCCACAATGTTACCCAAAGCTGAGTCACATTAGTAGATTATAAAATACTGCATGGCATTTTGTGTACACATAGAATTCTGAATCACCCATGAATACACAAATCTCTTTTTCAAAGTCTCTACTGCCCATCCAAGCTTATAAAAGGTCAAATCCTGCTGTCTATGCAAGGAGTGCCTTCTAGAAACAACGGCCTGCACTCTGTGTGTTCACAGATGGCCTCTCCTCACTGAACCATTGACTTGGAAGCATTCATCATATAGAGTATAGCTGTGTTGAAAACAGATTCCAATTATGCCTGAAGAAAATACCCAAGACAACTGCCATATCATGAAAACATTCTTAATCCGACTGGGAGGGATTTTATGAGGATGCTTTATTTATGTGAGGCCTATGCAATCAATAAAACATAGTGATAAGGACATAAGAAACTCTAAAACTATGATCACCAGAAAAAAATGAATAACAAGAAATGAGGTAAGAAGTTTATATTTAATTCTTAGAACAATCCCCTTTTAGAAATGAAACAGCTGAGATTTAGAAAGCTTAAGAAACTTACTAGTAAGTTGCAGAGTTGGATCTGAGCCCAGGCCCGAGAACCTAGATTCTCTTTTCTTAACCAACTATTCTTGATAAGAGCACCTTCTAATAATTTCACTCCTGTTGGGTAGCATTAGTGCTTACTTTCAGGACTAAAGAATAAAACATAGTTAACATTTATGAACAAGCCAATAAAAATGGATCTGTGAATATTATACAAAAAAGTGTCACTAAATAATGGAAATTATAAACTGGAAGAGATCTTAGATATCACCTGGCATAATCCTGTTGCTTACAGGTAATTTCAAAAAGTAGGTTCTTTCTCAGTATTTCAGGGCAAGGTATTTGAACAAGAGGCAGGTCAGAGGCAATATATATTTCTCCAGACATCTCTCTGCCTCCAAATATCTAAATTGTTTTTGCTGCCAATGAAAAAATAATGCATTTTTTTCTAAAAAAAAGAGATTATCCTTCAGATGGCCTACAGATCAAATCATTTATTCTTCTGTGGTTTTCCTACAGAACCATTTAAATTTCATCTTACTCTGATCACAGGCACTATTTTTAATTTATTAAGGATTAATAGATTTTATAACATTTTATACTTTTTTTTCTGAAATGATTTTCCTGTTTCCTCTCTCAAACACACAAATGTGGAATCTCACAACAAATTCAAAGAATAACTTGTCTTTTGATAAACCTAATTTTTAATTCTAAAGAAGTAGGCTGGTTCATATATTTTCTATATTTTACTCTGATCAGGTACCTTGAACTTTGGTTTCAGTTCATAATCCCAATGTAATTTTAATCATTTGCTTGCAGCCCTAGTAACTAATATAGTAAATGTATGATTTAATGGGATTGAAAAAGAGAATATGACTGGTTCATACTAACTTCATATACTTTTGTCTTGGCTGATGGTGCGTTTTCTTGTTGCAGAGCAACCTAACTGATGGTTTTACTTTGTGGCCTATTACCACCAACAAAACTTTCCTCCCCACCAACGCTTCTCAGTGGTGCTCACTCTTCCATGTTTGTTTTCTGGAAACCAATATTTTTCTATCCTCAAAGTGTACTCCCTAGGGATTTACTAATTAACTTTATTGGTGAAGAAAGATTTTTCTAATTTGTTGGAATTAATTCATATTGCTTTATCATCCAAGATATTGTCTACCTATAACTTTGGATTTTTGCCAAACCCTCAATTACTCAATTCATTGTTTAGAAACATTAAAATGCATTCATCTCATCCAAACACCTATAAAATCCTACACATCAAGTTTTCCCAAGTATTTAGCCTGAGACACAATACATAGAAAACTTCAATAAATACTTGAAAAATAAGAATGAATAAATGAGTAAATGGTAATAATATCTGATGCAAAGACAAGCCTTGTTAGCCATCACCCAAGAACTCAGCTGGCTACTCAGTTCGGCTTCCATGGACGTTGCCTACTTTGATACAATGTGTTCTCGAATATACTTTGCTGGCTTCCTGATAAGAATATCAATGGTGTCAAAATCTATTGCTTTCTACATGTTTCTAAAGCCTGCCACAGTCTCAGAGAAGTAAGATAAGGTGTTCCTCTTCTAAGTAAGGTTTTATTTTTTGGGGTGTGTGTGTGTGTGTGTGTTTAAAGTGGATGGGTGAATGGAAGTTCATTCCATCAACATTACACTTAGCATTTCTTAAAATGTTGGAAACAAATTAAGAAAGCAAACTCATTTCATTTGTAACCAGCTGGACCCCTTCCTTTCAAACAAGATTATTTTTATAGATCGGGTAAAACATGAATTCAGTTCTCTATGGTCCAGTTGGATTAAATGATTTTCTATTTAACTCCGGTTAATCCTATCATCTTTCCAAAGTAGCAGAAAGAGAAGAACTTCCTATAGCTTGGTGGCACCTGTTCTGCTTAAAGCAGGAAGGGGGTCTGAAAGTCTCCAATTTGTTAATATTCTCTTCTCCCGTTGTCCCTCACCCCTGCCATCTAATTCAGCACTGTCTACTTGCTTGTTCTTTGGAGGAGTGAATTCCTTCCTGACATGCTGGGTGTCCTTCACCATGGTTAATCCCTCCAAAGGCACACATCCAATAAAGATGGGTTGCCTCTAGCTCTGTATAACAATGATTTGGAAATATTTTGTAAACGTGCTTTTGCCTCATTCTTTCTTCCAAGACCATATTAACTGAGTGTTAATGAATTCCCTTCCACTTAGATGGAAAGGTAATGTTTGTAGTCAGCTTAAGCAGATTGAACTCTTAGGAACCTTGTTATTCCCATCAAATCCCTAGTCATTGTCTGAGATCTGAAGAAGAAACTATTTGTAAGAACCAAAATAATAGCTAGTGTAGTTACAATTCTACATATAAGGGCAGGTTTTTGTTCTCTTAAAAAAAAATGAATATCAAATCGGCTTAAGCTGAAACTTCAGGGAAAAATACAATTAAAACCTTACTTAGAGTAGGTTTTAAATTCTGAGTATCAGTAGAAAGGTCAATTTTTAATTCAACAAACTTTGATTAAATATCTGCCACATGCAAGCACTATACTAGCCAACAACTGCTAAGGACAATGAAAAATGGACTGGGAAATAGGCCTTTTTTGTGTGTATTTAATGTAAGTTAGTTAAATGACTTGTGTACAAGCATGTTGACTCTAGCAATACATATGTATACATATATGAACAAAATATGTCTACACTTTCCTTGTTTTTGTTTGTTTTCCAAAAAATATTTGGATAGCAAAGAAATATACATTTATTCTCTGACACCTTCTGAGAAATTTTGTTGGATAAATAGTTGATTAGGCTATTCCCCAGAAGAATGCTGACATCCATTTTATAATAGGAAATAAAATGCAATTATTGGATGCATTTACTGCTTTGTAGAGCTCACCTTCTCCTGTGTTGAATACTATCTGTGGCTCTCCATTTTTTGATAGGGTAACCAATTGTTTAAATCTTAGTTATGAAAGAAGTCTTTCTCTCCTCTGGCCATGTTCATAGAGGCAGAGTGCTGACTCATTTCAGCAAAATTAATGCAGATACTTTGGGATCAGAGGCCAGATCAGTGGCCCTGTCCAAACAGCTCAGTCAGTGCTTGGAGACAGGAAGCTGGAGTCTTCTATGGGAGTGCCAAGGACCCCTCAATGAGGCCAAAGCTCCATTTGCTTTGTTGCAGAATAGAAAAATGTTTCTCTCATGTCACCTCAAATATGTTGTTAGTCCCAGCTCCCATCCACTAGTGCAGGATTTTAGGATTTTCCTTCATGGATTCATTCCAATTGTTTCTTATTCAATGATTTGGTTCTTTATTCACCTCATTTAAATAGTAGAAATTACACAACTAAAACATTCCAGAGAGATAATACCCATATGTTAACTTTTTAGACAACTGAATTAGACCATTTCTTCCCTTACAAACTGGCAGAAGATTATGGCCTTATTAAGCATCCTGTTCTTTACACAATGAACACCTCTGAGATTAGTTACTACCTTGACTTGGCCTTCAATATTTCATAGCACAGAAAGAGTCAAGCATAACCAATTTTAGCCATCAGAAGTATTATGGGATAGCAATGAAGGAGAGTCGTATTCCAAATGACTAAAAGATTTCTTTTTCTTAAATGGAGGTGGGGATCCTTAAATGTAAGAAGAGTAAATCTCTTTCTGAATGTTTTATGTGAAAGGAAAGTGGTTTCTTTAAGTGAATAATATCCATGTGTCAGGGGCTTTGTTTCTGTTTTGATCATGAAAGGTAAGTATTATTCCCACCTTATAAATGAGAAAGTTGAAGCAATCAGGAATTAACTAAATTGCCAAAGTCACACAACTAGCAAGTTGTTGAGTCGGGATCAATGTTACTACACAACTTTAACTGTAGAAAGTGTGAAGCACAGAGAGGTTTAGAGCTTTGGCCATAATCACACTATTTACTCAGACCCAAAAACCAAACACCAGTACCGCACACCAATTCAGGTGGTGAATTGCATATTTATGAAGGTAAGTCACAGAAAATGAGATTCAGATACACCACTTTTAGCCCTTATTTCCCTGGACCTTTCATTTTAATCCTAATTTTGTGCATTTCTCTAACCTGCAGAATCTCATGGAGGGCCATGCGCATCCTTGGTAAAGCCTTCCTTCATCACTTACAGCTCATTTACCTGCTCCTGCTCAGATAAGCTCCTAGACTACCTTTGGTATACAACCTCTCTATTACTTTTCATCTGAATTTCAATCAGAAGCTCCACTGAATTCAAAACATCTCTGTCTGCAGCTTCCCACATCATATCAGACAAATAACACAGACATTACAATTATCTTTGGAATAAAATAATTTCCCTATTGGAAGGATATTTGCGTTCTTATCCTGGAAGATGTATAAGCTTTTTACAATATACACATTCTATCACATTAGCTATGTATACTCTCCTACCTCTCGATGATGAAAAAACACTAAAACACTGAGTCATCCATAGTTCTGGCTGAAGACAACAATGATAACGATAATTAAAGATTAAGGCATTCAGTTGTTAGAGTGTTTAACAATGCTAAGGGTAAGCAGATAGCTGCAGCATGTGTATGCAACATGATTATATGCTAGATTATCTTATCATTCCGGAATGCTGTTAGTGATTACGTGAAAATTTCAGCGTTGGAGAGAAATTTGAATCTTCACACAAAAAAGTGTTGTGACCAAAGTTAAATGACATGGGAATGAAAAAATGATGAATCATTAATACTAGCTAGTTCCTTGCTGTGAAGTTTTTGAATTTAGTACAATGCCAGTTGTTTGACAATTTCCAAAAATGCTTACAACATCAGCATATCTAAGTAAATTTAAAATAAACAAAATATAAACAAAGCCATCAAAGAGTGTTATCTTGATCATTTCTATAGGCCAGTTACAAGAAGTAGTCAAATATGACTGCAGAATCCTAACAATTGACTAATTTGGCAGAATTGAATAGCAATTTTAATACAGCTATGTGCCACATTGGCTTAAAGAATCATGATTTGACTAAAAACCTTAATCTTCTTTTCCTAAACAAAGAAAATAAAGTCCCATATTTTGTAACCAAAAGCCTCTTTACACCCATTTAAAAATTGTTTTAAAGAAGCATTGAGTAGCTAAAGCTTGCAAATGCTGCAGAATTCTTGATTCTGTCACATACTCACATCGAATCTACTTGTTCTCTGTCCAAAAGCTCTTTGATGATTAAATCAAATCTGATGCCAGCAACACTGGGATTTCCACCACAGTTACATAGATATCAACAAGCAAAATGCTAAGAAAAACAGGTAAATGCAGAGTATAGATTTTTTTTTAATCTCTCCATGTTAGAACTTTTTGTGAGGATTTTAGCTTGTGGTTCTAGAAACATACAAAAAGCTGAAAAATAAATTTGTTATCTTTCCATTTTCCATTGAATTTATGGGCAAATAAAATTTAAACAATTACGAGGAGTCATTGAATTTCGGTGAGTTGACATGCTCTTCCTTCACCCTCTATTGACCAGTGGCTCAATTTTTATAGGTCTATGTAACAGTAGTGAGATAATCTGAAAGCAACTTGAATCACTGAACAATTAGATGAGAGCTGGGCCTTCTGATTTACGTGTCAAAGGATATTTTATCAGAATTCATAGGACCATAAAACTTTTCGAAATTGATGTTCAATTTTGTTCTTTAAAGATGTTGAAATATTTTGCCTCGCTTGTTGTTTCTCAATTTCAACTAGACCAAAATATATCAACACGGATAAACTATTTTTTTTTTTTTTAGTGTATGATCCAATGGACTAGACTGTTCTGAATGAGTATTGTATCTTAGCAATTAAAAGGAATTCTGCTAAGTATATGAAAACCGCTTCTCTGGTTTCTGTTTCCCTAGAGAGAGTTCTTGTTCTTATCTCAAGTGTTTAGTGTATAATAAAGAAGCAACCAAGGATGATACAAATGTAAAAGAATGCTTATCAGTTATTAAGCGTTCCAGCACTAAATTTGGCCATGGAACCGCTTAGTTCTTTTAAATGTCCATATCACAAGGAATTATTTCCTAACTTGTGTGGGTATCAGTGAGAGATGACTGGGCTTATCTAGGTAGATATGCTTTGTGAATTTGTTTCAACGAAAAAGCTGCAGAAAAAAAGATCACATATTACACTTTACAATTCTTCATAGAAACATTACCCACAATATACCAAAAAACTCTAGAAAATTCGCTGGAATATTTGAAATAAAAAGTGACGTAATTGTTTTCTTGTTAAAAATCTTGAATCCTTCCCTTAAGCTAAAAGCAAATTTTATTAGCAATTATCTTAAAACCAATGTTTACAGAAGGGATTTTGTTAACAAAATCTTAGTATTTTGTGTGTTATTCGTAACAGATTTCTAATTTAAGAATTGTATCATCTTGAAGTAGTGTGAAATGTGAGAATGTAGTAAAAGGCCTGTTTTTAAAGGGGATAATTACTAGTGGACACTTGCCCTCTTTACCTGGATAAAAAGAAATTATTTTCTTTTGCTAGACAACAGGAACGATTGTAATGTATATTACTTTTAAAATGTATGAATTTATGACTAATAAATAATTAGGAATATATTCCTTGAATGAGACAGTTTTGGACTAATGCTTCAACATTTTAATGTCACAATTACAATTGTATCCTAATATATATATCACTTTATTACAAAACGTATACAAAAATCTTCTAAACCTGTCGCATTGAAAGGTATACTAAACAGGGGTTATACAACTGCCAAAAGATATTTCTCTGGGCAAAATGTGTAAAAAAATTAAAAAATATTGCTCTTCTGTGACCATGGACAGTGATTAACATTCTCTCCACCTGGAAATGCCAGGCGCTATACTGGTGACTGAAAAACAGGAGCATAATATGATGCTAAGGATTCAGTGTGAAAGTAGAGAGCAATTCGATGCATTCAAACAAACCCCTTTGTTTTTCAATATCCCCTCCATTGTCTTGATGTAATTATTTCAATTCACTTTTTTGGTTTTCTGCATAGCTATTTCTCAGAGCACAGACATGTCTCAGTAGGTTTAGAGAAAGGTGCATTCAAAATGTTATATGAGCATTGTATGCCTAAAGAAAATATCTTTAGACAACAGATAACAATGTTACCAGGCATTTAAAAACTGCTGAATGAACCAGATATTCTTTCTCATGCACTTTATGCTTTATGAAACGTATTATGTTTATAATTTAAATATTTCATATCTCAGCTCATATCTAATCCTCACAGATCCTTGGTTATGATATACATACAAGTAATATGTACTTCAATATCTAGGGCCAAAATTAATCCAAGATGAGCAAAATTAATTAAATAAGACTAAGGCACTACAAATAATCAATGTATTAGAACTTGGCATAAAGCCACCTAAAGGAAACTAATACTCAGAAGCAAAGACACCCTAAGAAAAACAAATCTAGTTACAGATACGTCTTGTTAATAGTTTCTTTCCCCTTCGACAGTCCTTCAGCATTTGCTTACATCCTTGCTTGAAATTCATTTATCATATTTAACATAAAATGCTAGAATAAAAGATAAAAGAAGGCAAAGTCCACAGAAATGTAGAGCTTCTGGAATCATAAAGATCCTTTGTCTAAAGAGAGGAAGTATATGTTTTATAAATGCATCATCGCTGACTTAAAATATATTCAGAACTTTCCAGGTGATATAATATATTTTTAAGGAAGTCAATTCTTTTTGTGATTAGAGATTCACAAATTTCTAAATAGGCTACTACCATGTGATACCAGTTAGAATGATGCCAGTACTTACCATATGAAGAAATGGCTTTCATTGTCGACATCACCTTTAAGCCCCACATTCTCTCCTAACCTTGTCACAAAGCAGATCTGAATTAAACTGACTTGTATACAAATGATTAATTTGCAATTTCCAACCTTATGGACTTCAAACTGTCTCCTCATACTAATGAGAATTCTCAATCATATTCACTTCTGGCTATGTTGTATATTGTGCCTTCAGTGGCTGACTCATTCTACACTCTACTTATGTAGCTTATCATTATCTTGTCCACAGACAAAATAGACATTGAATTCCGATGAGAATGCCCACTCATCTGAGAAGCTTGAGAAAGGTATCAGCATTGTGGTCCAAAAGGCATGACCACTAAGGGAAATATTTTAGGCAGTGTGAATTGTTTTCCTCCTCTAGAACTAAGTCAAAAAGACAAACAAACAAACAAAAAATCACAGTAACTCATTGTGATGTGTTTTCCTTAGTAGTTTATTTTTGGGGATCATTTTTCATAAGAATAGGCAAAAATCCAGATCAACTTTGCACATTGTTCTAACAGCTTCATTCAAAAATTATATGACTAACTTCCCCATTTAATAGAAACTGCTTACTTTCTCTTATGTTTATTAACCTTGAAACTACTTAAGTATTTTGTCTAATTAGCTTTACTCTGAACAAAAGAATAACCTGATTATAGTATGTTGTTAATGTGAAAATCAACACAAGACCTTTCTGACTGAACATTCTCACTTTCTACCTCAAGACAGGTGTTCTGCATATATGCAAATGTTGCAGACAGATGGCATCTTGCATTATACACACTATAATGTTAAGATATTTTGCCCTTTATTGTAACATTCCAAAACATATCAGTGCTGCCTCTGCTATTTATGTTTTTAAAATGTTTAGCCTTCAGTAAGATAATCTGCAGTGCTTATCTTAATTCTAAGGAGAGAAACACCCCAAATATTCTATCAAGTTCAATCAAAACTTCCTGCTTCTCTTAGTTGTCACAATTCTGGACCTAGACTCCAAGTTCATAAAAGAAAATGAAGCAATTCGCAAGGCAGAGCTTCAGGTTATTGTAGTATCTCAGAAGCATGTTAGTTATTTTATTCGCACAATGTTTTACAAGCTCCCAACCTTTCAGCAGAACAATATTTTAGGAATTTGAAATTATTTCTGTACTTCCCACCACCCAAGAATATGACAGCTTGCATTAAAAATAGTATGCATGCAGGAACTCCCTGGTTAGTATCTCCCTCAAGTTTTAAAAACTCAAATTATTGAGTCTTCTTTCTAAGAACTAGTGAAGACATTTACGAAAACACCTACTGAACTATTCATGTATAATTCTCAAACAAAAATCAGTATTTCCATTCATACAATATATTAGGACTTAATTGAAATTACCATATCCAATGGTCAGCCTTTACCTTTCCAAATATCCTTGTCCAGTATCCATAACCATGCACTGCTCTGTCTTCCCTCATGCTGCTTTTATTGCTGAGTGAGGCGCTCGCTCCTTCATTAAATAGCATTAAAAATAGACTGCACAGAACTCCCCAGTGGAGCATGCTCTAACACGGCTAATACCACAGTTCTCAAGGTAACCATACTCAACTGGGATCTAAGAGGGAAAGTCACTGGGAGATCAGCAATTTGCAAATCTAATAGCACACACAATTCTGTCTTGGTCTGAGCTAAATACTGCAAAGGACAAATCATCATGTAGTGAAATTAAGTCACTGAGGAGATGAAAGTCAAATTCTTTAGCTGTATAAGTTTCTTTAAATATACTTCCTCTAAACAAAGTACTCTGTTTAACAGGCATGTTTTCTAAAGTAACTTAGTTAATTATCCAATGGCATAAATCATGCCCAGAGAGGATAAATTTAAAACATGAATGCATAGCAAGCCACATATCTTAAACATTTCATTTAAACAAAATCAAAATACTATTGATAAGCAAGTGTAGTAATGAATTATGTTTCCATATCTTTTGTAATGAGGAAGCATATTCCTCAAAGTGTATACCCAAACTCACTCTCCAGAAAATTTACAAATATTCTGTTAGTCAAAGTGATGAAAAGCAGGAGAATGTTATAACAAAGGAAATGTAGGATCAAACACAAATACATACCTTGAAAACCCACATACACTTGAAAAGAGTGTATTCATAACCTCTCACATGCAATTCACATTAGAAATGCAGCAGAAGTAATTACTGCCAAGATAGTAGATTACTCGGCTATTTGAGCGAAAACATAGATAGAGCTCTTGGCTTCCAAATTACTGTCTTTCATGAAAATGACATTAACTAAAATCCTATTAAGATATTTAAGCCCTGTGGTAATACATACACAGAGAATCAAAGGAGTAGGTGTATTTATTTTAAAGTGTGTCAAAGGTTTTCTGATTTTTAACAAATGAAAAATGATTTCCTGTCATCTCCACTTCTCTGTTTACTTAAAACAATCATAGCAGTTGTTATCTCCAAAGTAGATGAGGAGGGGTTAGGGATCATTTGAATTTATTCTGCATTTGAACGAAATCTTACACAGATTCATTTCAACTTTGGAGAATATCCTTCTTGATTTGAGAGGCTGTCATACCGGTAGAAAATCAAAACTCAAAAAATTTAAAGAAATCAAATATTAAAATGAGTATCTGTACTCTAAACATATTCTAATGAAAATGATTTCTACCAGCCTTTTATATTTCTTAGCTGCCCACCCCTATAACTTTCAATTCTCTCTTTGATTTTTATTTTAGGCTTGGACTCTGTCCTGATCTTACATCTTCAGGAGGTGATCAGGTAACTAACCTGAATAGCTGACAGCAACCACATCCACCCCAGCTATATTTCTATGCATAAACATTGAGTGAATTAATTCCTATTCCTAAGAAACTTTCTAAACACCTGTCTAATTCAACTCAATTCTACCACCATATCTACAACCTGAGACAGAAATGTGATTCGCAATGAAGCACAGATTTCATACATGTAAAAATAAAACTGAACATCTTTTCTATTCTTCCCCCTGAGCCCTTTGGGACCTAGGACCCCAATCCTTCCATACAACAACAGAGTATAACTTTCTACCTCTTCAGTGGGTCTCTTTCAAAAAGAGCATCGCAAACTTTCTACCATAAAGCCTATACAAATCACTGTAGACTTCTCTGATGAAAAACATTGCCAGCTTCCAGCTTTCCACATCTGTCCTTTTTGGGGGAAGGAGAGTCCATCCCTCCTTGACGAAACATAAAAAAACACAATACATGTATAACAACATCAGCTTTCTACAAACACAGAGAAGAAATACAGACAAGAAATAATTCAAAAGAAACAAGACAGATATATGGCAGAAAGAAAGAAGGAATTCTAAAAATCCACAAAAGGCGTGCAATGTTCACGTCGGAAGACCTTGATTATTACCTTGATCGAACAGTGGATATCCCCCCTGCGTCTTGGTGCCTTGACTGGTTTGATTTAGTTTTGGATTTTATTAATATTATTGTTTCTCAATGATTGATTTGGCTGGATTAGTTTGTTTTGGCTTTTGGCTTGGCTTTTGTTGTTGTTGTTGTTGTTGTTGGGTTTGTTTGTTTGTTTTGTTTTTTGGTCGATTTATTTAACTGCTAGTAAAAGGAGCTTTCTGCAGTGTCGGCTGGGATCCCGCACAGCTGTGGCAGCCAGGGCTGCTGCGGCGGCTCGGTCGCGGCTTGCGTCCCCGATGCCCCTGCTGCTGCTGCTGGTCTCTGCTTCAGACGCGCTCAGAAGGTGCCACCGCCGCCTTCTCTGCCCGGCTGGCCGCCGGGAGTGAACGCGCCCCCGCCTCCTGTCTGCTCTTCTGTCCGTCTGCACGTCTGTCAGTCCGACCGTCTGTCGGTCCGACTAGCAGCTCAGCGCGGGATTCTCGCTTTCCTGCACTCTGCTCTCAAAGCTGCCACTCTCGCAGGCTGCCAGTCTGTGCGCTGGTCTGTCCGTCCGTCCGAATCTCTCCGTCCCACCAGCGATGCAGCGTCCCTCTTCCGGTCTTCTGTGCCCACAGTCCTCTCCCACTCTGTGCCCCTGGCCGCTTCGCTCGGTAAGAGGAGGGCGTGTGGAGGGAGGGAGCACGCGAGTGTTGCTGTCTATCTCTGTGTGCCTCTCCCTGCCTACTTAATGCTCTAGCTCTCTTTGCGTTCTGGTCTCTCTCTCAGGCTGTCTGACTGCTCCCACCTGTCCGTAGCTCTGCCAGTCCCACCCCTAGCCCGCCAGCCTCGGTCGATCCCTCGGTCCCGTTCCTCCCGCTTGGCCGCCTCCGTCGTCTGCCCCTCCGCCGGTCCGTGTCCTCCCACGCG
>NW_012119154.1:8340320-8359195 GCF_000951035.1 Colobus angolensis palliatus | reverse complement strand
GGGAGGTGGCCGCAGCCGGGCGCCTGCCGATGTCGCCGCGTCTGTGCCACTGGGAGCATCCAGAACTGGCCCATCCAGAGTGATGGCACCTGCTGGGTGCGCCGGGCGCCCGCGATACCACTCATTCCCTGGGCCGTTCTCTGCCAGCCCTAAGGCTGGAGACAAAGCGCATGAGCCACGCGCAGCAGCGTGAGCATTATCAGAGAGAAAACTGGCACGTTGCCCCCTGCCCCGCCACACCGCCTCCCTGCTCCCAGCCAGCGGGCATGTATTCTCTCTTGTCCCCCTGCCCAGGCCCTCCAGCGTACCCGTCTGGGGGGCGCCCCTGGACTCCTGGGGACTCTTGACGATGCCTTGCTCCACTCCCTCCACCGCTCACTCTCCAGGCCAACTCTGCAGAGACAATCCCACAATAATAACACCTCGCCCCACCCGAATCAATCCGTAGCCTCAGAGCTCTTGGAGATTCTCTGCTTTGAGCAAGACTGAAAGTCCGAGCGTGCAGCACCAAGTGTACTCCCTGTGGGTGACTGCCCAGACCGCTGCCCGCCTGATCGCTGATTTGGAATCACAGAGGTGACACAAAAACCTGGGCAGGGTAGGACCTGGGGAAGGAACAGAGCTGACACCTGAAGAAATAAAAGCCTTGATTTTACCGCTTGTTCTAGAGATGCACTATTTGTATTATCTGTAATTCATTTTTTTTTTTTCATTGTCTCGGAGCACTCACTAACACACTACAAGGAAGGAAAAAAAAAAGGAAAAGGCGTAATGAAGGAGAGTGAATAAATTTCCGGAATTCCACCTACTCCTTCTGAGTGAATGTAGAGCTACTTTTCCAACATTATAGGTCACCAACCAAGATATACCACTCTAGCTTTCTGCTCCCAGCTGAGAGCAAGGCATTTGATTCTGGGCTTCTTTGCAAGGTTGTTATTAAAGTGCAGCAAAATTGTAGTTGTACACTCACACATGGAATTGCCAAAGCTCATTCTGACTGTATCCAGCAATTCAGCTTCTGAAATGTAGACACTGAATAACTTCGTATCTGGTGAAATGAACGCCCCATCCCACAATAAACCGAAGAGGAGAAAATCCACTTTTACCAGCTGTAATTAGTAATCCCATGAATAGACAACAAACAAATAACTAGCATAAAACATGTCACGAAATTGTCCACATCCTTTCAGTTTCACTTATTGACACCCAACCATAATGACAGAGATTACAAACAGATTTATTAACATAAATGCCTTTGCATTGTTATAGAAATGTGATTTCTACAGCTGTGGCCATGTTCATATATGCTAAGATATTGATTATAAATCTCAAATAAATGATACGTCTACTTCTAGAAACTACTATAAAAATAGAATAAGGTTGTACTGACCCTTGATGAGTAGGTAATTATTTTTCAGCTATTTGAAATTGTCTCCCTTGGTGTTCAGCTCTCACCAGAATAAGAATGAATCTGCTGTATGAGGTTTCAGGCAAACCAAACCCAAAGAATTCAAAACTGTTACTTTGATCTACATCCCGATCATTTCCACATAGTCATTTCCAGAAGTGCTTTTTTTACAGGTATTTACTTCTTCCTTCCAAACGTATAACATTTAAAGGAAAATTATGAAAGCATTTCTAATTTACTACCCTTTCCTTCATCTCAAGTCATTCTGAAAAACCTATTTTTCTTTGGGGGAAATTGAGACTGCATAGGAAGAAAGTTAGTGTATTTGATTTCTCTTCTGGACAGAACTACATCTCGGCAAATGGTTAGACAGGTAAACTATTAACAGGAAACCTTGGCAGATTGATCATAACACAAAGCCTCTACAAAAAAAAAAAATCAGAATTCACTCTGATAGTTTATTTTTTTAAAATGGAACCCAGTCCTATAAACTGGATTAGAAATTATAGCTAGGAAGAAGTCAGTATTCTTAGTACAAACTCCAGTGATTACATAAAAGAACAAAATAGTGATTTCATAGTTTAACTGTGTATTGACAAACTTGATGACAATATTTATTGTAGTATCTCATGGATTTTAAGCTTTATTTTTAAAAGAAAGCATCCCAGAGAAGAATAATTTGCTTCAATTAAATTTTCTAACTTTTCTCATAATATTTTGTCAACATAGTGGGAACTGTAGAAGGCTCAAGTTTATTTGAGGCTATGTAGATAATTAGCATTCAACTACTCAACTTTAAAATTTTTGTCCCAATGTGGGACTGAAATATACCCTTGGGAGTATTAGGCAGGCAGTGAGCAGCAAGTGATTCTTCTAGGTGTTCAGAAAGTGTTTCTATTTTTTTAAACAATTTAGAACAGTTGTCATGCTTTAAGGTCCTTAGACTGTCATATATTAATTACCACTAAACTAACTAAAACCTTTGTCCTCCTTATTAGACCTCTAGGTGACAGATTGACTATGTCAATTGCAGATGTGTTTATGCACCAAGAGCACCCCACGTTGAGGAATGGGAGGCGGTACTTGGGAAAGAGGGAGTGGTGCTGTTCCTCTCTCGGTTTGAGGGCTTTTGAATTTATTTTGTATTATGTTTGAAATTGAGGAGCATGCATGTAACCAGGTAACAGCAGCTTGGGGAAATGAGCTCACCTATACACTGGCAAACATCGAAGATTGTTGACTAGCTCCTTTAAACATATATTCCCCTAAGACACTAAATTAGTGCCCTTTAATGAAGCTACCACATTGGATTTTCAAAATAAGGCAAATTGCTAAAATAGCCCAGCTACCTTGATAAGCACCTTTTTAGCTGAAGCGTGAAGTAGAGTTTCCATGCTGTTGAACTTCCATCACTCGTCAACAATTAGGCTGCGAGGAGCTCCCCTTTAGGGCATACTCCCTCACCACAATAAGAACCCACAAATCCCCTAGAGGGACTTCCTGTTTGCCCTGTTTCCAACAAAACAGTCAAGGGTCCATTAAATACCATTCTTAGGTGTAAAGCTTTACAAACATGCATAGTACTGAAAAGCAGGAGAAAAAGAAAAGGAAAAGCCCCAAAGATTAGCATTTCTACCAGAAAGTTTTGAGCCCCATTCTTATTTTGTGTGAAGCCAAAATAACTCTAAAACACATTTCAGAACATCAACAAAGAATGTTACATCACGTATGCATCTGAGCATGAAGAAATGTCACGATCAAAAACAAAGAGGATTTGGGAGACTAGAAACCAAATGTTCTGATGGCACAGATCCCTTGATGACAGCCATGTCTCTTCTGTAGTAGGCTGTATATAGGATGAGAAAATTATCTCCACGAGCCCTTGGAGTTCTCACAGGCAGACCACAAATGAACACTGGCCTGCACATGCACAAAGATGCTTTGCTGAAAATCCAAATCAAGGAATTTTCTCAAAAATGAATGTCTGTTGTACTTTCATGGAGATGCATGAATCAGAGGAAGGACAATAAGAATAAATAGGAGAAACAGCTAAAGAGAGGGTTAGGAAACCTGTCACTAAAAGATCTGAGCATCAAGAGACAAGAAAGTTGGCTGACTAAATTTCGTATTTCTTTTCAGCATCTCTTAGGATAGATATACCATTTTTTTTTTTTTCAGACATATCCTTAATATTTAGAGGTTTTCTCTTCCTGGCCCACAGAGCACTGCATTTCTTCCTCTGCCCTCCCTGCCCAGAGGGATCCGTGGCTTTGGTGTGGCTGAGGCAGTCTAGGCAGGCAACAGAGCACAGATAGGTGGACTTTTTCTGATGTAGAACAGGGATGGAGGCAGGATGCCCAGCAACAGGCCCTCTCTACCCAGCCTATGTCATCACCCCCTCCAGGATCTGCTTCAACACAAAGTGTTTGCAAATCTCCTATGGAACCCACAAAACATGTTTTTGATTTTTCAAAACCTAGCCTAGAATTGAAAGCAGGAGCATTAGAAGCATATGTGGGAAAAACAGAGGTAAATGTTATCCCTCTGAAACACAAGAAGTGATGACACAGAGCATAACCTAACATTTGCCAAACCACTGTCTGTGATCCTGCCTCTCTTACATTGCTGTTCCAGAGATCACACTTTCTTCCACGACAGACGCAGTTCTCTTTTGCATACAAAGAAAGACAAAGGTTACCAAGCGATTCAGAACTTGGAATAATATATGTGGCTTCTTGACCCTAAGATGATATTAAAAGGTCTATCAATTAGCCCCTAGAATAAAAGAGCTTCAATCCATCTCCAATGAGGTACAGGATATTTACATTTTAAACTGTTCTTCATACCTTAAAATGGTGTGTGTGCGTGCATGTGTGTGCGTGTGTGTGCGTGTGTGTCTGTAGTTAAGAGGTAAAAATATTCATAGTGTTAATATTCCAAAAGATAACTTAGGTCTTTCCTGGAAACCCAATTGTAGTTCAATACCCAGCATCTGTAGAAAAACAATATACAGATATATAATTCTGCATAAATGTACAACTTGTTCTCCAAAACTACTCTTTAAGCTTTTTTGTCTTTTCAAAATAAATGTACATTTGCAAAATGTATAGAGATTTGTAAAAAAAAAAAAAAAAAAAGTGCGTGCACAAAATCAAACTGCCATCATTTTTGTGCTTAGCTAATCTCTCTACATATATAACTGTAAAAATATAGCTATAGTTTTCATATATGGATTACAGAACGCACGTTACTTTATAATCTACTTTCCTATTTTATAATCTGCTCTCTACTTTAGAATAACTGATGGAGGTTTTCCCATGACATTGACTACATCAATGCATTTATAACAGCATAGTAGTCTATTAAATACAGAACATGTGTATGTTATACATAAATCAAAGCTATTGATGGGCATGGTTTCCAAGTTGGGAAATTTTTTTCTTTAGGGCAAATCTTTAAAATTTGAATTCCTCATTCTCAGAGTATCTATATTTTACATTTTGGCACCACGGTGGAGTTGATGATGCTCTATCAGTTTCAGAATCGCTTTTGTTTTGATTACTAACCTTTATCAAGGAGTTGACTGACCTTTGACTTCCTGGTATAAATTGTATAGATTTAAAAAATAAATATATCAGTAAAAATGTTTAAAACATTTTTTCTATGTATATTTTGAAAGAATTATACTAAATTCAGGCAAAAACTTTTCTTATGAAAAGAGAATTCTTCAAATTCTATGAGTTCACTAATTTTCTTTTTGCTTCAGACTTTTCCCTGAAACAGGCTCTAGTTTCTGTAAAAAGGGTAAATATTGGGGGAAGGTGAGGGAACATTTTCAAGCCAAGAACTTAGAATTTGGTGAACTAAGGACCTGCCTTTTTCCCTTCCGTAAGTAAAGCAGACCTTAGGAACCATGGGCAAACCTCCAAACCATGGTTTTCATCCTCCTTCTTCGCTTATCATTTTAAACATTTTAACCACAGAGTCAAAAGCACTCATTTGATTTACATTGTCATATGTTTATTCTCCAAATCCTAGGATAAGGATACAGATATTCAGGAATACATTAAAAAACTAGAAACCTCAATGGGATAGAAAGAGTTTGATATGAATCATCAGCTGAACAATTCAGAGTTACTTTCACTTTACTACATGTCATTGTAATCTAAGGTCCATCAGTATCTACCTGTTCTTACCTGCCTGAACTTACAGCTCAATACACCGCCCAGTCATCCTGGAATCAGGAAGGGCCATGTGACAAGTTTCACTGATGACAAGTTGTCGTCAGTGAAATGTGGATGGAACTGACATATAATGCTTTTGGACTAAGGCAATGAAAAACTTCTGTGGAGTCCTCTAGGTTCTCCTTGACCCTCACACAGTGACAGGAAAGGTCAAATGACAGAAGAGGTTGAGACAGTTCAGTTGTCAGATGACAGAGACTCCATCAGCCTAAGTTGCTAAGTGACTGTGAGGAGCTGACTTCAACACTGACCCAGTCGGATATGTAATTAAGCAAGAAAAAAATACTGTGTTTTAAGCTACAATGATTTGGAATTGCTTATTACTCTAGCAGACCCAGACTGTTCTAATTTATCAACTCTCTACTTGTCTAACAGCATGTGAGAGAGTAACATGTACTGTAGGAAACAGAGTCCAGGCCTGGGATTAAGGAGACAAGAATTTTGGTCCTGAATCTGCCACCATAGCTATGAGACTTAAGTCATTTCTAACTTCGTGCCTCATTTATTTATATTTCTAAGTTTCTAAAATTAGGTGATAAGAATTAGTTTTCATCTAACCAATGCCACGATGTTTTAATTACTGACAATTTATAATAAAGCTTCATGTCTTCCAGGCAAGACCCCATTCTTCTTCTTTTCAGTATTACTTTGACATTTTTTATTTTACTTTTTTTCTTACATTTGATTTCTAGAAATAGCTTACAAATTTTATAAAATGTCTTATTGATATTTTCATTGTTATTGCACTGACTTTATAGTTCGATTTGGGAGAACTGGCATCTTTCGCTGTTGTCTTCCCAAAGATCAATTGATTAATTTCTCCTTTTTTTTTTTTTCAGTTTTTAAAGTATCTTTTGCTATATATTCATGGTACTTCTAATGATAATGTTATTCATTTCTTAGAATTTTTAAATTGTGCCAGCTCTTGACTATGTTTATCAATATAATCAGATTTTTATTCTTTCGTGCAAAAAAAAATTTAAATATCTACGTTCTCTATTTTAGTACTCTTTATAATTTTATCTTTTAAATCTTTCTTTTAGGTAGGGTTTATTTCATTATTATTATTTTATGCACTCTCTCTCTCTCTGTCTCTCTCTCTCTCTTTAGAGAAGATATGACGTTTTTGTTATGTTGTCCAGGCTAGAGTTGAACTGCTGGGCTCAGGTGATCCTTCCACCTCAGTCTTCCTAGTAGCCGAGACTACAAGTTTGTGCCACTACACCCAGCTTGAAAAAGAAAGCTTAGCTCATTAAATTATATTATTTCTTATTTCCTATTATATTCACTTAAGTATATATATTGTCATCTTTGTACATTTTAGCTACATAACAAAACTTTTACCATTGGAGTTTTCTCATTGTTTTGTTCAACATTGTAATTCTCATTTTCATCCCATGGACTATTTACAAGAACTTTTTACTTTTAGTTTATAAAGGTCTTTTTGAAGGAGTGCTCACTATTTATTATGAGGTTTCAATTAATTTAATTTTAGTCAACAATTTCATTTGTTTAGAAATCATGTAGCATCTGGATATGAACAATTTCTGTTAATAGTCTGCATGTCCTTGAAAACAATGCATGTCCTTTATTTAGTACAAAGTTCTATATAAATCTATATGCTCAGCTATATAAAATTAAACTGCCTATATTATTTAAAATATTTTCGTTTTATTAGTATAAAATGTTAAATATAATAATGTATTATTTATTATCCTATCAATTCTATCTATTTTGATCTATCTATCTCTGAGAGAACTGTGGATTTTTAAATTTTTTCTTGCAATCATTTCAATTTTCGTTTTCTGTATTTCTTTATGTTTTGTTAAACAGGGACAAAGTTATAAATAATATGACTTCTTGATAGATTATTGTTTCTTTCAATGCCTTTTATCCCTATCAATGCTTTTACTTTATATTCTATTTTGCCTGCTATTTAAAAGTGATCCCCCAGTGGTCCCCAACCTTTTTGGCACTGGTGACCAGTTATATGGAAGACAATTTTTCCACAGGTAATAGGGACATGGTTTCAGGATGAGGCTTTCACCTCAGATCATCAGGCATTAGATTCTCATAAAGAGCACGCAACCTAGATCCCTCACATGTGTAATTCACAATATGTTTCTGCTGATCTGACAGGAGGAGCAGCTCAGCGAGTAATGCTGCCGCAGGCTGCTCACCTCCTGCTGTGCGGGCCTGTTCTTAACAGTCCAGGAATCCATATGAGTCTGCGGCTTGGGGGTTGGGAGCCTTGATATCCACTCTAGAAGTTTACTTTGGCTAGCAGGTGCTAATATACATTACAGTCCTTCAAATTTTCTGTATTGTACATGGGTATTTTCTGTACTCTAATCATGCTTTACTTAAAATCATACAGCTGAAAGTCTTTTTAAAAATATAATCTCAGGCCAGGCACAGTGGCTCACACCTGTAATTCCAGCAGTTTGGGAGGTCAAAGTGGGCAGATCACCTGAGGTCAGGGGTTCAAGACCAGCCTGGCCAACATGGTGAAATCCTGTCTCTAATAAAATATACAAAAGTTAGCTGGATGTGGTGGCACATGCCTTCTACTTGCGGGGCTGAGGCAGGAGGATTGTTTGAACCCTGAAGGTAGAGGTTGCAGTGAGCCGAGATCACATCATTGCACTCCCGCCTGGGCAACAACAACACCACCACCACAACATATATGTGTATTTATGTGTGTGTGTGTGTGTGTGTGTGTGTGTATAAATCTCAGAGTTGGGTTTAGGTTAGGTTTATAGATTTGTTTTCATTTATCTTACTAGGGACTACTTCTACTTTTTTTGTTTCATTTGAAGAGTCTTGCTTTTTTATTTCTAAATAATTTCCCTATATGATTATTGCCTTTTTAAAATTCTTTTTGTCACACATATTAGATATGAGCTATAGGTTTTCCTTCACACTATTTTCTTATCTCTCTGCATGGATTTCTATATGATTTCCTTATATCTAGCTTTGTCACTTTTCAGTATATTTAGTATTCTTCTTAAACCATCAATTGGCTTTTAATGTTATTTCAGTGACTATATATTTAGAAATTTTTGTTTTGTTTTCCAATGTTTTATTACACGTTCCTAATTTAGGTTTGTCTATACCTTTCCATCTTGGGTGGGTCTTATCTATTTCAGGTATTAGAGAACTCAATAAAATAATTTTGTGCTAACTCTTCATGATTGTTTGTCTTCCAGAAAAGTATAAATAAAAAGAAGAATTATCTGGATCTTGAAAGTCTGAGTTTGGTAGCTTTTTAAAACATAGAATTAAAGATGCATTTCAGTTTCAACCATGATTTCCGACATATTCCAGTTGCTTAGTTATCCTTATAGTAACTTTTTAACTTTATATTTAGTGGGAAAGACTGTACTTGCCATCCACACACTCAGATTATTCCTATACTGTATATTTTATTCTTTCATACATAAAAAAAACAAATGAAAAAACTACTGCTGCTGTTATAGTCATGTACCTTTTTATTTCCTTTCTCATGTTGCCTGACAAAAATAGGAGTGAATGAATGAATGTGTCAGTATCAAACCATGGATAACAATTGTGGTTTTGCAAACTGCTATCTTTTCAATTGCCACTGAACTCCCTCTGCTTTTTAGAAAGCTATCACTTTTGGGACAGAAATTCCTTTGAAGCGCTCTCTATTTTTAAAGCAAAGGGCTTGGATTACTTCCTCAATGTAATTTACTCTTCAATATATGTTTTCCTTTCTATAATTACTAATGCCCTGTTAAAACAGTTTCTAATTTTCCCTGTTCTGTTTTGTCATTTTTATGGACTTAGACTAGGAGGAAGAGTCTTCAGAATGTATTTAGTATGGCATGGTAAAATGAAGTAAATATATTTTTGAATTCTTGCTTTTTTTTTTTTTTCATGCCTCATAGCAGCCTCAATCTCCTGGGCTCAAGGGATCCTCCCACCTCAGCCTACTGAGTAGCAGGGACCACAGGTGCACACCACAATGCCTGGATAATTTTTTAAATGTTTATGTAGATAAATGGTTTCAGTATGTTGTCTAGGCTGGTCTTGAACTCTGGGTTTCAAGTGATCCCGCCTTGGCCTCCCAGAGTGCTGGGATTACAGGTGTAAGCCACCATGCCCAGCCTAAAGTTTTTAGTGGGAAGAAGCAAGAACTTCACCCTTTCTCCAAAATATCTATAACACTATAACCTAGATTTACGTAATAAAACATATTACCATATTACTTTCTACATAACTTGTCATTGGCAAGCAATATTTGCTTGGTTGGTTTACATTAACCGGGCTAAAGGCAAGAATTTCATATACATTGCATGTATGTGTGTATTTTTACACATATATGTAATGGCCTAACATATTAGATGCTACTATATTACATAAATACATGGTATGATATATATTATATGTATTATATATACATGGCAGAATACATGTTATAGATATGTTTTATATATATCATATGAAAAGTTTTTAGATTTCTTTGAGAGCTATGTGGTATTACATCTAGCTCCACTTCTTTCTTCAGTTGTGCTAGTTTACTTCTTAAAATATGCACTGGCAAGTGTACATATATAGCATATTACAAATACATAACATATATGTTATATATCATATTTTATATGTTATACAATTAACACTTTATATTTTATAGTTATTTGTATATATACATATATAGACAAATGCATACACATACACTAATGAATATTTGAAGTATATAATACCCTATGACATGTAATATGCTATATAACACATTATAGATGATATATAATAAATATATACATACATACACATACCTACATATCAAATAGTTTTTTGAAGACTTCTTTGATAATTGCCTAGCTTATTTTATCTGAGTGCTTAAGTAACGTTGCAAACTTTTATTTCTTATATAGTCTTAAATCCACCAGAAACAAAACATGTTCTCTTTAACGTGATTAAAAGAACTAAGTAATTTTTTATTTCAGAGATTATAATTTTCAGTTCTAGAATTTTCATTTTATTCTTTTTACATCCTCTATTTCTTTATTCAGGTTGCCTATTGTTTTATTTATTAAAAGTGTATTTTCCTTTATCTCATCTATCTTAATTAAAATAGTTGCTTTAATGTTGTTGTTTACTAATTTCAAAATCAGGGCTACCTAGAAGTCAGCCTTCATTGACTTTTTTAAAATTTAAGAATGATTAACATATTTCTGCATCTTTTCAAATATCAATTAATATTTACTTGTATTATGGATCATATGAATGTTATATTGTTGAGAGTCTTTGTACTACTGTCCAGTGAAGACTGTTGATATTTTTGTTTTAACAGGTACTTAACTTGATTGGGTTTAAGCTTCACATTCAATATTTAAGTCATCAAATGAAATTTTAGATTATTTCTCTTTTTCTTTAACTGGACTACCTGCAGTCTGTTCAGTGTATGCAATGCCAGGGATCAGCCTAAGATTTCAGAAGAGTTTATAGACAGAATTTGGGCTCCTTCTTTCTGGATATGTCCTTTCCAGACATCCTTCCCTACTTTTCAGTGTTTCTTCACGCTGTCAAGCCTGTGGGTTTTTGAATGGGGTTTTAGTTGCCACACAGGCCTGACTTTTGATTGTCCTCAGGCTGCAAGCCATAAAAAATATTTAATTCAATTTATGCTGATCCCTTGTTTCAATAATCAACTCCCTTCCCAAATGTTCTGGCTTTGATTCCTCAATTTATTATTGTCTCAGGAACATTCGATCTTTTAAATGGTTATGCATCCATAATGGAAGCAGGACTCAATATTCCCCTGAGTTTCACCGATGAAGCGAGAGGAAAATTGGAAGACAAGTAAGAGAAGTCCAACTCGTGAGACTTTGCTTCTGGTGCTAGCGAGGAGATCCCAGTTTCTCCTGCTTATATCTTATTGTCACAAACCATGTTCCATTACCATAACTCCATATAATAGAGTCCAGGCATTCACATAGTTCCCTTTTCATCTTCCACAGTGAGGAAGTCTGGAAAAAGAAATCTGAAATAGTGTGAAGTAGGCTGTACTGCATTGTCTGCCACTGTCTCTATTCTGGTTTCTAAACTTACTGCATGCCTTGTCTTCCTTATGAAACTTAAAAGACTAGATCTGTCTCTCTGAAACACAACCATATTTGGTGCAACCAACTATGATGCATGTAACAAGTTGGACAGTTTCTGGAGAATAAAGTTTGCTAAAAAGAGAAGAAAAGATCTTATCTCGGCAGTTCTCAAGCTTAGATGACAGTAGAAATCCTTAAACCCTCTCACTAGATGTATATAAACAGAGGAACTATTTCTCAGGGCTTATTGAAATGTTTTGTACATCTTCCTGCTGGATCTATTCACTATTTCAGGGTGGATAAAATCTAAGCTAGTCCCTCTGCTTAAGATAAAAACGTTTAAGAATGTTTCTTGGTGCTCAATGGTTATTAACAATGGTTTAATATACCAGAGTGTTGCAGTCAGTTGTGAAATGTGTCTCAGTTTCTTACAAATAATATTTAAATTTTATTTTCTAGTCAATTTTAAAATAAATTTAGTGTTATTTATCTAACAATGCCATCCATTGCACTCTAACAAATTAACTTGAATAGAATGTAAAAAGATACATTTAAAGGTTATAAAACTGGAGGAATATTCCACACTTGTGAAAAATTTCTAGTATATGTCATAAAAATATTTTAGAATGACTTGTTTTGCTTACTAGAGAATGCAATTGCCTAACTTAATCAGAAAGGTTGTCAAATAAAATGAAGCCAGGAACAAAAGGTCCTGAGTAGATGGAAGCTATTTGGCAGCAATATCAATGAGGATATAAATGGAAGAACACTAGTAATAAGCACAGTATTACATAAGTAAATAGGATATCCCACACAGCACATAGCTATGACAAGAAAAAGCTCATGATCTGAAAGAAAGCAATGAAAGGATGTAACTTATCCAGAATCTTTAGGTCTATTAGGAGAGGAAGAGTAGTGCTAAAAGTCAAAAAGATAAATACACCTGGAATGTGATTTTTGAACCAGGCCAAAGAGCATGCAGGTGGAAAAAAAGAGAGGGCAGCACAGTCAGATTATCAAGGGAATGACTATTCAGCCAGATGGATGTTAGGGTCCCAGTGTTGATCATAAAACTGACACACAGGGAAGCAGTCATGAGGGGCCTCAGCCACCTCTTATATTGCTGAAACTCTCGTTTGCTTAAAAGCAGCACATCTGATAAACTTTTGATGTGCCTTGCACACAATTCTATTTCCTAAGAGGTGGAAAAAAGTTTGTCTTAAGCCCAATTGTGTGCACCAGGGAGGAATTAGTTGACAAAGAGGAAGTTATAGCAACCTTTGGATATGATACAGGGGTTCGGTCAGAAGTACTCTCTAGACTTTAAAGAGACAGATGTGTAAAAATCAAGAAATATAATAGGTACAATGGCAGGGTGCGGGTGCTCATGCCTGTAATCCCAGCACTTTGGGAGGCCAAGACGGGCGGATCAAAATGTCAGAAGATCGAGACCATCCTGGCTAACATTGTGAAACCCCGTCTCCACTAAAAAAAAAAAAAAAATTAGCCGGGCATGTTGGCGGGCACCTGTAGTCTCAGTTACTCAGGAGGCTAAGGCAGGAGAATGGTGTGAACCTGGGAGGTGGAGCTTGTAGTGAGCGGAGATCAGGGCACTGCACTCCAGCCTGGGCGACAGAGAGAGACTGTCTCAAAAAAAAAAAAAAAAAAAAAAGAAAAAGAAAAAAGAAAGAAAGAAATATAATAGGTACAATATCCATGGCCTGAGTCTCTAAAATGAAGAGTTATTAAAGAAGTTTGGACTACTCCAAAGAATAAAAAAATTCTGAATTATTCTACTGAAAATAAGTTGGTAGACTTTCTTCACATGTATGTTTACTGCAGTACAATTCACAATTGCAAAGGTATCAAACCAACCTAAATGCCCTTGACCAGTGAATGTATTAAAAAAATTGGTATATATACAACATGGAATACTACTCACCTATGAAAAAGAATGAAATAATATCTTTTGCAGCAACTTGAATGAAGCTGGAGGTGATTATTCTAAGTGAAGTAACTCAGGAATGGAAAACCAAATACCATGTGTTCTTACAATGGGAGCTAAGCTATCGGTATGAAAATGCAGGCATAGTTATATAATGGACTTCGGAGACTCAGAAGTGAGATGGTGGGAGGGAGCTGAGGGACAGAAAGAGAACTATATATTAAGTACAATGTACATTATCAGGTAGTGGGGACACTAAAATCTCAGACTTCACTACTATACAATTCATCCATGTAACCAAAACCCAGTTGTACCTTGAAAGCTTTGAAGTGTGTGTGTGTAAAACGTTGGTAGAGATTAATATGGCCACCCAAGCATCTCTCCAACAGGGTCAAATTCTAGAAGAACATGAATTAAAAGTGAGAGACCATGACCTGAGTCTTGTGGAAAAAAGTAACGAGCACAGTTGCATGTTCCAAGAAATTTGCTGCCACAGTGCCTGACACACTGGTTACGTGATGCCCAGCTTCTGCTGTGGCGTGTTCTGGATTTATCTTCTCTAGAGTTCTATGTAAGGTGTCACTAAAATCATATTAGTCATTGGTTTTTCTTACTCTCATTGTTGTTGTAATTGCAGATCACTTGATGTTCCTTTCAAGTACCCAGTTGTGAGTAATTGTTTGTTCTGGAAGTTTGCTCCCTCAGATACATTGCAAAATATCTTTTAGCATTTTCTCCTTATCAGGAAAGGGTTGCTCTCTATATTTAAGAGAGTTTCAAAAGTGTGACTTTTCTTCCAGGCTATGTTCTCTGAATGGAGGAAAACAAAAGGATCTTGTACTACTTGTTTTCAATAAGGAAACTGAAAGCATTGCATTAGAAAAAAATGGGAGCCTTAAAATTTTCTATTCGATGTGATTATGTGTATCCCTTCTTGCCGGCTGTAATATTTGTGTCCCCCCCAAGATCTACATATTGAAATCCTAATGCCTATTGTAATGTTAGGAGGCAGAGGCTTTGGGAAGTAACCAGGTTATGAGAGTGCAGCCCTCATGAATAGGATTAGTGTCCTCATAAAAGAGACCTGAGAGACTTGCCCTCTTTCCTCCGAGTGACAATACAGCAAGAAGCTGGCAGTCTGCAACCCAGGAAAAGGCCCTCACGAGAAGCTGACCATGCCAGCACCATGACCTCAGATTTCCCGCCTTCAGAAATATGAAAAACCATTTGAAAGCCGCACAGTCTACGGCATTTTGCTATAGCAGCTTGAAGGGTCTAAGACTTTAGCAACTCCAGCAAGTTTCCTGTTTAATTATTAAGACCAGTCTCCCCCATGACACTAACTCAGAGACACTGCTGCTATTCCACTGCTCAAGCCCAATATGGTATTAGCAAAATTGAATATTATTTTTTTCTGAACTTATTTACCTCCCTTCTTTCTGTATTTTTAAAATGTAACTCTCAGATATAATTATCTGCCAGTAAGAAATTCATAAACTGTGATTTTCATCAATGGATAAAAGATGTGATTTATAGAATTGACTTTTTCATTGTTTTTTTTTTTTTTTTTTGAGACGGAGTCTCGCTCTGTCACCCAGGCTGGAGTGCAGTGGCGCAATCACAGCTCACTGCAAGCCTCAATCTCCTGGGCTCAAGGGATCCTCCCACCTCAGCCTACTGAGTAGCAGGGACCACAGGTGCACACCACAATGCCTGGATAATTTTTTAAATGTTTATGTAGATAAATGGTTTCAGTATGTTGTCTAGGCTGGTCTTGAACTCTGGGTTTCAAGTGATCCCGCCTTGGCCTCCCAGAGTGCTGGGATTACAGGTGTAAGCCACCATGCCCAGCCTAAAGTTTTTAGTGGGAAGAAGCAAGAACTTCACCCTTTCTCCAAAATATCTATAACACTATAACCTAGATTTACGTAATAAAACATATTACCATATTACTTTCTACATAACTTGTCATTGGCAAGCAATATTTGCTTGGTTGGTTTACATTAACCGGGCTAAAGGCAAGAATTTCATATACATTGCATGTATGTGTGTATTTTTACACATATATGTAATGGCCTAACATATTAGATGCTACTATATTACATAAATACATGGTATGATATATATTATATGTATTATATATACATGGCAGAATACATGTTATAGATATGTTTTATATATATCATATGAAAAGTTTTTAGATTTCTTTGAGAGCTATGTGGTATTACATCTAGCTCCACTTCTTTCTTCAGTTGTGCTAGTTTACTTCTTAAAATATGCACTGGCAAGTGTACATATATAGCATATTACAAATACATAACATATATGTTATATATCATATTTTATATGTTATACAATTAACACTTTATATTTTATAGTTATTTGTATATATACATATATAGACAAATGCATACACATACACTAATGAATATTTGAAGTATATAATACCCTATGACATGTAATATGCTATATAACACATTATAGATGATATATAATAAATATATACATACATACACATACCTACATATCAAATAGTTTTTTGAAGACTTCTTTGATAATTGCCTAGCTTATTTTATCTGAGTGCTTAAGTAACGTTGCAAACTTTTATTTCTTATATAGTCTTAAATCCACCAGAAACAAAACATGTTCTCTTTAACGTGATTAAAAGAACTAAGTAATTTTTTATTTCAGAGATTATAATTTTCAGTTCTAGAATTTTCATTTTATTCTTTTTACATCCTCTATTTCTTTATTCAGGTTGCCTATTGTTTTATTTATTAAAAGTGTATTTTCCTTTATCTCATCTATCTTAATTAAAATAGTTGCTTTAATGTTGTTGTTTACTAATTTCAAAATCAGGGCTACCTAGAAGTCAGCCTTCATTGACTTTTTTAAAATTTAAGAATGATTAACATATTTCTGCATCTTTTCAAATATCAATTAATATTTACTTGTATTATGGATCATATGAATGTTATATTGTTGAGAGTCTTTGTACTACTGTCCAGTGAAGACTGTTGATATTTTTGTTTTAACAGGTACTTAACTTGATTGGGTTTAAGCTTCACATTCAATATTTAAGTCATCAAATGAAATTTTAGATTATTTCTCTTTTTCTTTAACTGGACTACCTGCAGTCTGTTCAGTGTATGCAATGCCAGGGATCAGCCTAAGATTTCAGAAGAGTTTATAGACAGAATTTGGGCTCCTTCTTTCTGGATATGTCCTTTCCAGACATCCTTCCCTACTTTTCAGTGTTTCTTCACGCTGTCAAGCCTGTGGGTTTTTGAATGGGGTTTTAGTTGCCACACAGGCCTGACTTTTGATTGTCCTCAGGCTGCAAGCCATAAAAAATATTTAATTCAATTTATGCTGATCCCTTGTTTCAATAATCAACTCCCTTCCCAAATGTTCTGGCTTTGATTCCTCAATTTATTATTGTCTCAGGAACATTCGATCTTTTAAATGGTTATGCATCCATAATGGAAGCAGGACTCAATATTCCCCTGAGTTTCACCGATGAAGCGAGAGGAAAATTGGAAGACAAGTAAGAGAAGTCCAACTCGTGAGACTTTGCTTCTGGTGCTAGCGAGGAGATCCCAGTTTCTCCTGCTTATATCTTATTGTCACAAACCATGTTCCATTACCATAACTCCATATAATAGAGTCCAGGCATTCACATAGTTCCCTTTTCATCTTCCACAGTGAGGAAGTCTGGAAAAAGAAATCTGAAATAGTGTGAAGTAGGCTGTACTGCATTGTCTGCCACTGTCTCTATTCTGGTTTCTAAACTTACTGCATGCCTTGTCTTCCTTATGAAACTTAAAAGACTAGATCTGTCTCTCTGAAACACAACCATATTTGGTGCAACCAACTATGATGCATGTAACAAGTTGGACAGTTTCTGGAGAATAAAGTTTGCTAAAAAGAGAAGAAAAGATCTTATCTCGGCAGTTCTCAAGCTTAGATGACAGTAGAAATCCTTAAACCCTCTCACTAGATGTATATAAACAGAGGAACTATTTCTCAGGGCTTATTGAAATGTTTTGTACATCTTCCTGCTGGATCTATTCACTATTTCAGGGTGGATAAAATCTAAGCTAGTCCCTCTGCTTAAGATAAAAACGTTTAAGAATGTTTCTTGGTGCTCAATGGTTATTAACAATGGTTTAATATACCAGAGTGTTGCAGTCAGTTGTGAAATGTGTCTCAGTTTCTTACAAATAATATTTAAATTTTATTTTCTAGTCAATTTTAAAATAAATTTAGTGTTATTTATCTAACAATGCCATCCATTGCACTCTAACAAATTAACTTGAATAGAATGTAAAAAGATACATTTAAAGGTTATAAAACTGGAGGAATATTCCACACTTGTGAAAAATTTCTAGTATATGTCATAAAAATATTTTAGAATGACTTGTTTTGCTTACTAGAGAATGCAATTGCCTAACTTAATCAGAAAGGTTGTCAAATAAAATGAAGCCAGGAACAAAAGGTCCTGAGTAGATGGAAGCTATTTGGCAGCAATATCAATGAGGATATAAATGGAAGAACACTAGTAATAAGCACAGTATTACATAAGTAAATAGGATATCCCACACAGCACATAGCTATGACAAGAAAAAGCTCATGATCTGAAAGAAAGCAATGAAAGGATGTAACTTATCCAGAATCTTTAGGTCTATTAGGAGAGGAAGAGTAGTGCTAAAAGTCAAAAAGATAAATACACCTGGAATGTGATTTTTGAACCAGGCCAAAGAGCATGCAGGTGGAAAAAAAGAGAGGGCAGCACAGTCAGATTATCAAGGGAATGACTATTCAGCCAGATGGATGTTAGGGTCCCAGTGTTGATCATAAAACTGACACACAGGGAAGCAGTCATGAGGGGCCTCAGCCACCTCTTATATTGCTGAAACTCTCGTTTGCTTAAAAGCAGCACATCTGATAAACTTTTGATGTGCCTTGCACACAATTCTATTTCCTAAGAGGTGGAAAAAAGTTTGTCTTAAGCCCAATTGTGTGCACCAGGGAGGAATTAGTTGACAAAGAGGAAGTTATAGCAACCTTTGGATATGATACAGGGGTTCGGTCAGAAGTACTCTCTAGACTTTAAAGAGACAGATGTGTAAAAATCAAGAAATATAATAGGTACAATGGCAGGGTGCGGGTGCTCATGCCTGTAATCCCAGCACTTTGGGAGGCCAAGA
>NW_012119154.1:8328946-8340111 GCF_000951035.1 Colobus angolensis palliatus | reverse complement strand
GCTGGGATTACAGGCTTGAGCCACCGCGCCTGGCCTGTATTTTAATTTTAAAAATCAAATATTTGATTACACAAAATGTTTTGAAATACATATGAAATTTTAATACAAAATAAACATCTCTAAATTTTCTAACCAGATATTATACAGAATATTGTCTAAAATAGCATCGATACTGTTGAAATCTACCTGTGACATCATCCAAAATCCCATCCCACAGCTTTACTGCTAAATTTCATCACTATCTTGATTTTTGTTTAATCATGCCCCATTTTAATGGCTTGACCCTATATATGTATATATTTCAAGTCAATGTGTTCAGATTTATTTCTCTTTGAGATTTTATAAAGACTCAAATATATAATATATACATACTTCATAAAGTTTTAGGGATATGCTCTTTTTTACCCAATATGATAGTCCTCAGATTTACCCATATTTATATATATATTAATAGTTCATTCTTTCTCATTGCAATAGAATACTCCATGATATAAGTAACTATTTTTTCTGTAATTGGACATTTGGGTGGCTTCTGATTTTCATTATCGTAGAATACATTCATATTTCACTTTTAAAGACGAAGTCCACTATTTAGCCAGAAACAAAAGTATGTTTATTATTCTTTTAATAAGTGTTTTATGTATTTCCACTATTATTAAGTGGATGTATTTATTTAAATATTGAAACCCAACAAAAATTGATGAATGGGACATAATTAAACTGAAGAGCTTCTGCACTATCAATAGAGTGAACAGACAACCTACAGAATGGGAGAAAATTTTTGCAAACTATGCATCAGACAAAAGTATATTATCCAACATCTATAAGGAACTTAAGTAAATTTACAAGAAAAAAACATTAAAAAGTGAGAAACGGACATGAACAAACACATTTCAGAAGAAAATGTGTCCAACAATCATATGAAAAGAAGCTTGACATCACGGATCCTTGAAGAAATGCAAATCAAAATCACGATGAGGTACCATCTCACACCAGTCAGAATGGCTATTATTAAAACGTCAAAAAATAATGGATGCTGGTGAGGTTGTGGAGAAAAAGGAATGCCTATGCACTGCTGGTAGAAATGTAAACTAGTTTAGCCACTGTGGAAAGCAGATTGGTGATTTCCCAAAAGAACTTAAAACAGAATTATAATTTGACCCTGCAATCCCATTATTGGATATATACCCAAAGGAATAGAAGTAATTCTACCATAAAGACACATGCAGGCATATGTTCATTGTAATACCATTCATAATAGCAAACACATGGAATCGAGCTAAATGCCTATCAATGGTACACTGGATAAATAGAATTTGGTACATATATACCGTGGAATTCTACACAGCCATAAAAAGAATGAGATGATGTCCACTGCAGCAACGTGGATGGAGCTGGAGGCTATTGTCCTAAGTAAACTAACACAGGGAAAGAAAACTAAATACCAGATGTTCTCATTTAAAAGTGGAAGCTACACATTGCATACCTATGAACACAAAGAAGGGAAGAACAAAACCAGGGCCTACTTGAAGGTGGAGGGTAGAAGAAGGAAGAGGGTAAAAAACTCTCAGGTACTATGCTTACTACCTGGGTGATGGAATAATTTGTACAACAAACCCCTGTGACACACTATTTACCTGTATAGCAAACCTGCACATGTACCCCTGAACCTGAAATAAAAGTTGAGAAATCAAATGAAATAAAATAAATATTTAAATCCCAAATAAAAGCTTCATGCTATACATTTTAAAGCATTTTATTTTAAATACTCCATACCATGAATATTTGCTATAGAAATTATTGGATTTAAATTCCGATTTTGTTCATGGTGGCCAGGCTACAGACGATAAATCAAATTTATCTAAGTCAATCATAAAAATATTTTTGCCTTGTATAATGTATTTTCTAAATCTCTCTTACAGCCGAAGGTGAGGAGGGTCGTATTAGACACAGGAGAAGCTTGTTGGAGAATTTCTGAAAAGGCTTTTCTGTCTGGATGAACACAGAGCAGAAATAGTTAAGATAGAAAAATCACAAGGCACATCAAATGTTTCATTAGTTGTAACAAATACAAAAAGATGCAAAATGTCAGAAAAAAAAGTAATATATTGCAAGAAACTTTAGTTATATATTAATTTTTTATAATTTTTAGTCTCTGTAGAAGTATTATACTTGTGACCACAATTCATGTGGTCTAGTACAAAAATCATTTTTAAATAATTTAAGTATTTTATTTCCATTTATTAACAGAAGATATAATGAATAGAAACACTGCTTAAAATTCTTTCTTCTTAATCCTGTCTTCATTATTCCTAACCAGCTGCCCCTTTATTCTCCCATCCCAGACTTTCCCCAAATTTTCTTTCCTTAGCCTAACATGTTTTTTCATCTTTTATCCATTGTTTTTTTCTTCCCATACTCGAATTCTGTATCCCAAAGTCAAAAAGCTGTGGTATAGTTTGGTTAAACCTAGTCTAGAATATAAGGGACGGGATGCTTTTACACTTAGGGAGACTTGTTTTGTGACCTGGAATATGGTCTGTCTTGGTCAATCTTCCATGTGCACTTAAAAAGAATGTATATTTTGCCACTGTTGAGTGCAGTATGCAAGTAGTCACGTGTGTTGATAGCGTTTTTCAAGTTTTCCACTTTCTTACTGATTTTTCTGTCTGCTTGTTCTATGATGTATTGAGTGTGGGGCATCGAAATTTTGCTATAATAATTGGTTTGTCTATTTCCCCTTGCAGTTCTCTGTTTCGCTTTGCGTATTATAAAGCTCTGTTTTTAAGGCACATATATGTTTGAACTTTTATGGCCTCTTGATGAATTCGCTATTATGGAATAACTTTGTTTTTAACTTTTCAAGTTCAGCAGCACATCTGCAGGTTTGTTATATAGGTAAACTTGTGTCATAGGAGTTTATTGTGCAGATTATTTCATCACCCAGATATTAAGCCTAGTACCCATCGTTTTTCCTGATCCTCTCCTTCCTCCCATCTTCCACTCCCCAAAAGGCCCCAGTGTGTGTTGTTTTCCTCTATGTGTCTCCATATGTTCTTACCATTTAGCTCCCAGTAATAAGTGAGAACATGTGGCATTTGGTTTTCTGTTCCTGTGTTAGTTTGGCAAGAATAATGACCTCCATCTGCATGTATGTTCCTGGAAAGGACATAATCTTGTTGTTTTGTGGCTGCATAGTATTCCATGGTATATATGTATCACATTTTCTTTATCCGTCTACTATTGATGGTCCTACAGGTTGATTTCATGCGTTTGCTATTGTTAATAGTGTTTCAAACATATACATGCATGTGTCTTTATAATACCATAGTAACAGAATTACAGAATTAATGGATCCATTGTAATTCTCTTTTTAGGACATCAAGGAATCATCATACTGTCTTCCACAGTGGTTGAACTAATTTACATTCCTACCAGCAGTGTATAAGCATTCCTTTTTCTTCACAATCTTGCCAACATCTGTTATTTTTGACTTTTAGTAATAGTCATTCTGACTGGTGTGAGATGCTATCCCATTGTGGTTTTGATTTGCATTTCTCCAATGATCAGTGATGTTGAGCTTCTTTTCATATGATTGTTGGCCACATTTTTTTGACACGTGTCTGTTCATGTCCTTTGCCCACTTCTTCATGGTTTTTTATTTTTTCTTGTAAATTTGTTTAAGTCCTTTAGAGATGCTGGATATTATACCTTTGTCTGATGGATAGTTTGCAAAGTTTTTCTCCCATTCTGTAGGTTGTCTGTTTACTCTATTGATAGTTTCCTTTGCTGTGCAGAAGCTCTTTAGTTTAAGTAGATCCCATTTGTCAATTTTTACTTTTGTTGCATTTGATTTTGGTGTCTTCCTCAGGAAATCTTTGCCCAATCCTATGCCCTGAATTGTGTTGCCTATGTTTTTATTTTTATTGTATTGCCTATGTTTATCCAAGGTTTTTATTGTTTTGATTTTTTATATTTAAGTGTTTAACCATTTTGAGTTAATTTTTTATATAGTTGTATTAGGGTTCTCTGAAGGGACAGAACTAATAGGATACATGAATATGTGAAGGGGAGTTTATTAGGAGAACCGACTCACACAATCACAAGGTGAAGTCCTGCAATAGGCCATCTGTAGGCTGAGGAGCCAGGAGGCCAGTCTGAATCCCAAAACCTCGAAAGTAGGAAAGCTGATAGTGCAGCCTTGAGTCTGTGACTGAAGGCCTGAGAGCCCCTGGCAAATCACTGGTGTAAATTCAAGAGCTCAAAAGCTGAAGAACTTGGACTCTGATGTTCAAGGCCAGGTAGCATCCAGCACGGGAGAAAGATAGAGGTCAGAAGACTCAGCCAGTTTAGTCCTTCCACGCTCCTCTTTCTGATTTTATCCTAGCTGTGTTGGGCAGCTGATTAGATGGTGCCCACCCAGACTGAGGGTGGGTCTGCTTCTCCCAGTAAACTGACTCAACTGTTAATCTCCTTTGGCAACACCCACAGAGACACACCCAGGAACAATACTTTGCATCCTTCAATCCAATCAAGTTGACACTCAGTATCAACCATCACAATGATGTGAGGAAAAAGTCCAGTTTCAATCCTCTGTGTATGGCTAGCCAGTTATCCCAGCACCATTTATTGAATTTCCCCATTGCTTGTTTTTGGCAGGTTTATCAAAGATAAGACAGTTGTAGGCATGCAGCCTTATTTCTGGTTTCCCTATTCTGTTTCATTGGTCTACATGTCTGGGAATGACTTTCTTTATCTCTTATAATTTTGTGTTTATGTGTGCTTTGAATCGTTTTGTATACCATTCCAGGTTTTTAAATCTAGTATTAACGTAGCATACCTTTTACTATTATTTTATTTTTCTTATTTGTATCTTTATATTATATTTAAGGTGCATTTCTTATACTCAGTTATATATCCTGTCTGTTATTGTTTGATGTTCCCTACTTTTTCTGCAAATTTTGCATCCGTTGAATATTTTATGCTACCATTTTATTTCTTTTATTGACCTATAACCTAAAACTCTTTTAAAAAATGTTTAAATGGTTGTTCTTACTATATAAAATACATATTTTAAATTACTGCAGTTTACATATGAGTGATAATCATACCACTTCATGTAGAGACTATGAAGTATACAATATACTTTCTTTTCTTGATCTCTACTTTAAATTTTGCATTCTTATCAAGCATTTACATATACAAGTAACTAGTTAACTAGCTAGATACACGCATACATAGATGTTCATTGTAGTATTATTTAAAGAGTAAAATATGAGAAAGAACATTCCTAAATCTCCAGAAATATTTATGCACCATGTACAGAGCTATTAGTCATAATGACATATACCTATATATGTTGATATGTTAAGATACACACGGAAACACACGCACAATGTCAACAGATAAAAGCAGACTAAGCATTAACATGTTTGATTCTCTTTTTTACACTTTTTATTTAAAAAATTCCATATGATTATGCCTGCCTAATTGGATATTTGAAATAAGTGCATACATTCAAAAAAAGGTAAATTATAGAGAATAAAATATTATGTAAAATCTTAATTAGAGAAAAGATATTTTATGACAGAATGTATCAAAAGCACTAAAATAAACAAAAGGCATAAAGAATGAAGCATATTGTTTATTCTTCTTATAATAGTAAACTAGGTAATTTGTACCAACTCTCCTGTTGAGTACAACTACTATCATTATTATTTTAACATTGTTCTGTCCTAGCTAATGCAATAAAATAGCCAAACTGGAGGTAGCAGGCTGAAAAATGCCCTCGTTCACCACTACTAAAGAAAAAAAGATATTCACATCCTAATACCTGGAGTCTGCAAATGTTACCTTATTTGAGAAAAAAGGGTGTCTGCAGGTATGATTTAATTAAGAGACTTGAAATAAAGAGATCATTCTGAATTACTTATGTGGGTCCTAAATCTAATGACAAATGTCATCATTAATAAGTGTAAGGCATAAGATTACACAGACAGAAGAAGAGAAAGCAACATGAAGATGTAGGCTGGATTGGAGTGCTGCAGCTAGAAACCAAGGGAGACTGACAACCAACAGGAGCTGGTAGAAATAAGGAACAGATTCTTCAGTAGAATCTTTGGAGGAAGTGTGGCCTGGTTAACACCTTGATTTTAGCCCAGTGATAATGATTTCAGGCTTCTGACCTCCAGAACTATGAAAGAATAACTTTCTGTTGACTTAAGCCACCAAATTTATGATGATTTATTACAGTAGCGATGGGAAACTTAGACACTCATAAAATAAGTGTAAATACTGGAAAAGAAGAACTGATTTTTTTACAAAATTTGAAATTTTCAAACTTACTTGCAAATCATTATATATGTCCAACACATCTAACAAAGCAAGCAGTTCACTAAGATAGTTAATTTACAAATAAAAAGGAAAAATTAAATAGCTTTCCCACATGAAAGTGATTGCTTTCCAATTTTCATATAAGTTTAGCTCTATTACCCTTCAACAGGGAGTGGATGAAATTGTAGTTTTGCTTAAGGGTATATTTGTATGTGATTGTATGCATTCAGCCCTGCCTCCTCCCATTAGTAATGATTTTTGCTTTTTTATTTCTTTTCATTAAAAATTAAACTCTTTGCTACATGTCTAGTGTGGGTTGGTGAGGGTTTCTTCTCCTCTTGGTCACAAATGGAGGCTCTACCATCTTGCAGTGCTGTCATCTCAACATCTCAGTGGCGAGAAAGAGTTGAAGGGTGTCAACCATATCTGAAATGCTTTGAGGCAGGATATGCCACACAGCACTTCTGTGCACAGTCCATTGGCCAGAACTAATTGCAAGGACAAAAGGGAAACTACAAGGGGGACTAGAAAACATGTTGGAGCATGGATATTTGGAGAGAACTATATCTCCAGTCTATTTTATTGGTCTTACTGTCTTCACATGGGCATAACGAATGTCTATTCTGGGACCCAAGTTTTAGAGAGTTCAGGATTTTGTAAGAACACACATCCACACATCATAAACATTATTAAGGATATATGTTAAACATATTAAAGGATATATGTGCCCTGATGTTATTCAGGATCAAGGACTTAGCATGGATAGAGTCTGAGTCATGACTCCAGATGTTCACTGTCATAACCAACAACATTCCAGAACCCAGGAGGACAACCCCTCTCTAGGACTTTTGCCCTGTGGCCTAGAAATAAAGGACAACTGTGTTTCAATAGCATGAAAATGTTTTGCATTGCTAAATATGAAGATGAAGATCACTTCAGAATACAAGCAGAATTTGAACAGTGGAAACACATAGGTAAGAGAAAAGACAAATTAACATGTCAAATCTATCCTCTGGGTGTGAATTCAATGGTTTTTTAAATATATTGAAAAATGTTTGCTGTATTGCAAAGTGTCTGTTTTATTGCTACTCACTGTCGTTTTTTTTTTTTTTTTCAATTAATGGTTCCTCAGGTATTTATCTATGTCTATCATCAGAAACATGTTGCAATATTAAGAAAATTCCATTACTCTTAAATTTGTTATCTATATTAGTGTTGTTAGATAAGGGTTAAATTTGAATTTTAGATAAAAAATGGATAGCTTTTTATAATAAATATGTCTCATGCAATATTTGAGACATGCTTACACTAAAACATTATTGCTGTTTATCTGAAATTCAAATTTAATTGGGTTTACAGTATTTTTATTCAAGAAAATTGGCACTATGCCTGAAGCACAACGCTGACTGTTTACATTGGCAACTAGAAGGACACTAAAAGCTGGAATTGTGAATAGCTTTATGTTTAAAAAGCACTGGATATAACTTAAGTAAGTTTCAAAGTATAAAAGTCAATAATAGTTTTACTAAAATTTCATCAGTATTTGTGATTTTCTTTATTTTCTAATAGCAAATGACAAATACTTCAGGAGAAAAATAACATTCCTGAAAACATACTCTCTACAGGTTTGGATTGTTTAGATTTGTTTTATATTCAAATTTTCTGCAGTTAATATTTCTACATCATGTTTTAATATTTTATATCGTTATTGTCACTTGAACACAAATTAGAGGACAAACTTCATAACAACATAATTATTGATTTTATCTGAAGTAAAGGCAAGTAAAGGACATTTTTACATTGATCTTTAAAAATCTTTATAGTATTACTCTTCCAAACATGGTTGTCATTAATAACACTCCTAGACATGAGCAATAATTATTAAATTCAGATGTTCTTGATATCTTTTGACTTTCAGTAATATATAAATACTATAGCTTTACTTACTACTGGTCACCACATATCTCTTTGTTTCTTTTTTCCCACTTAAAAAAGACATTTCCTCCCTTATCACAGGAGACAACCCCAAATACTAACTAAGTATCACATTTGTTTCTTTGTCTTTTTTTTTTTTTTTTTTTTTTTTTGAGACAGAATCTCACTCTGTGCCCCAGAATGGAGTGCAGTGGTGTGATCTCAGCCCACTGCAACCTCTACCTCCTGGGTTCAAGTGATTCTCCTGCCTCAGTCTCCCGAGTAGCTGGGACTACAGGTGCCCACCACCACGACTGCCTATTTTTTTTTTGTATTTTTAGTAGAGACAGGCCTTCACCATGTTGGCCAGGATGGTCTCAATCTCCTGACCTGATGATCCGCCCACCTCAGCATCCCAAAGTGCTGGGATTACAGGCATGAGCCACCACACCTGGCCAACAACACATTTATTTCAAAGTCTAGGACCTTTTATTGATGTATAGTAACTACTATATTAAACCTAGAAAAGGGTCTAGCTAAAGTTACAGAATCAGTGAATTAAAAGAAATTACCTGTCCCACTGGCCCTTCCACAACCAGCACTAATAGGCAGTGGTTGAACAAGAAGAGGATAACCACAATAAACATGTCCATTTCCAAAGTGGAAAAATGGGAGATAACAGGAGTCACAGGTTTGCAGCAATTCTGAAATCCTTCTGGGCAGACATTCTAAAGGTCTTCTATGCTTCAAGTCTTAATTTGGCTGTCTGGTCGCTGCTCTAGAAGTCTCTAGATAATGTTCTCTAGGAGATTCCTCTTTTTTTTATTATCTACCTAGTTTATATGAGCTGGTTGTGTAGCTTTCTTACTCTGCTTCCTGCCTGCAGAACTTGGCGAGCCAAAGGGTCATTTTAAATCTTGAGCTCTTGATTTCTTTCTTTTTTTTTTTTTTAATTAATAGTAGCTATCTTTCAAAACTTACTAGACTTATTTTCAGCAAATTTCATGTGCTAATAACTATACTCAGAGTGGTTTTCTTAACTGTTTTCTTTTTTTTTTTTCCAGAACCCTTTCTTACCCACCATCTCACTTTCTTCTCCCATAGTTCTCTCTTTCGGCTGCTTCTAAGAGGATATCTGCAACAATAGGTATGAAGGTCATACCCTTTATAATATTTTCCCTTATTACATTTATCCACTGAAAAACTTTAACAAAAAGTGTGTAGGCTGCGCTTTTATTTAGATGTTTACATGCATTATTGTAATCAAATGTTTATGTTTATTGGATATGTTTCCATTCAAAACCTCTCTATAAGCCATCTTAACCAGGGTTAGAAGCATTCTGCTTTTCTAACATAATGTTTTCAATATTTCTATTTACACACCAGCTAATTCTATCTGGAGTTTATCTCCATCTTTTAACACTTTGCCAAAGGCATGACATAATATTCTACACATACACATACCACTGACATATCTGTCTCCAGCTCTTTGTACAACCTCACATTTGTAAGGCATGTGATTTGCTTTCTAGATTACTGTAGGTAACAATTTTACCAAACATTTTGTCATCTTTTCAATCTTTGGTATCAGTTTTCTTACCACTTCCTGTCTCATTGCTAAACCAATGTCTCGTAGTTTGGTGGTTGTCCTATTTCATGGCTATGTCGGGCAGCTGTGAAGTTGTATTTTGCATCCCATTCAAGGTGTTATTTTGAAAAACAGAACATCAAATTCTTAAAAATGCCAAATATATGATAAAGTAGATGTCCTTAATGTATACACTAAATCACTTTTTATGGAAACTTTTCTTAGTTGCCTGAGCCATTTATTGTTTCCACCTTCCAGGTCTCCATAGGACTTTATACAGAGCTTAACAGCCTTCACAATAAACCACACTGATTTAACTATCCACCTTTTACTCTGAGCTGTAAGCACCTTGAGGGAAGATTCTCTTCTTTCTGTCAACCCTTAACACAGTGCTTTGGACATAGTAAGCATATAACAAATACAGAAATAATGATGGATAATTATGCTAAGAATTTGTACAAAGTATCAGGTGGTAGACAAAATGTTAGGATTGGGAATTTGGTTATCATATTTTCATCCTTTTCCTCCCCATTATCTAGCATTTCCAAAATATCTTCTGCTTGTTAAATTAATCCCTAGTTAGGAGCTGGCTGATCATTTTGAAATAAATAATGATAAATCATTTATTGTTTTAAAATTGTTCATACCCTTTTTGAAGAATTCAAGAAATAATCTTTCTAGTGTGTGTGTTCTCCTAAAAATATAGAAAAATCAGTAGTTACATAAAGAAATTATTTTTAAAAAGATGTATGATATGTGCTACTGTTAGTAACAAATTACTTGAATATAGAGGGAGAAGAAATGGAAATCAAACAAAAGAATTTGTTGATAGTTTGAAGTCAGGTAGTGTGATGCCTCCAGCTTTGTTCTTCTGGCTTAGGATTGTCTTGGCAATGTGGGCTCTTTTTTGGTTCCATATGAACTTTCAAGTAGTTTTTCCAATTCTGTGAAGAAAGTCATTGGTAGCTTAATAGGGATGGCATTGAATCTGTAAATTACTTTGGGCAGTATGTCCATTTTCATGATATTGATTCTTCCTATCCATGAGAATGGAATGTTCTTCCATTTGTTTATGTCCTCTTTTATTTTGTTGAGCAGTCGTTTGTAGTTCTCCTTGAAGAGGTCCTTCACATCACTTGTAAGTTGGATTTCTAGGTATTTTATTCTATTTGAAGCAATTGTGAATGGGAGTGCACTCATGATTTGGCTCTCTGTTTGTTATTGGTGTATAAGAATGCTTGTGATTTTTGCACACCGATTATGTATCCTAAGACTTTGCTGAAGTTGCTTATCACCTTAAGGAGATTTTGTGCTGAGACGATGGGGTTTT
>NW_012119154.1:8320598-8320926 GCF_000951035.1 Colobus angolensis palliatus | reverse complement strand
TTGTGATGTTAGGGTGTCAATTTTAGATCTTTCCTGCTTTCTCTTGTTGGCATTTAGTGCTATAAATTTCTCTCTACACTTTGCTTTAAACGTGACCCAGAGACTCTGCTATGTTGTGTCTTTGTTCTCATTGGTTTCAAAGAACATCTTTATTCAAGGCTGCAGTAACCAAAGCAGCATGGTACTGGTACCAAAACAGAGATATAGAGCAATGGAACAGAACAGAGCCCTCGGAAATAATAACACACATCTACAACCATGTGATCTTTGACAAACCAGACAAAAACAAGAAAGGATTCCCTATTTAATAAAGGGTGCTGGGAAAACT
>NW_012119154.1:8251084-8319772 GCF_000951035.1 Colobus angolensis palliatus | reverse complement strand
AGTAAACTATCGCAAGAACAGAAAACCAAACACCGCATGTTCTCACTTATAGGTTGGAATTGAACAATGAGAACACTTGGACACAGGAAGGCGAACATCACACACTGGGGCCTGTTGTGGAGTAGGGGGAGGGGGGAGGGATAACATTAGGAGATACACCTAATGTAAATGACGAGTTAATGGGTGCAGCACACCAATATGACACATGTATACATATGTAACAAACCTGCACGTTGTGCACATGTACCCTAAACATAAAGCATAATTTAAAAAAAGGAATTTGTTGAACAGTAGATATCATAAAACATTGAAACACTGAGATTAAAACATTTTAAATAACTCCGTGTTTTAATTTTGAGCAGTATTACTGAGCTCCATGCTAAGAAACAAGAAGAAATAGACATTTTTGCACTTCTTCCTAATCATCTCCCAAGTTGTGCTACTCAGCAAAAATAAACAGTTGTTTGTCAAATCTGAGTCACACAAAGGATCATACTCAATCGCAAGCTCAATGAATAATTTTAATATACAAGAACTGAGAGGCCTAAGCAAAGCAAACGGAGGTCCCGGAGACTCTGTACAGCTCCTTGGGTTCTTCCTTCTTTTGTGGGACAAAATGTCCTTGCATCAGAGTAATACATGAGACCTCTAATGAAAATTTGCCAGAGTCTTACAGAGTGAATAATGTCATGAAGTATTTTCATTTGAAACTTCAGATAGTTATATAGTTTCTATGATATCTTTGAGAATTATGCTTCATAAATCAATTTATACTAACCTTATCCATTATAAGCAACCTAACCTAGGGATATTTAGTTAACAGTATTTCATAGATAATAGCCCATACTCCTAGAAATTATCATTAAACCGTTTACCAAGAGGTTCATTTATCAATATGTTTACAAGAGGACTAGGCTGAGTCAACAACAGCCTTTCTCTTGTCTCAATAACATTCTTTCACTGATTACTAGATATATGGATTATGGGTCAGCTGTTTTATCTTCTTTCTCCCCAGTAACATATTTCATTTCTATTATCACAGTACAAATTATTTACATACTGTACTGTAAGTCCCTGTAACTATAATTGCTTAATCATATTTTGATGGATTCCACTTATTATAGCTTCTCTAATGCAAGGTTGTTTGATTTTGATTCACTTCTTTGTTATCTAGCTTTTGTCAGGTAGTTATTTCAAGAAGGTCTCATGGAAACTTTGCACCTTGAGATCGCCTATGTCTAACAGTGTTGGTCTATTTCCTTGAATGATAGCTTGACTGAGAAAATATTAATTTGATGTTTTTCTCTGAACCTGGTAGATATTGCTCAATTTTATTTTTTAATCTTAACTTGACAATGTTTTAAGGAGGAAGAGGAAATAGGTTTTATTGACTGAAGGGCAAACTGTTATCAGTTGGTAGCAACTGACTTGAGTGATATGTTCCAAAGTAGCATCTGGACTCTGCAGGAAGGAAGATCTTGATCAATTAGCCAAAGCTGGTGAAAGCCCAGGAGGGTAGAAGCATGGTAGAAGTACCTTGTGGTTGCCAGTGTAGCTGGAAGTATCAACTTTTCCAAGACTGATGGCATTCAAATAGATATTTTTGGATAATGAAATCTATTTCGATACAAAGAAATTTGTTTCTAGTGATGGAATTTTGAAAGTGCAAAGACATTTTGCAATAGCTACAAATATGTGTAAAGCTGAAATAGGGGAATTCATAGAAGGAATTGCCAAATTTTAAAAAGTGGAAAAACAGTAAAAATATTAGAGCTACATGACACAATTAACAAGTATGATCCAGCTTTCTATAGTATGTTATACCTTCCAAAGAAAAATACGCATTATTTTCAAATGCATGAAACATTATAAATACATAGCTTATAAGCCACGAGAAATCATCACCGATTTTATAAAAAAGAAATGTAAAATATTTTTTAACCTTATGAAATAAAATTAGAAATCAACAATAGTTTAATGGTTAATGTCCCTCAAAATATGTTGGGAAATTAAGTTGCACACTCTTAAAATAATAAATTGTTTAAAAATGTAATCATGAAAAAAAAAAACTGTTTAAAATAGAAGACCTTTGTATATCAGTGGGAAGGAGCTAAAGCTGTGCTCAGAGGGGATTTCATAGCCCTATAAATGATAGATGGAGAAGTAGATAGAAGATAGATAGGTAGACAGAATAATTGAAAAGTGATTATTTAAATATTCAACTGAAAAAGAAAAGTACAGACTTAAACCAAAAATTAAAAGAATAAAAAAGATAGACTCATTATAATTTTAACAAAGATTTTTTTTTTCCAAAATAGTTTGTACTTTGCAAATCAGACAATTTTCTAAGAAAAAAGAAAGGAGATACAAATAAGCCTTCAGGAAGTAGAGGAGGCATATTGCTACAAATGTGATGTTCTTTTTTTAAAAAAATTAAACAATATAAACAAATTTCTACAAATAATCGTAAGTGTTTGAAGGAACAGATATTTTTTAAAAGTGCAAATTAAAACAAGTAGACAAAAACATAATTAAAAATTCTAGAAACACATCAGTAAAAACATTACCCACTAGTACAAAAGAACCTCTAGCCCAGCAATCTTCTCTACTTAAGGCAAACTTCTAGGCTGAGCAGGATGGGTTGAACATTATTAGATTTTTAAAGGGCTAATGTATTTGCTTCTTTTTAATTATGAGATTATATTCAGATACTACTCATGAAATTTAAAATACAGAAAAATGTAATTAAAAAACAAGTAAGCAAAATTAAGCCAAGTTCTAGCTTCTGCGTGTTCTTCCTCAGCCCGTTTTACCTAAGTCCAGGTTTTGGTCTCTTTTATTAAGTGTTGCAAGTGAGGCTTCCTAAATCAAGGTGCCCTGAAGGTTATTCTCTACATAGCCTTCTCAGCCCAAATGCTGCCCTTTTATGAATCCCTTTTCCTTCCTTCTGATGTTGTTGCTGTTCATTTTAAACATAATTTTTTCTACATCAGAACACATATACGGAGATGGGGCACAGTGGCTCACGTCTGTAATCCCAGCACTTTGAGAGGCCGAGGCAGGCAGATCACTTGAGGTCAGAAATTTGAGACTAACTTAGCTAACACGGCGAAAACCTGTCTCTACCAAAAATACAAAAAATTAGGCGGGAGTGGTGGCGCATGCCTATAATCCCAGCTACTCGGGAGGCTGAGATAGGAGAATCACTTCAACATGGGACCTGGAGGTTGCCGTGAGCCGAGATTGCTCCCCTGCACTCTAGCCTGGGTGACAGAGTGAAACTCTTGTCTCAAAAAATAAAATAATAATAATAAGAAGTAAAGCATAAACTGGGGAAGTTCCGCACAGTACAGAGGTGCACAAATAATGTCCTTTGGCTTCTGGCATGCTCCTTAGGCATGATCCTGAATGTGGGATGGCATCTCGTTAGGGTGGGATGGAAATATTGACTAAACTTCTTCAGCCCCCTGAATGGTCCTGCTCAGTGTGGATATTATGAAATCACGTAGGCTATTATCATACCACTTCCCTTAGCAGATTCAATTCTCTTACCACTTGGGGTCCCTGGGAATCAGATTCTGAGCCAGTTTAGAGTGTATAATGTTTATTTAAAAGAGCACTTAGGGTGCACTCCTGTGAAGGGAGAGAAAGCAGTGTGGGATTGGATATAGAAGTTGAGTCATGATGCAGGTCCAGTGACAGCTGTAGCCAATACCCCTTTCTCCCAAACACACCAATGAGGAGTTCTAATGGCCCTTTAGAATTGTTCATACTGCATTGGGATGTCTAAGTCTTTATATGCCCATAGCCTTCAGTCATCAGATATGGACTGTATCAAGCACAGCCACGACCTCGTATCAAGTGATTCTTGACAAACAAAGCAATCCTCAAGGGAAAACAACAGAAGACTGTCTACTAAGTCTTCCCAGCAGCCCAGACTAGTCTTTCCTTGAAAGGAATATGCCATACGTACATGTGCACTACAAAAACCATACTTCCAAAGGACTACTGCAGAGATTTCCACCCAATTTTCTGGTTGCAGTCTTCAAAGTCTTACTATTTATTTATTTATTTACTTATTTAATTTCAATAACTCTAGGGGTACAAATGTTTTTTTTTTGTTGTTGTTGTTGTTACAGAGATGAATTATATAGTAGTGATTTCTGAGATTTTAGTACGTTGTGCTTAATGTGTCTTGTTTTTCAAATCTCTGCCGCCCTCCTACCCTCCCCCTTCTGAGTCTCTAAAGTCCGTGATATCACTCTGTATGCCCTTGCAGAGGAATAGATCCCAAGCGTCTTCATGGCCTTCACTACAGAATGTCCATTTGTGAGCTGTAGATTGTTCCTGGTGAGTCAAGTAAGAGGCAGCTTGGTGCCATTGAAATAAAAAGAAAGGGATTGAAACTGGGATTCTTCCAGTAGTTACTGGTGTGACTTTGAGCATGACAGTCATGAGAGCTAATGTTCATTGAGTACTTATTATGTGCTGGTAACTGTTTTACTGCTTTACAGGCATTGAACTATCCGATCCTTTGTCTCCTCAGTTGTAGTCAATAACACCTACTGAGCAGCTTTGCAATAGATTATATGAGCTAACTGATCAGCTAAATCTCTTTGCATGCAGTAGGCTTGACACAGACGTCAGTTTCTCCCTCCCTCTTCCCCATCATGCATAAATAATTTTAGATTCCCAAATATATGGATTGCTCCACCAGCCCTGATATGCAATAACAATAACACTTATAATAATAGTTATTATAGCTCCCATTTATTCAGGACTTATCATTTGTCAGTCAGTGTACCAAGCCTTTTACATATATAGACCTATTGAGTCCTCATGATACCCTTGTGTATCAGGAATATGATCCTGTTGAGTCTGCACTACTCTGAAAAGAAATCCCAGAGATGAACATTTTTCTTCCCAAACCATTACCAGCATTTATCGCTCCTTTACTTTGAACACACACACACACATACACACACACATGGGCGTGTGCGCGCACACACACACACTTTTCTTCTTAATTTTTTTTTTTACAACTGCCTCCTTTTTATTTCTCTGTGTTTCCATTTCTACATATATTTAATTTTTTCTTTTGTTTTATATGCTGAATTATTTCCTGCTCAAAAATTACAGTCTTGGAGAGAAAGCAAAAAAAAAAAAAAAAGATCTTCCCCTTTGCAAAGCTCAGCACGAGTGGGAATCCTGCCATTGAACAGCCTGTCCATGTTCAATTTTAGCATCATATAATTTCCTGCATAATTGTTTAAATGTCCTCATTCTCATCCCTGTCGCTCCCCCTACACTTTGCTATTTTTTAAAGAAAGCATCCAAACTCCAAACTGGTTCAACAGGGAATTTCACAGAGGAAAAATGCCAGACTGCATCATATGCCTTGAGGTATCGCAACAACTAAGGAAAAAAAGTTGTGCCTCTGAGATGGAAGTCCTCCAGTCTGCCGCTGCCTTCAGTGACCTCTCTTCTCTGCCAGCCTCTTCAAGGCCAGGCATGTGAAAATTCCTCATGTGTTTGTGTCATTTGATTCCCAAATATCACATAACCAAAAATATTAAAATAAAACTGCTCATAACATTTTCCTGAATGCCATCTGTGCCCCACTGGAAGCTGACACTATCTGTCAAACCCAAGATAACCACATTTTCCCCCTCCTTTGTATGTGTTAATGTTTGTCATAATGGATTTCACTTTAATGTCCCAAGTACATTTATGACAGTCTTTCAAACCAAGTGGCACTAATGACTTTCATTATTATTTATGCTCCTCCTTAATTATAAGACTCTCACCTCTCTCATTACACACACTCCTTCATAACCCCCTCACTTGGATACATGCTCTCTGGTATGAGGCTAATGTGCCTTGGCTTCCAATTTCAGAAAACACAATGATTAATTACTCCTGTTAAATCACCCTACCCTAGGGTGATCAGATTGGCAAAATGATAAGAAGGGCCAGATTGCTGCTCCAGAAGGATTTCCCAGGACACCTGTCAGAAAGAAATAAAAGGAGAAGACCCCAACTCCCAAATAAATAAATGCATGGCATGCACGCTTGTCTTAGCTCTGGGATGAATCACAAGGAGATGGCAATTTTAAATTAAAATAATAGAGCATTTGGTAGAAATGCTCTGTACTGTGGACGATAATAGTCAGATTCATTGAAGTGACTAGGAACCAAGCATTCTGCCATGTAGTACCATGCTTCTTCCATCAATTAAAATACTCTTTAGAAAAAGCTTACCTGCTTTTCCTTACAGTTCAAAAATTGCACCATTTTTTTTTTAGCTTCTCCATCAAGAGATGGAATTTCTTGTGCAACCCATAAATCTAGGCTGGGTTTATGATTGGATTTATCCAAAACAAACTCACAGAAGTGACAGTGTATTTGTTCCAAGCCTGGACTTCAAGAGGTCTTACAGATCCCACTCTGCTTTCTTGCAGTTTCCACTCTGATCTACTTTCTTGGTGCCTCCACTGTTTTCATGGAAACCAGCCCCAGATCTCCATGTGAAGTGAGGGCCCCTGTGTCTCAGACAGCCCTGATTCACTTACTGGCTGAATGAAGAGGCATGAGAAAGGCCAGCCAAGATTAGCCAAATCCATAACACCCCATCCACAGAAGTCTGATTGAAATTGTCAATCTGCAAAACCATGAGCTCAGGAAATATTTGTTGTTTCAAATCTTTTGGGTTGGTTCATTATACAATACAAGGTAACTGATATACCTGTCAAAGGAAAGACATTTGGACATGGAGGCTATGCTGAAGATAGAAGAGGAAACCAATTATTATGAAAAACTTACTTTGCTTCAGGAACAAAAATAAACAAATTCAGCAAATATGAGACAGAGCTAGTATTCTCATCTTTATCCTTTTGTAAATGAAAAAAACTGAGGCCCAGAGATGGCACAAAATCAGACTGAAGAAATAATTTGCACAAGATCTTGGGAAGAAAGCAAAGTTCAAAGCTATTGCACTATTTGGTTGTGGAGACAATGTGTGTCTAAGTACCACACTTGCTGCCTTGGCACACAGACTGAGACCACCTCACCATCCAAAGCAGCATTTTTGGTACCCCCTATTCCTTTCCCACTGCTCCAGCCAGGGATGACAAAAACAGGTAGCTGTGAGTGGGAAGGCAGTGAGGATAGCACAGTGTCCTTGATTTGCTTCTCCTCAGGAAGTGGAACTGCCCCTTTCACACGCCTTTCACAGGAACTGTTTAAGCCATAGCCAAAGTCACATCCAAGTAGACCTATGAATATTGTCCAACACTGCATTTCAGTGTATAAAATTCATTTATTAAGCGGAAGTTGAACAATGAGAACACATGGACAAAGGGAGGGGAACATCACACACTGGAGCCTGTCAGGGGGTGAGGTGCAAGGGGAGGGAGAGCATTAGGACAAATACCTAATGTATGCAGGGCTTAAAACCTTGATGATGGGTTGATAGGTGCAGCAAACCACCATGGCACAGGTATACCTATGTAACAAACCTGCACGTTCTGCACATGTATCCCAGAAGTTAAAGTAAAATTAAAAAACAAAAAAATATGAGTAAAAGGATCTGCATATGTGCTTAAAAGACTGAGCATTTTTTGTTGTTGTTTGTTGCAGAAAGTTAGGGATCCCGAACGGAGGAACTGACTGCAGCTGAGGCAGAAGAACATAAGTTGTGAAGATTTCATGGACATTTATCAGTTCCCAAAATTAATACTTTTATAATTTCTTACAGCTGTCTTTGCTGCAATCTCTGAACATAAATTGTGAAGATTTCATGAACATTTATCACTTTCCCAATCAATACTCATAATTTCTTATGCCTGTCTTTACTTTACTCTCTTAATCCTGTTATCTTCATAGGTTGAGAATGTACATCACCTCAGGACCACTATTGTACAAATTGATTGTAAAAGATGTGTGTTTGAACAATATGAAATCAGTGCACCCTGAAAAAGAACAGAATAACAGTGATTTTCAGGGAACGAGGGAGGATAACCAAAAGGTCTCACTGCCTGTGGGTCGGGCAGAAGAGAACCATATTTTCCTTCTTGCAGAGAGTCTATGAACAGATGTGTGAGTAGGAGAAATATCACTGAATTTTTTTCCCAGCAAGGAATATTAATAATTGATACCCTGGGGAAGGAATGCATTCCTGGGGGTAGGTCTATAGATGGCTGCTCTGGGAGTGTCTGTCTTATGTGTTTGAGATAAGGACTGAAATGCACCCTGGTCTCCTGCAGTACCCTCAGGTTTATGAGGATTGGGAAATTCCAGCCTGGTAAATTCTAGTCAGAGTGGTTGTCTGCTCTCGAACCCTGTTTCCTGTTAAGATGTTTATCAAGACAATGCATGCACAGTGGGACATAGGCCCTCATCAGTAATTCTAATTTTGCCTTGCCTTGTGATCTTTATTGCCCTTTGAAGCATGTGATTTTTGTGACTTACTCCCTCTTCATACACCCCCTCTTATTTTAAAATCCCTAATAAAGACTTGCTGGTTTTGCGGCTTGGTCCTACCAATATGTGATGACACCCCCGGAGGGCCAGCTGTAAAATTTCTCTCTCTGTACTCTTTCTCTTTATTTCTCAGACTGGCCAACACTTAGGGAAAATAGAAAGAACCTACGTTAAAATATTGGGGGCTGGTTCCCCCGATGTTGTTGTTTATAGCTGTTATAATATTTTTCATTATTATGCTGGTCTTTCACTTTTCTTTTGTAGAAAATTTTTTATCTAAAATCACAGTATCTTAAGAATTGAGTTCAGGCTTGCTTCTTTTCTCCCCCTTTGCTGAGGAACTAAAGAGGATGAATTACTTCTTTTTATACTACTGTGTATCCAAATTTTATTTAAAATAAACACAAATTGAAAAATAATAGTGATTATTTCCAAAGTTTCCAGGTAATCTGTTTACTAATTTGAATTTAATTTCCTATTTATCCCATTTGGTTTTTACTTATTCTGACCTCATTCAAATTTCATGTATACATCATTCTGGGGGAACTTTGTTTTATATACCATTTAGCAATTCATTCAAAATCTTTACTCTCCTGGCCTTTGATTCAAATCTTAACCCTGCTACTAATGAGATGTCTAGGTATGGACCTCGGTCCTGATCCTTCTCTGTAAAAATACTGGGATAAATTGTTGATCTCTAAGATCTCTTCAATTTCTGTAAAACTAATTATTTTATAAAGAAAAGCATCTCTGCTTTACCTTCTATGGATGAATTTAAATTTTCCGATGTAAACATTATGAAGTTAGAATACATATATTGAGTTTTCCCCAAGAGACCTTTGTCAGTCTTAATTGTGGAGGCCAAAATCTTACTGTAGCAGATTCTCACTGTCAGATGCTTATAAATAGAGGGACTACTGAAGGAAGCTATTAATATGACTTCCATAGCTTTTCCCATTGGACTTTGTGATTATGTGATAATGTACAAGCAATGAGTTTTAAGCAGAAATAAGTAAAATGTGACAAGTGGGAATATAACTGCTTATGCAAACTACAGTTGTTAATAAACTCAATATGTAATTTTTCCCCAGCTGAGATCACCCTGTCTTTGTGATACGTTAAATACCACTCATGTATTATAACTTCCAAAGTTTTATAAGTCACAACGTCCCTAGAACAATCATTCCAGTGACAAAACCTGAGCCACTTCCTGGTGGACTGCCTCAGAATCACCTGAAAAATCTTATACAATTTCTGATCTCTCCTTCTGACCCAGGAAATTTTAGTTCATTAATTCTGGAATCAGGTGAGGGAACTCACGTTGTATTGTGTTGTTAACAAGCTCTTGAGGTTTTGAGAGTAATTGTTTAGCAGGTTGTTTCGTGTGAGGAGATGGGATAAAATGAGCTTCATTCTAAGTGGCCAAACTGTTATTCTTAACTATGTGCCCAATCCATGATATTTATTTCTAAAGGGACATAGGATATTAAGTATGGTAGAGTAGAAGGTGACATGAATCTTAGGTAGCGATGACAACTCTTTTCTGTGTGACCTCAAGTAATCAGTTAACTTTTCTGGGTATCAGTTTCCTTGCCTGTGAAAACAGGTTTTACATAAGACAGTGATTTTCACTATCTTTGAAAACGTGACAAGATGCCCTTGGGGTTCTTTTGGGGTCACTACAACTATGAATCTGGGCAGTGGTTGCACAGGTCAGACCACACAAGGCTCCTCAATTCGAGCACTCCTCTTTGATTTGTTTACAATGTTAAATAGGATTATGTCTGGAGAAAGAGGTCTGACGATAGAATTCTGCACAATATGTCTCCCAGGGCCATTCTGGCTCTGCTGTTCTTTGGTTCTGTACAAATAGCTATTAAAAGGAGAATTACACCAGAAAAGGATCACTTGAAAAGTAAGGTTGATAACAGTCAGACCTGCAGTTGAGGAGCAATTAGTAGCATCACTGTGTGAAAGAATTACAGCAAAGCATGGTATCTCATCGATTTCTGTAGCTATTAAGATTAACTCCCAAAGCTAAGGAAACAGCCCTGGAAATCACAATTAGAATTCCATAATTGTTACACTTTACTTGTCATGCTGTGCCTCTGTTGTTACACAAGGCAGAACACAAGCCATGGTTGCTAAACAATCACATCTCATAGCACACAACTCCTTCAGTATTCAGAGATAGGCAGCACAGAATATGAGGTATAGTTCCACTCACTCTTTAAGACCTTGCTCAAATATCACCTCATCAGTAAAACCACTTCTGATACTGCACATCTCCACTCAGGAAATTGCAAATCTGAGTTGTCTCAACATCTAATAATAATCGTAAATAAAAATGACAACAATGAATATAATTTCTTCACAGGGCTAGGTTTTCTTTCCTATCTTAGGAAATCACTTAAGTTTTACCCAAATAATAACTTGGAACATGATCATTTTCACTTTAATCTGTCTATCTCTGCCATCAGACTAAGTGCTATTCCAACCTTAGCAATCTTTTTGCTTGATGAATACATAATTACATTTTTTTATCCCTTCCATGTTTTCACCATTCTTTTAATTCCCATAAACTCTCTTGGCTCCATTTCAAGTATGCTACTCCTGATTCAGTTAATCAGCTAGGCTGTGATCTAATTAAAACAAAAGACACTTAAGTAGGCATGACTATATGACCACCTGATTAGATATTTTCCTCCTCGAAGAGAAGCTTCCTTAATCCTTAATGCAAGTATAGATGAAATATTTTGAGGCTGGACTTTCTTTCTTTCTAGATCCACTGTAGGATTCCTTTTCCTCTAAAATCCAAGGCAGAAAGCTTGACTTTCACATTTGTTTCTATTCTAAATTGCTCAGCTATTTCAGTGCTCAATGAGTTTAGGCCACAAAGACTGTCAACTCTGTGATGACATGGACTTTGCACTCTTGATCCATAGAGCACCTTGCAAAGTAACCTTAATCATCATTGCTAGAAAATATGAGTTGTTTCTGCAAGATTTTGAATGGTGAATGGAGAGAAGGAAATTGGAAACGTATAGAGATGCCCTTTTATTGAAGTGGTGATCATTATCAAGAGGTTTTGTGTTTACAACTTAAAAATGATTTAAGCTTGTAAGCAGTGTTTTAGTCCCTGTTCCTTATAATGTCTAAGACTCAATTTTCTTTTCTATAAATTATGAGTAATAATAGCATTTATCTCCTAGTATTTTTGTTACTATTTAAATAAGTTAATGGATAGAACACTCACCATTGTATCAGAGATTGTTGTGAGAATGACAAAAGTAAATGTTCTAAGTATACAAAATTACCCTTTATCTGTTAATGCACTAAACTATAAAAATAGATTGTTAATGTTAAAGCATCTTTTTATTTCTGGGCTAAATCCTGATATTCAAAATAAATTTATAATTTGTCTCGGATTCAACATGTAATGATGAAGGACCCTAAAGGAAATACAAAAATATATATTTAAAAGGATAACATAGATCATTTATAAAAGTAGTTGAAATTATTTGACTCCTTGTATCAAAGATGCCTTTCAATATGACTTTTCTCTTCTTCCCATCAAGAGGTAGATTTCTTGAATACAGTTTAGGGCTATTGGACATTAGAATGTAGCAGACATGAGTAAGGGTGGGTTTCAAACTTAGGCCTTAAAGAGGCTTTCCATGCTTATGTTCACTCTCTCAGAAGCCTGCCTAGGCATTTTGAGACCCACCACAGTTTGGCTGCTGAGGATAAGAGACACATTGTCCTACTGCTTCCAAATTACCCCAGCTAATAGCTGGCCTACTCCCAGAAGCAGAATTATTCTGTGGAAGTGCAGCTAGCAACAGATTCAACAAGGAGTTCAGCTGAGAACAGAAGAACCGCGTAGCTGACTTAGGCTAAATTGTCAACCTAAAGAACTGTGAGCTGAATGATTTTTGTTTTAAGCTACTGAGTTAGGGGTGATTTGTTATGCAGCAGTAGCTAAGTAATACAAAAGGCATGGGTTTTAAAATCTGCCAGTGAAGATTTCACAGAAACCCAGTGAAGTAGGGGTTTCTGCTCTGCAGGAATATAACTGATGTAATATTGTTGGATGCTTTCATACATATATTGAACTGGATTTTTCTGTTGTGAGATAATCACATATTATCTCTGACTCAGAAAGGACTGACAATTAAGTACAGCAGTCAGATAGTTTTGGTTTGATTACATAGCTCAAATTGTGCTACTATGTAAAAACTAAACCTCCAGATTACTATAAAAGATGGGGAGATCCTCACAATTATTGCACACATGCATGCACATGCACACACACACAATTGCACATATGCAAAAGCAGTTTCATTTTTTATTCCTTCATAAAATCCTTGATCCCTTCCTAGATACATCTATAGAGTCGCAAAGTGAGGGTTTTTAATTATAATATGTAATAGCAAAATAAAAACTGGAGGGTAAGGAAAATATGATTTAAGCCTTGCTTAATCACAAGGCTTGTGAATCACAATTCTATCATACCACAAGCTTTCTTATTGTCTTCAGCTTGTTGAATGTCACCATGTTTAATAAGATAATGCCCACAAGAAACAGTTTCTTCCCCAGAGAAAGGTTCTCTTTTTAGGCATTTTATACAAGAAATGTTACATGTTTTTCAGTCCCCATTGTCCTCTCTCTCCCTTCCTCCCTTCTTCTCATCCTGCCTCCTTTCCTTAAGTTTTCTTTTCTTTTTCTTTTCAATGCAAATTGTCCGTTGTGATTATAAAGGAACAGCTTTGTTGATTGCCTATGTTCTTCTGTTTTGAATAAGGTTGCACTTTTGATGAATTATAATTTTTTTAAATTAGTCCTGAATCAGAAAGGTATAACAAGAAAGTCATGGGCAATATCTTCCAGTCAGCAATTCTACATCTAATCAAAGAAACACTGAGTAGGAGGCAGGTCATGAAGAAAAAAAAAAAAAAAGGCCAAAAGATTTAGAGGGAGAGATAAAAATCAAGTCCATTTCTGGCACAATCTAGGAAATAATAAACATTCCAAAGGGTATAAAATTTATATGAAAGATAATCTTAGCAATGTAAATGAGAAGAATATCATAACAAAGCTTAATAACTATAAAATACTTTTTATTTTTACTTTGGAAGAAAACTATTTGCAAAGTTCCTCTGCTATTTCTGCTTTTAAATAAAATTAAAAATAAAGTACTGCAAATATTTTGTAATTCAATGTGTACCGATAAAATTAAACAAGATTTTAAAACTTGTCTCCCTTCTCTCTCAATCTATATTTACTCCCTAAGAGTAAACAATCATTTCAGGTGATCAATGCCATAACTGAATGTGGAATTTGTTTTCATTGCCCCTCTTGGTTGATCTGTTGGATCTCTGAGTTGGATTCTTCATATTATCTACTCTCTTTCCTTCATCTTCATTTTTCATTGCTTTGTTTCACTGTAGTCTACTTAAGTAGTTCTTTCCAAGAAAGCTAATTAAAATTAAACGTATGAGCCCCTATCTAAGTAAGTTTTTATTTTGTTCTTACACTTTTTTTTTTTTAGTTTGGCTGCATATAGAAATCTTAGCTAATAATATTTTTCCCCTAAGGAGTTCAAAGACATTGCTGCATTTTTGTCTAGCTCAAGCAGTCTTACTATTGGTGAATCTAATATAAGATCACTTAATTTGAATTTCTGAAATTTCATGAGGATATATCTAGGCATGAATCACTTTCATTTTTGTTCATTGCTTTATGTGTCTTCTGTAATCTAAGGCCTCCTGTCTTTCTTAGCCTTTGGGAAATTTTCTTATATTATTATTTGATTATTTTCTCTCTTCTATTTTCTGGGATTTTTTTTGGAGGTCCTATATTGAATATTAATTTCTATTAATTTTCCTCACATATTTTTCACTCTTTGTTCTCTATGTTCAATAATTTTCTGAATTTTTTCTGCTACTGGTTATCTTTTGTTATTTAGGTGTTTATATTTTTAATTTTCAACAGCTATTTCTTCTGTGATTCTTCCATTTTCATGGCAATCTAATCTTGTTGTATTGATATAATACTTTCCTTGATAATTTCAGTCTACTAATTAGAATGTAGTTTTTAAAAACCTTTGATTTCAAAAGTTGTTGCTGGTAGGTTGTACCAACGTCTATCTTTGTTTTACTTTGTGTTCTTTGTTTTCTTTAACTATTTCATGCAACAAGAGCATATGATGTGGACATATTTAGTATCCCCACATGATCCTTTCACTGGAATGCAAGAACTGGTTGTAAATTCTATGCATGCTAGTTCACTGTTTGGGATTGGGGTAAGAAACAGGCAGGCTACCTTCTTCCAAAACTAAGCAAAGTGTGTCTTCTTCTAAGTTGTTGTAGAAGTCTATTGCTTTGACTCATGGGATGCCAGTAACCTTGAAGTAAACAAGACTTGTTCAGGGCTTGAAATCAGGGTTTGTGCATGAGAAATGATCTCCCTGAGAAGCCAGATGTGAAAGATTTTGGGATAAACTACTGAATGATGGCAAACACTAAAGAAACAGAGGAAAAGAGACAGAGAGACACTACATGGAGGAGCACTAAAGCCTTACAGCTCAGACCAACTGCCAGCTGAATGAAGCTGAGTGAGCCATCTCAGCTGGTGTCATGTGTAGGAGAACCACACGGTTGAGCCCTGCTCTAATTCCTGATGTACAGACTCAAGAGAAATAATAACAAATAAATCACTGTTTTTAGTCACTGTTTTAAAATAATCACTGTTTTACAATATGGGGGAATTTGTTCCAGGGACAATTTTCTATCATCAGTCTGGCAGCTTTAATTTCTCACAGGAAGATTATCTTATTTGTTTGTAGAGTGCTCCCTCAATTTCATTCTGGGGGTGAAATGAACTGCATCAGTGACTCTTCATACACAAGATTAGGAAAAGAAAGGGATATGGTGACACATATTTGTTCCACAAATGGTTTTAAAATTAACCGTTTCAGCTTCTGTCCCTCATGTTTCCACTCTCTCAATCTCAGTTCTCCAAATTTGAACCTCTTTGTTCAGAGAGAAACATTTCTCATCTTCAGCCTTTTCCCAAGGACACTACTGCCTGTTTCTCTCTGCTTCAGTTTGTCCATTAATCCATTTCTATTCACTTGTTATCTTTAGAAATATGTCTAAGTTCTCAGTGCTGACAAGGACATAAACACTTTCTCTCTTCTCAGTGTGGTTTTTCATTCTATCATCTTAAATAGAAGACATTCTTTGACTACAGATATATGATCATTGTTATTTACCATATCTTTAACATTGAAATTGTATGAGATGATAGATATATCAAAAATAGTGCCCGATCCTAGCACATTTTATTGTTCTAACAGTTACATCTAGAATAACAAATATATAGCTGTGGTATCTTCTCATGCCATGCACTATGATTTGTTCCTTTGTTTATTGCATGACTGCATGAGCATGCTAAGAATTTTAAAAAGTCTACCAGAGATGTCTTTTTTCATTACCCACCATAAAATTTTATAAGTTGATTCAGGATCCAGCGCTCTTCTCCTTCTCCTTCTCCTTCTCCTTCTCCTTCCCCTTCTCTTCTCTTCTCCTTCTCTTCTCTTCTCCTTCTCCTTCTCTTCTCCTTCTCCTTCTCTTCTCCTTCTCTTCTCCTTCTCCTCCTCCTTCTCCTCCTCTTTCTCCTCCTCCTCCTCCTCCTCCTTCTTCACACAGTAATAGAAGTTTTTCTTTCTTTTTGCTTCTGCAATAATAGGGTTAAGAGCCCTCTGGATGACAAGACTAGGTGCTAAATTTATTTAGGTTTTGGATTAGAGAAGTTGTTAGATTTGGGGATAGGAAAAGTGGTAATAATAATAATGTCTATTCAATCTTTGTGAGGCCTCACATTTAGACGTTCCTCACTCACCTCATTCTTAGCGTTCCTTCTCATACATTCCATTTACCAAAATGGACGATGCTTCATCTTTAAAGGACATATAATGCCTTTGTGCCCTCATGTCTTTACTCAGGAGATTTTTCCCATCTGAAAAGCACTTTCTATTCTATCCTTCCCTGTAAAAACCCTCCTTGACCAACTCAAATGCTGCCATATTCAGCAAGCCTATACCATTGTCAACTGAATTTTATCTATTTCTCTTTTGAATAGTCAGTTATAACAGAGCATTGATCACCTATTATAGTTTATTGCTTACAGATATTTTTGGCTTGTATTTTTTCACTAAAATATGTGTGATAATTCCCATTTCTAATGTCTTTTCTGGTCTGTTTCCATCGCCTTTTAACATAGCAGCTTCTTCCTTTCTTTGCTTTGATGCCTTCATGGTGTGATGCTTATTATATTTTGTAGAATTATATTTATAAATAATATCAGGTAATGGATGAATAGGTACTCCTCTGCAGACTATTTATACTTGATTTTCTCACATTCCTAGAGTCATTATTTGTCTTAAATCACCTTAAACAAAATTCAAATAATGAGATTCCTTAGACTACTGAATCCACATGAAACTCGTCAACAAAAATTCCCAAGATAATCTGATCCAACCTTATCTTGAAGATGTAGAACTTTAGGAAACTAAACAATGTGGGGTTATGTTTCCTACATCATGTAAGTCTTGCTCTTTAACTTCTTTTCTATTACCCATGAGAGAATGCAAAAAGGAACATATAAATTTTCAGGATGACTTAATATCTTGAAGGAAAAACTGACTTGTTCATCCCTGAGTTTCCATTTTCCCTTCAGGTTTTGTAGAAATAATACTGTATTAGCTTGTCAGGTTTTGGATGCTGTCAAAAGAATAATATGCTATCTAGAATTTTTTGGTTTTCTTCAATTGGTTTGAAAAAATTATGGAAAATTGGAAGTGCTCAAAATACAATATCTACATGTCTTCGATTCTCTATTATATTCTCCATCTTATGAATCAATTACTCCACTAGATTACATGCTCTTTGTAACCAAATAAATATTTTGTTTACTTTTGTATCCTTCCTCTTTTATTCCAATAGATCTTTAAAAAGTCAGGTTTTAAATTTCTGTGTTTGTCACTTTTTGTGGCCTTTTTAGATAAGTTGTCTATTTTGTATAAAAATTTTATGTATTATTAACATAAAGTTATCCAGAATAACCTATTACTATTTTTATGAACATAGAATCTGTAGTGAATACCCCATTTTCCTTATTTATATTTCTAATAAAATCTTTTTTATTGCTCTTCGTTCTTGCCAAAATTTCTCAATTTGGATAGCCTTTTCAAAAAATGTTCTTTTTGACTTTATTGATACTCTCTATTGTGTGTTTTAAAGATTTCATTATATCCTAAGCTTATATTTATTATTCTTTCTCTACATTCCTTTAATCAAATTCTTTTCTTTCTCTACTTTCTTTTAATTAAATTTATTATTTTTCCAATTTCCAATTTCTCAGAATAAATGATTTATATCTACAAGTTCTCAGCTTATTGATTTATATTTGAGCATTCTCCTTTTCTAATGTATACGTCAAAGGCTATAAAGTAAAGACATCTAATTTCCATTATATCATGTTTTTCCTCTGTGTTACTTAGGAGTGTATTTTAAACTTTCCGTATAGGAAAAAAAAAAAACAAAACCACAAAAAAACCCCAGATTTCCATTAGCACTAGAATGGATAGATTATGGAATATGCACAGAATGAAATGCTACTGACAATTACAATAAAAGAACATTTTTTTCCTTACAGTGGTATGCATTAATATATGTATTACTAATCAGAAGAAAAAATAATAAACACTCTTATCTGTGTATTTATATTATACATAGTTATACATGGTTAAAACACAGACAAAACTAAACTACTGTAGGTTGTTAGATGTCAGGATAGTGATTATTAGTGTGGGAGGTGGGAGCATTGATTGGCAGAGTTGAAGAGGAGGTTTCTGGAGTGTGATGATATGCTAGTAATATCTATTATTTTACCTTAGTGGTGGTTTATGTAGGTTTGTTCGTTTACATCTCATTATCATCCTGTACACCTATAATTTAACAACTAAATATTTGTACGTTATACTTCTATAAAAGGCTTGAAAGTGTGTGGAAGTTGTTCAATACATGTTTTTGAGTGATTAATATCAACAAGTTACAACACTGGACATCAATGGGTATAAGTGGTAAATAAGATAAGGATTTTACCTTTACAGCATTATAATTTAAGATATGGAAAAATGAATGACACAACTTTCTATGACATATTTGAATAGGTATTATAATTGTATAAAAATAATCATACTGCACAACTATTTATTTGACATCTATTGAAACATGGGACTTATAAACACATGGGAGATGCAAAGAAAATATCTCTATTAAGAATTTAAGGTTTGATGGTGGAAATAACAGTAGAGTTGTGTGTCCAGGGTTGGGTAGATTAAAAAAACAGACATAATCATAACAAGGATCCTTTACTGAACATATGCATTTACAAGGCATTAAGTCATTTAACTGTTAAAACAATTTTATACAAGTACTACTATCTTGATTTTACACATAAGAAAGCCAGAGCTCTCATAAATGAAATAGCTGCACACAAGTAATTTAAGAGCAGAGGAATCAAACCTAAGTTTGTTTGACTGTACAGTCTAGGTTTATAAACCCTAGTCTGTACTGTCTCTTATAAGAAGCGCATGACAATAATGGGAAGTAAAGGAGAAAGAGTAAGTACAGAGTTGCATAACACAGTAAGTACAGGGCATAGTTGGGGGAAATGATATTTTAGCTTATTATTTTGTATTTACAAAGAAAAAGCTCCTTTTTCTTTGCCCATTCTATTCCATGCAGTGATGTTTAAGGAAAAGCTACTCTAGAGCTTTGTGGTGGAGGAAATAGCAAGAGCCATCTCTATGTCTTTGAATCTCAATGTTTGAATTCTTAAGTTTAGAGGGCAGAAATTCCACCAATGAAGTGAATACTTGAGGCTTTCTTTTTTTCCAGGACACATCTGCACCTGGGAGGTGTGAGAACAAAGGACAAAGAGATAGGGCAAGATTTGTAACCATTGTCAACCATTGATTTTTTTCATAGTTGATGCATGTGTTAATTGGAAATTATCCACTTATTTCTCAGAAGAAAAGAAAATAATAAGACTGATTGGGTTTGATTTTTCACAAAGTTCATGGACTTCATCCCCTCTTTGTGAGGTTGCTAACTGGCAAACTGTGCTGAAATTTTCTTTGGCCAGTAGATGCTCTTAAATTTAGACAGTAATAAAACAGGCTCCAGTGTATGATCTTTCCCTCCCTGTGTCCATGTGTTCTCATTATTCAACGCCCACTTGTGAATGCGAACATGAGAGTTTGGTTTTCTTTTTCTGTGTTAGTTTGCTGAGGATGATGATTTCTAACTTCATCCATGTCTCTGCAAAGGACATGAACTCATTCTTTTTTATGGCTGCATAGTATTCCATGGTGTATATGTACCACATTTTCTTTATTCAGTCTATTATTGATGGGCTTTTGGGTTGGTTCCAAGTCTTTGCTATTGTGAATAGTGTTGCAATAAACATATGTGTGCATGTGTCATTATAGTAGAATGATTTATAATCTTTTGGGTATATACCCAGTAATGAGATTGCTGGGTCAAATGGTATTTCTGGTTCTATATTCTTGAGGAATCACCACACTGTCTTCCACAATGGTTGAACTAATTTATACTCCCACCAACAGGGTAAAACTGTTCCTATTTCTCTGCATCTTTTTTTTTTTATTTTTTATTTTATTTTATTTTTTTATTATACTTTAAGTTCTAGGGTACATGTTATTTCTGGTTCTATATTCTTGAGGAATCACCACACTGTCTTCCACAATGGTTGAACTAATTTATACTCCCACCAACAGTGTAAAACTGTTCCTATTTCTCTGCATCTTCACCAGCATGTTGTTTCCTGACTTTTTAATGATTGCCATTCTAATTGGCATGAGATGGTATCTCATTGTGGTTTTGATTTGCATTTCTTTAATGACCAGCGATGAGCTTTTTTTCATTTGTTTGTTGACTGCATAAATGTCTTCTTTTGGGAAATATCTGTTCATATCCTTTGTCCACTTTTTGATGGAGTATTTTTTTTCTTGTAAATTTGTTTAAGTTCCTTGTAGGTTCTGGATATAAGACTTTTCTCAGATGAATACATTGCAAAAATTTTCTCCCATTCTGTAGGTTGCCTGTTCACTGTGATGATAGTTTCTTTTTCTGAGCAGAGGCTTTTTGGTTTAATTAGATCCCATTTGTCAATTTTGGCTTTTGTTGCAATTGCTTTTGATGTTTTAGTCATGAAGTCTTTGCCCATGCCTATGTTCTGAACAGTATTTCCTAGGTTTTCTTCTAGGGTTTTTATGATTTTATGTTTTATGTTTAAGTCTTTAATATATCTTGAGTGGGGGGAAAGGGGAGGGAGAGCATTAGGACAAATACCTAATGCATGTGGGGCTTAAAACCGAGATGACAGTTTGCTAGGTGCAGCAAACTACCATGGCACATGTATACCTATGCAACAAATGTGCAAGTTCAGCACATGTATCCCAGAAGTTAAAGTAAAATTTAAAAAGAATAAAAAGAAAATAACAAGACAAAGAACATTAAAATAAAACATTTATATGGAATAAGCATGAGGTTGTCTGTTTTCCATAAGGCCCCATCACTCCTGATTGTTTTTCACTCAATTTGCATCACTAGCTCACAACATCTCCTGGCTACACTGGAATTTGAGTTTCCCATTTCCATTGTGCCATTAAAGTGCCTCAACTTTGGAACCAGTGTGCATGAAATTAAATCCTGGCTATCTGTGACCTTAGGTAAGTTATACGTGTTAATTAATCAGTTTTCCCATCTGTAGAATGGAATAACATGTTTCCTTTGAGTTACTGTATATAAAATTCTTAGCACAGTATCTAGCAGAAACTCCCGTAAAGGTTATTATATATTGCTTTGCTTACTGCCATAATTATGGATAGGGAGTCAGGGCCTGGTATATCAAAACCTACCCTTCCATGATGTCACAACACCTGGAAGATTTCCATCCGGCTTGCTTCTGCCTACTTATACTTGGCTGATATAGTCCATCAAAGCTAACTACCTCTCACATTCGAGGTCTGGCCCATAACAATTTTCAGTGTGACAATTTTGCTGCTCTAATAAACTTACCCTTGCTAACTAGGGAAAGGTAGAAGTTATGTCAGAGTCCACCCATTCTCATTTTACCTGGTAGTCTCATAATACTGCGAAAAATGAAAAATAAAACAAAAAAAAAAACAGCTTACTCAAAACAATGGCTCATGTTTCAAAGTCCCAAACTTAGTAACATTAATCCTTCAGTTAAAATATTACTACACGATTGCTAGATTACCAGAATATCACCTAGTTTTTATTTTGGCTATCTAGATAATGTAAACCAGTTCTGATTTTTTAAATTAGAATTTCAGAGAGCCATATAATTCAAAGGCATTTTCTCTATTAAAATGCAGTAACAAACTCTCAGGTCTTTGAAATTATAGCGTTTCAAGTGAAAAAATCTTCTTGGTAAAAAATGGGAATGGAGATCTTCCGGTCTTTTAGCTCTTTTATAAATATCTTAAAGTTTAATCCCTTATTACAAACATATTAGTAAGCCTTGTCATCAGGTAACTAGGTGTATAGTATTTAATATTGCCTTTGTAGTGATGATTTTCAAAGGAATTTCTGATTTGTCATACTGTGCATAAAGTTAAACGTTATGCACACAAAATCTTCCATTTACTCAAAAAGCGGGTTTTGAAACATAGTGAATTAACTTCCTGTTGCATGTTTGCCAAGTTATGCTAGATTGCTTGATAAATAAGATAAATGTAATTAAACTTTACCTAGGAATGCCAGAATAACTCAAAATTTTGCCAAATCATTACAATGCTAAGTACTCCAGAATATGATGAACAGTGGTTCTGAATATGACTTAAAGTGATTTCTTGAATCAGGGTTAATAATAACATTTATTTCACTTTTCTTCATACAACAAAAATACATTACAAGCAGAGTATTCCAGAATTACAGGTTGAAGTTTCACTCCTGAGTCACTATTCAAGGTATATCTTGGGATCTATCGTTCAGCTGCATGGTAGGCCTCCCTCCATTCATCAACTACATCTCATCTGCGCTTGTCTTTGTTACACAGGGGCTGAAGAAAAGTATCTACCTGCACAGAGTGGTTTTATTTCAAATTTATTGCCTTAAAATTCAAGTAACTTTTATAAACATGTGGTAGCATAGTGATATGCTTGCCTATGAAGAAAATTTAAAAAAATAAAAAAATAACCCAAAGAAACTTCTGGAACTAACAGGCAATCATAGCAAGGTTGCAGGACGCAAGGTTAATATACAAAAATCACTTGATTTTCTATATATCAGCAATGAACAAGTGAAATTTGAAATTAAATGCAATACCATTTATATTAGCACCTTTTGGTGCTAATAAAATACTTTGGTATACATCTAGTAAAATATATATATTTCCTTATATATGTATAAGACATATATGAGGAAAACTGACAAGCTCTGATGAAGGAAATCAAATAACTAAACAAATAGAGATATATTCCATTTTCATTGGATAGGAAGATTCATTATCTTAAAGGTGTCAGCTCTTTCCCAATTGGTCTACAGTTCCAATGAAGTACCAATAAAAATCTCAGTAAGATATTTTGTGGTTTATTTGAAGATGTAAAAGACTCAGAACAGCCAATAATATTGAAGGAGAATGACTAAGTCAAAGGACAGGCACTATCCTACTTCAAGACTTCCCAAGGATCTATGATAATCAAGATAGTATAGCAAAAGAATAGATACATTCCAGAACAGAATAAAAAGCCTAGGAACAGATTCACCTAAATATAGTTAACTGATCTTTGATAAATGAACAGAGGAAATAGAATGGAGAAAAAATGGCCTTTTCAACAAATGGTGCTGGAACAACTGAACATTCATATGCAAAAGAATGAATCTAGTTAGACCTTCACTAAAATTAACTAAAAATGATTCACAGACATAAATGTAAAACACAAAACCATAAAAGTCATAGAAGATGGCATAGGAGAAAACCTAGATGACCCCAGGAGAGGCAATGACTTTTTAGATACAGCACCATAGGCATAATCTATGAAAGAAATAATCATTAAGCTGGATTTCATTAATAAGTGAAAACAAACAAAAAACACTCTGTTCTGCAAAAGACAACAGTAAAATGAAAATACAAAAAAATGAAGAGGCGCTATCAACAAGATGGTATCACCATCAGCAGATGGTGAAATAGGAGGTCTCAGGCTTTATTCCTTCTACACAAAGAAAATATAAAAAGCAACTATCTGTAACCTAGAAGAACTTTCTGAAAATGCCAATACTTGAGAACAAGCCTGAGCCACTTGTGCGATCTGCCCAAATTAATGAAAACAGAATTAGAAGGGGAAGAGGATGGTCTCAGGTTGACATAACACCCCTCACTCTTCCAAGTAGGCACAGTGCCAGCGCAAGCGGGTGCCTCTGGGTCTACAGTTTGTAAAGGGTGGGAAAAGAACTGGAGGCATTTGTATAGCTTCCCTGGCATTCTGAGACGCTTCCCAGGAAGCCTGTGACAGTCTCACTTCACAGGGAACGCTAGCCGTAAAGGCACACCTAGCCTGCCCAGGTCTGGTAGAAATAGAGAAGGCAAAGGGCATATCTGCTGGTTTGTAGACCTTGGTGGTACCTCTGTGTTCTTGCAAACTATGGCACAAGATCAGAGATAACAGCCAACTTCATAACTCACCTGCAAAGACAAGCTGATTGCTTTCACAAGTAAGGTGAGAAGTTAAAACTAACTGCAATTTCTTTTTTTATTTAACTTTTAATTTTTGTGAGTACATTGTTGGCATATGGATTTATGGGGTACATGAGATGTTTTGATATGCATGCAATGTATAATAATCACATCATGAAGAATGGGATATCCATCCCCTCAAACATTTATCTTTTGTGTTACAATTTAATTATACTCTTTTAGTTATTTTAAAATGTACAATTAAAATATTATTGACTAGAGTCACCCTGTTATGCTGTCATATAGTAGGTCTTATTCATTCTTTCTAGGTATTCTTTCTACCCATTAATCATCCCCACCTCTCTCCACTCTCTTAGAAACCTTCCCAGCCACTAGTAAATATCCTTCTACTCTCTATTTCCATTAGTTCAGTTGTTTTGATTTTTAGTTTCCACAAATGAGTGAGAACATGCAATGTTTGTCTTTCTGTGATTGACTTATTTCATTTAACATAATCATCTCCAGTTCCACCCATGTTGTTGCAAATGACAGGATCTCATTCTTTTTTATGGCTGAATAGTAGTCCATTGTTTATATGTACCACATTTTCTTTATCCATTCATCTGTTGATAGACACTCCAGTTGTTGCTTCCAAATCCTGGCTATTGTGAACAGTGCTGCAACAAGCATGGGAGTGCAGATATATCTTCAATATACTCATTTGTTTTATTTTGGGAATATACCCAGCAGTGGGATTGCTGGACCATACAGTAGCTCTGTTTTAGTTTTCTGAGTAACCTCCAAAGTGTTCTCCATAGTGGTCATACTAATTTACATTCCCACCAACAATGTGTGAGGGTTCCCTTCTCTCAACATCCTAGCCAGGATTTGTTACTGTCTGTCTTTTGGATATAAGCCATTTTAACTAGGATGAGATGATATCTCAACGTAGTTATCATTTGCGTTTCTCTGAGAATCAGTGATGTTGAGAACCTTTTCACATGCCTGTTTGCTAGTTGTATTTCTTCTTTTGAGAAATACCTATTCAAATCTTTTGCCCCCATTTTTTGATCAGATTATTATATTTTTTCCCTGTAGAGTTGTTTGAGCTCCTTATATATTCCAGTTATTAATCCTTTGTCAGATTGGCAGTTTGCAAATATTTCTTTTCATTCTGAGGGTTTTCTCTTCACTTTCTTGATTGTTTCCTTTGCTGTGAAGAAGGTTTTTAACTTGATGTGATGTTATTTGTCCATTTTTGCTTTGGTTGCCTGTGCTTATGGAGCATTGCTCAAGAAATTTTTGCCCAGAGCAATGTCCTGGAGAGTTTTTCCAGTGTTTTCTTGTAGCAATTTCATAGTATGACATCTTAGATTTAAGTCATTGGCAAGAGATTGTATGTTTGCTTTGGCTATTCTGGATCTTCTGTGGTTCCATATACATTTTAGGATTCTTTCTCCTATCTCTGTCAAGAATAGCGTTGGTATGTTCATAGGGTTTCCATTGCATCTGCACACTGCTTCCATCACAGCATAATGCTTTCAAGTTTCATCCATGTTGTAATACATATCAACAATTCATTTCTTTTAATGGTGATACACTATATCCATTATATAGATATACCATACTCTATTAATTTTTCACTTAATGGGCATTTGAATTGTTTTCTCTTTATGGCTAGTATGAATCATGATGTCATGAACATTCATGTGCAAGTATTTGGTTGGCTATTTGCTTTCAGTTGTCGTGGGTATACACCTAGGAATGGAAAGTTATAATAAGATGCAGTCATCATATGATAACTCAATGTTTGATTTCTTTGAAAAAATGCCAAACTGTTTTCCAAAGCACTATTTTACATTCCTATCAGCAGTCCATAGGGGATGATATGATATATTGCATTAATTAATTTCAGATGTTAAACCCACTTTTCACTGGTGGAATTAATCACAATTGGTCATAGTGCATAATCTGTTTTATGTGTTGCTGTATTTCATTTGTTGATATTTTTGAGGAGTTTTACATCTATATTTATAAGAAATATTAATCTGTAAGTTTTTTTTTTGTATGATGTCCTTATTTAGTTTTGGTATCAAGGTAATACCAGCTTCATAGCATGAACTGGGAAGTGTTTTTTTCCTGCTATTAATTTTTGACTTTGTGAATAATTGGTATTAATTCTTCAAAGTTTGTGTCTTTCTAGGAATTTGTGTATTTTGTCCAAGCTATCTAATTTTTTGGCATAGAGTTACATTTCTTTACTTATGGTCTTTCTCTTTCTGTCAGGTCAGTATTAATCTTCCTTCTTTACTTCCTGATTTTAGTAATTCTCCTCTTTTTTCTCAGCCAGTCTAGCTAAATGTTTTCTTGAATTATGTTAACCTTTCCAAAGAAACAAGTTTTTTTCTATTGCTTTTTAAAATGTTTATTTTATTGTTATCACTCTAATCTTTAGTGGTTCTTTTTTCCTTTTTGCCCTAGATGTACCTTTTCTTTTTTCCAATGTAATAAGGTAGAAGGTTACGTTATTTGTGATATTTTAACTTTTTTAATACAGGTGTTTAAAACTATACTCTAAGCAATGCTTTAGCTACATCTCATAAATTTTGTTTTGGTGTTTCTTTACTTTCATTCATCCCAAAGTATTTTCTAATCTCTGTTGTGATATCTTTCTTACATAATCTGTGACTTAGAAAGTATTATTATTTTATTTCCACTTGTGAATTTTCCCAATTTTTCCTGTTGTTGATTTTTATTTCATTCCATCACAGAGAAGATATTTTTCATATTTTAAATATTTTAAAATGTATTGAGGCTCGTTTTGTGGCCTAGCACATGCTATCTTCTGGAGAAAGTGAAATGTGCACTCAAGAAAACTGTGTATTCTGCCATTGTTGGGTGGAGTGCCCTTTAAGATGTCGTCAGGTCCCCTTGGTTTACACTGTTTTTGAAGTCTAATATTTTCCTGTTAATTTTCTGTCTTGTTGCTTTATCCACTACTGAAAGTGACTATTTAAGCATCCAGACATTACTGTTGAATTGTCTATTTTTCTTTCCATTATGTCCATTTTTGCTTCATGTATTTCGGGACTCTCTGTGTACAAGCATACCTTTGTGATATTATGGGTTTGTTTCCAGGCCACTGCAATAAAGTAAATACTGCAATAAAGCCAGTCACATAAAATTTTCTGTTTCACAAGAATTAAAGTATAAAAGTCATGTTTACACTATACTGTAGTCTATTAAGTGTGCAATAGTAGTATGCCTAAAAAACAATGTTCATATCATAATTTGAAAATACTTTATTGCTAAACAATGCTAACAATCATCTGAGCCTCCAGCAAACCAAACTCTTTGTTAGCAGGATGTCTTGCTTCAGTCTTGATGGCTGCTGATTAAACAGGGTGATACTTACTGAAGGTTGGGGTGGCTGTGGTAATTTCTTAAAATAAGACCACACAATGAAGTTTGCCAATTTTTTTGACTTTTCTTTTCAGGAAAGATTTCCCTGGAGCATGTGATGCTATTTAAAAGCATTGTAACGTCTTTCAAAATTGGAGTCAATCTTATAAAACCCTGCCAGTGCTTTATCAACTAGGTTTATGTAATATTCTCAATTCTTTGTTGCCATTTCAACAATATTCATAGCAACTTCACTAGGAGTGGATTCCATTTCATGAAGCTCCCTTTTTCCTCCTTTATAAAAAGCAACTGCTCATTCAGTACAATTGTATTATGAGGTTTCAGCAAATCAGTCACATCTTGAGGCTCTACTTCTACTTCTAATTCTCTTGCTACATCCACCAAATCTTTAGCTACTGTCTTCAGTGAGTCTTGAACCCCTCAAAGTTATTCATGAAAGTTGGAATCAACTTCTTTCCAACTCTGTTAATGTTGATATTTTGACCTCCCTTTCATGAATTAGGAATGTTCTTAAGTGTATCTAGAATGGTAAATTCTTTCAAAGGTTTTCAATTTGCTTACTCAAATCCATAAGAAGAATCAGTATATCTATGTCAGCTACAGCTGTATTTCTTAAGTAAGACTTGAAAGTTGAAATGTCTTGATCCATGGGCTGCAGAATAGATGTGTTAGCAGGCATGAAAACAATGTTAACCTCCTTGCACATCTCTATCAGACCTCTTGGGTGAGCAGGTGCATTGTCAACGAGCAGTAACATTTTGAAAGGAATCTTTTTTTTCTGAGCAATAGGTCTCAATAGTGGACTTAAAATATTCAATAAACCATGCTGTAAATAGATGTGTTCACTGGAATAGCACTTTTAACTTTCTTCAGTAATTTTTCCTTTGCATTTACAACTTAGCAAACTCTCTGACACAAGAGGCCTAGCTTTTGGCCTACCTTGGTTTTTGACTATCTTTTTCACTAAGCTAAACCATTTCTAAGTTTTGATTTAAATTAGTAGATGCCAACTTTTCCTTTCACTTGAACACGTAGAAGCCTCATATGGTTATCTATTGGCCTGATTTCAATATTATCTCTCAATGAATAGGGATGCTTGAGGAGAGGAAGAGAGACAGAGGGTGGCTGGCTGGTTTAGTAGTCAGAATATAATTTATCAATCACTTTCAACATCTTACATGAGCACTGTTTGTCGAGCCCTAGACAATTGCAATAGTAACAACAATGACCAGTGATCATAAATCACCATAACAGATATAATAATAAAGACTTGAAATATTGTGAGAATTACCAAAATATGATAGAGATGCAAAATGAGCAAATGCTGTTGGGAAAATGGTACTGATAGATTTGTTCTTTGCAGGGTTGCCACAAATCTTCAATTTATATAAAAAAAGAAAAGAAAAGAAAAAAAGCAATATCTGCAAAATTTAATCAAATGAAGTATGTCTGTGTATATTTAAAATTGTTATAGCTGCCTAATGGATTGACTATTTTATCATTATAAAATGTTCCTTTTTATCTCTAGCAATAATTGTTCAAAATTTTCAAGTCTATTTTGTCTGATATTAGTATAGCCTCTCCTGTTTTTTGTGGCTTCTATTTGCATTATATATATTTTTCATTTTTTTACTTTCAACCTATTTTTATCTATTAATCTTAAGTGTATTTCCTTTAGTCATCACATATTTTAATATTTTCTAATCCAGTCTGACAATCCTTGACTTTTGGGTTATTCAATCCAACCACATTTAATATTATTATTGATGTAATTTTATTTATGTCTGTCGTTTAACTTTTTTGAAAAAAAAAGTTGTATCTTTTTTGTTCCTGTATGTCTCCTTTATTGCTTCTTTGTACTAAGTGAATTAGTTCCAGTGTAACATTTTAATTCCTTTAATAATTTTGTTACTACAATTACGTATTATTTGGGGCTTACTCTGATAACTTCTTGAGAAACTTTTCAACTCTTTTTCTGTGATTCCTTAACTGCATCTCTGTGCTAACACCTGCTTTTCTTGCAATTATGCTGATATTGAGAGGTAGTGGAATTTTGGTGCCTGTAAAGCAGCAGTGTTCATGTTTATACGTCCATGTGTCCAGTTCCTCATAAGTAAACATATAACATGGTAAAACATGGTGAAAAGGTCTGTGCTCAGAAGCCTTTTAATTTACTCTCATTTACTATGGCTGCTTGACATGGACCCAGTCTGAACCTGCTGTGATCTCTACTCATGTACAGTTAATTCCCCAATAGCCAGTGGAACTTACCGGGTATAACAAGCAATCTGTGATAAGCAAACTACTATAGATCTTTGTTTTGCCTTGTTCTCCCTGCAAAGCATGAACAAATTAATGGAAGGCTTTATCTTTATCATAAAACAATAATCTCTGTAGCTCTGAAAATGCAGGCAGTAACAAAACAGAAATATGCTGCAAAGATTAGTGCAAGAGAAAAGAAATGAATAATGTAACAAGATCTTAAACTGGATTATCACACCAAGCTAGCTTGTTAGAGCACTGGGTAGCTTATTTGACAATCCATCTTTTTTAGCAGTCACGGAGTATGTGTTGGTTATCCTCATTAGAACACCTCAGTGTGCTCCTGTCGAACATTCTTATATATTAAGTTCATGCCAACAGACAAAATGGTAATTGGCCAATGTTTGAAGTCACAAATAACATAGCATGCTGTACCCATATCCAAATTAGCCAAAAGATACTGGCTTGGAGGTCATAAAAAATCAAAAACTCTTCCATTATAATCGTTTATTTCACCTGGAGATAGCATCTTAAGTACTCATAGAAATTCCACTGAATACTCAAATAGCAGCAAACTCTTTTGAAGTAATTAAAACAATATCTTTCTAGACCCATGCCAAAGTAGTAAAAACAAATAAAACTATGTAGTTACACTGGCCCATTACATTAGCTGGGTCTAAAACTTAGGGTATGCAGTATCATGGCATACAAATGCTTTCTGAAATATTTATGTACTCAGTGATATTTTCAGATTAAACACCACCTAGTTATCCCAAAGCCCTCTGCTAGACATGCTAAGTCCTTTACAGGAAAAGGAGTGGAGGGTAATAAAATTTACATAGAAAAGCATGATCTGAATAGAGTTCATGTCAAAGTCAAGAGGCCCTAATTGTATTTGTTTGACTCTATTTAAACCAGAATTTATAAGTCTAATTCACAAAGCAAAATATCATCTTCCTTGAACACGACTAGGTTACCCCGTTCTATCTTGCTGAGCTCTGTGGGATTCCTGGGTTAGACATAGGTGCCCAGATGACAGAGCCTTAGGACAGTGGTTTATCCAAGATATCCCACGAGCCTTCTGTGACCTATGTTTGGGGAGCAATAGTATAGATTTTTTGTTAGTTTGTTGAAAACAAATTAACTTAATCAAAAGAAGAAAAATAAAGGGCATTTGTGTTTACCACATCTAAGCCTATGCTTACTACCCAGAGTGAATTACAGGACAGATTTGGCATGACCCATCTAAGACATTGTAGAAATACGAACATCTCCCACCAATCAAGTGTCTGATTTTTCTTCTCTAGGCAGTGACTGCCTGATGTGGGTTTTATAGAATCTAGAACACTCATCATCCTGAATTTGTTAACGGCATTCATGATACTATTTCCAACAAATTAATTAAAGTTAAAAAAACTACTTCAGGAGTTATGTATTTATAACTGTCAGCCTTTGCTAACAAATTTATTGTAATGAACACTGTTGAGATGGGTTAATGTGAATTTTACCTCATAATATTTGGAAAATTAGAGACGTCTCAATTTGCTAAATTTCCTTGCAAAACTTGACCTCAACTGTTCAGGACTGGAGTCTTTGATTAATATCTTTCTTACCTAGAGTAACAATGAAGACTTGATCAAAGAAGCAGAACTACTAGGATCTATGTCTACATCTATGTCTATGTTTAGATCTATGTCCATATCTTTGTCTGAACCATCCATAAAATCTCAGGAATAGGGGATTTGTTATAGGGATTTGACCTTTCACAATGGGCTTCTGCCCTGGTGCTGGGCAGGGCAGGCAATACCTATTAATAAATATTCAGAAATTTGTTAAAGTCTTAGTAGCTAGATACCATAACTCCACTGGGAAGACGGATGTAATGCGAGTGAGAGCAAGAACAAACTGGAAGCCTGCAAAGATGTGCTAAAATCCACGTGGACAATCTGGAGCCAACATCAGGCTTTCACTTCCTAAAAGTGTACAAATTCAGTGATGCAGGTGACATACACCATGGTGCTAAACACACAGCTGGAGCAGGAGTGAGGAAACTGAAGGAGAAAAACTGCTGGTAACTGAAGGAAACATGGATCTGGCTGCTATCTCACTTAGCCAACAAGGCGAGCAAGCAGATCTGTGACGAATGCAGCAGCAGCAACAGCGTCTGAGCCTACACTGACTTTCCTAGTGTAAGCTGCCAATTGGGAGCTATGTCTATATGGTTAAGAGAGGGAGGATCAACTTCGGGATTCCCCAAATAATGAGACATTTTGCTATGTCCTTAACTGTGGAGGTATAAGCCTACCTGCCTTATCCCAGGCAGCCACAATTTGTAATTCAGCCCTCTATTTGCCTGCTTCAGATTCCCTCTTTAAGGAGCTGTGTTGGGCCTGCTTCTGTGGGATTTGAAGGGGAGCTAGGGATTGAGCATTCTTTTCATGCAAGCTTTAAAACAGTTCTCCAAGTAGAGTTTCACCAACTACTAATTCATCAATACTCACTGTACCATTTTGCGTCTTACAACAGTTAGCTGCTATCTCTCATCCACTGTCTGCTCTCAGTTTGTCTTGTAATCACTTTTGTAAAAAGAGATAAATATGTGTGTTGAATCTGTAAATTTTACCTCCTAGTGCCCTGAGGGGGCTTGTTCACTGCCACATATTGCAGGGGAAATGTCTAGGAAGAAAATGGTTATTAACTTCAATCAAATGCTTTATGCTTTTGGGAGTCAAGGTACAGGAGAATCAGATGATACTTTCTCATCTTTCCTCCTTTATCACATACGGCAAGATTGAAATTATTTTTTCATTCTCATCAATATATAATATATACTAGTTGGGACAATTAAACGTTACGTGACATGCGGCCTTCACAAATGAGAGAGTTAGATAATTTTTCAAAAATCTTGAAGCTAGTGAGTGAGACAGACAAGAAAATTCAGTAAACTAGGACTGAGTTTACTATGGTTAGAATGATGTTTCAAAGAAGTAGAGGTCATGGAATCACAGTGAGGTGCCATCTAGCCCACTTTGGGACAATCCTTAGAGCCACATAAACAATGCTGTATTAGTTATCTATTAATGCATAACAAATTACTCCAAATCTTAGTACTTAAAAAGAAGAGGTACTCTTTCACCATTTTGGTGGGTCAGGAATTTAGGAACGGTGTGACAGTTGGACACTGTTAGCTCTGGGTTTAATGTGAGATGCAGCTAGATGTTGATTAGGGCTACAATCATCTGAAGGCTGGACTATGGCTGGAGGTTTGGCTTTCAGGGTGGATCACTCACACGGCTGCCAAGTTGATAATGGCTCAGATCTTCTCCATGTGGTTCTCTTGAGTTTTCTTGCAACATGGTATGTGTTTAGTCCCACAGCAAGCAATACAAGAAAACAAAGCAGAAGCCGCAGTGGTTTGTGACTTCTCTTGGAAGTCATACATTGTCAGTCATGACCATTCTTGATCAAGTCTGAGAGAAGACTAATAAAGGTGTAAATACCAGGAGATGTGAATCTGTGGAAGGCATCGTGGAGGCTGGTTATTACAGAAGTGAACCCCATCTCTGGATGTTGAAAAGCCATACAGAACTAGTGAGAGAAATGGAGGGGGTTAGGGGTTGCTGATAAGTAGTATTAAGTAAGGAAAAGGGAACAATGTGTACAAAGACTTAGTGGTAAGAAGATGGTAGAAAGTGGAAAACATCAGAAAGTGTTTGCACTTTTCTATATGTTATTTTGATTTTTGCTTTCTTTTAAGTTGATGATCATTCTGAAGTTATAGGATTTTGAAGAATTATTAAATAATACAGGAATCACTTAAACCTTAGGAAATAACTCTATAGGAATGTCATGACGCTGTTTAACAGGTGTGAGCTCATTTTATTAACTGTACAATATGACATCTCTAATCCTCTAGCAGAGTTAGCATTTATTTTTTACTTGTTAGTTATCTCAGGTACTGTTTTGCAAAATGAAAGAACCATCTGACTTGGAATAGGCAGTGGAATGAAAAGTTCTAAAGTCCACAGGATCAGCTTTTAATACCCTAATGAGGTTTAGAATGATAGTAATATCCACACACAGGGATTTTGTTTGTTTGTTTGTTTTTTGCCTTGGCAAATCAAATGTTTGTGCCACAGCCTTTCTGTTTCTCGAATCTCTTTGTCTCTTGGTCTCTTTTCTCAGTCTGTCTCTCTGTTTCTCTCTGCTTGTTTGTCTCTCTATAATTGTTTGTCTATCTGTCTCCCTCTGTCTTTTTTAAATTTTGAGACAGAGTCTCACTCTCACACAGGCTGGAGTGCTGTGGCACGATCTAGGCTCACTGTGACCTCTGCCTCCTGGGTTCAAGCGATTCTCCTGCCTCAGCCTCCTGAGTAGCTGGGATTACAGGTGTGCACCACCACACCTGGCTAATGTTTTCTTTTTAGTGGAGATGAGATTTCACCATGTTGGCCAGGCAGGTCTCAAACTCCTGACCTCAGGTGATCCACCCACCTTGGCCTCCCAAAGTGCTGGGAATACAGGTGTGACCACCATGCCTGGCCCCTCTCTCTCACAAGACATCTTGTAAAACTCACCTTAAAAGATATTTTCCAAGTTGATGGATGTGAGGTTAAATAGAAGTGAGTTAAGAAATGCCCTGGTATATTCTAGTCAGTTGTGTGAACTAGGCAGAAGAATCTTTGCTACTTCCAAAGCTTTCAGTCCTCGCATACTTTAACATTCTCATTCATTCTTATCAGATCTTAATTGGAGTAGAAAGAAAAAGTAGTTAACTAAGAGTTTTAACTCATCCTGCCACTATCTAATGACTAATGTCATATAACCTCCCTATTATTGTTTGTTCATCTTTAAATTCCTTTTCAGTTGATGTGCAATCTGTGTTTCTGTAATTTGAGCACCTTCTCAGCCATTTGGGAATGGAGTAGTGATATTTTCCTGTATAAGAAAATATATCTATAAAGGCATACCATAATCGTGAAATCATGTAACACAGAAGGTCATTGTCTATTTACAGATGATTCAATTATCTGATAGAAAGTTTTAAGAATAAATGACTAAATTAGACAGTTAGCATAGTTTATCTTGTGAAGTGGCAGTTTGTAGTAAAGGAAAGGGCTTCTGTTGTCAACTCAGATCTCATGACTTAAGTTTTACAGAGATATAGATGAAGACCTTCCCCTCCTATATTGGAGAAGCATTGAGATTCAATATGAAACCATCCTTTCTTAAAAATATAATCCACATTTGTCTTTCGGCCATTTTTTTTCCCCGCTTTGTTTATTGGAATTTCCATTACTAGACTAAAGCTTTTGAGTAAGCATGCTGTCTATATTAAAACAGCCACTGAAGTTTTTATATATTCAGAAGAAAAATGATATTGAAATAGCTGCTTTCTTTTTAATAATAGCCTGAACTGGTTCATCTACTTGGCTCTCCAGCACCATGGAATGGAGAGATCATGGTTCCTCAGAATGTATAGAACAGGTAATTTTGACAGCAGGCGGAGGAAGTATTATATGATACAGCTTTTGAGATATTGTCTAAGGAGTAAAGCTGAAGGGTGGTTGCCTGATTAAGGGAATCCTGAGGCTCTCAAGGCAAAAGGATGCTATTGGGTGAAAGAGTGGAGGAGCACTAATGATCACATTTGATTCCTTTACTACTTTGCCTTGAATAGACTAATAATTTGAATCAGTAAGGATGGCTGAAGCAAGTAAATGATAGCCCAACTACTTTTTCTGACCCTGCCTGAAATCACTTCATAGCTATGCTTTCAAGAGACAAAATTTTCTAACGTATGTTACGTTTGGAGATGCTGTTTATGATGAGACTAATGAAGTTAATAAAACAACAAGAAAATTTTAAATAAATAATGTTTTGAAAAAATCATGCCCAGAATATAGATTATTTTAAATTTAATTAAAGAGTTAATCAATCATTCCATAAAGGGGATTTTCAAATTTATGGCTGTCTATTTATAGCCTTTGAGTTAACCAAAGAATCTACCTAAGCCTTCAAAAAGAAGATTCCAGAGAGCCAGTCCCCATAGAATATTAACTGGACAAGTCAGGAATGCACAGCTGAATGTTAAAAATAAAGATCTCTTTGTTATTGTATGAACCAAAAGACATAGTCATCTGGAATGATTTATAGCAGAATCACAAAACAAAATCTCTGTAAGAAGAAGTAACTTTCTGGAAATCTAGCCAAAGTTGATTTTAATAGATATTTTCCCTCTAGTTACATGAGACATTAATATACACTGCTTAAAATCATAGAAAGTAAAAGTATTATAGAGAAGAAAATAAAAATCACTCCTTACTACTGTCAATTGTATTATGTTGTCTTTTTCCTACAAAACAATACATTTAATTATGATAGATACTGGGGTTTACTCCATTTGCATTTTCTAATTTTTTAACATATTTTTCTTAATCATATACTCCTCTTTGGATTACAGCATTTAAAGCTGTGACTGACTATGATATCTGTGATTCTTCTGTAACCCTTTGCCATGAACACTAGTAGCAAATTCTTGTTTAAAGTATTTAAAATACCCCAGACCTTGTCATTAGGACCTCCAATATATGGCACAATTAGTATAACCTAAAAGATTTCTGCTACTTATGATGTGTTTCTGAGAAAATAATTATATGACTAATATATTTATATTAGCTGGTGTTTTCATCACTTTTCTGTTGCAATAGCTGTATACCTGAGGCCGTATAATTTATAAATAAAGTGCCTTTATTTATTATCATTCTAGAGGCTGAGAAGTCCAAGGTTGGGTGGCTGCACCTGGTTGGCTTCTGTGAGGGCCTCATGCTTTGTCATAACTTGGTGAAAGGCATCACAAGGCAAGAGGGTTGAATGTCTCTGCTCAGATCTCTCTTCTTTTTCTTGTAAAGCCACCAATTCCATTCTTGTGATAACCAATTAATCCATTAACCCATTAATTCATGAATTAGTTACTTCATTCATTGGTCAGAGCTCTCATGACCCAATGACTTCTTAAAGGCCCCATCTTTCAATACTGCCACATTGGGGATTAAATTTCAACATGAGCTTTAGAGAAGACAAACGTTTAAGACATTGAATACTACCTTGGCCCCTCAAAACTCACATCCTTCTTATATAAAAAATATATTTATTTCATCTCTCTAGGCCCAAAGTCTTAACTTATTCCAGCACCAACTCAAAAGCCCCAAATCCAGATCTCATCAGGGAGTTTGTAAAATCAAAACAAGTTATCTACTTCCAAGATAGAATTGGTGAAGCAGGCACAGGTTATACATTGCCATTCCCCAATTGAGAAATAGGACAGAAGAGAAGAGTAACCAGCCCCAAGCAAGTTTAAAAGCCCACAAGGACACTATTAAATCCTAAGACTGGAGAATAATCTCTTTTGACTCTATGTGCCTCCTCTGGGATACACTGGGGCAATGGATGGGCCCTCAAGGCCTCATTTTTTTCTCTGCAAACTCAATCTAAGCAGTTACAAGGATGCAGCACCTGAATTCTTTACTGCTTAGATATTTCTTCTGCCAAATGTTCTACTTTTTTGTTTTTGAGCTCTGTATTACATAAAGCCCTCGAGCATGAACACAATCCAACCAAGTTTTTTGCCAATTGATAACATGGATAGCCTTTACTCCAATTTCTAATGCCTTGTTTCTTAGTGTTCTATCTGAAACTTTGTCAGAATATCCTTTATTCTCCATATTTCTATTACCATTCTGGTCATGATGATTTATTAAACTCTAAGGAGTTCTAACCTTTCTCGAATCTTCTAAGATCTCACCAGAATAAACTCTTGCAACCTCTGCCCATTACCCAGTTCCAAAGCTGCTTTCACTTTTATAAGTATCTTTATAGTGACAACACCACTCCTGTTATGAATTTTCTATTTTAGTCTGTTTTCTGTTGCTATAACTGAATACCTGAGGGGGAATGATTTATTTTTTTTAAAAGAATTTATTTCTTACAGTTCTGGAGTCTGAGATATGCAAGATTGGGTGGCTATACCTGGTCACTTCTGGTGAGGGCCTTGTGTTGTGTCATAACATGATGGAAGGCATCACAGGGCAAGCAGCTGAGTGGGTTAGCTCAAGTCTTTCTCTTCTTAAAAAGTCACTAGTCTCATTCCCATGATAACCTATTAATCCATTAACCCATTAATACATGAAAGGATTACTCCATTCATGAAAGCAGAGCCCTCATGGCCCAATGACCTCTTAAAGTTCCCACCACTCTGTACTGCCATATTGGGGATTAAGTTTCAACATGAGCTTTAGAGGGATCAAACACCCAAACCATAACAGCTGGGAAGTTTGGTAGTAATGCAATGACTTGTTTTTAAGACTGTTTAGTTCCCCAGTGTTAGCGATTTTCTCAGCTCTTCTGTCAAGTCAAAAAACAAGCAACTCTAGAATTGTAGCAAAACATGAACTAAAGTGCAACTTGGAAATATAAACACAGAATTTTAGGTATTGAAATGCCTCCTTTCTAGCCATGGTCCATTCTTAGAATCTGATCTATCAACTTCGAATTTCAGAGATTTTGGCCTAGATTGCTTTGTGTTGTATGGACATTTAAATAAATATTAATTATTTTGATCAAAAAACATGAAATGTCATTTTATTTATTTCTGCCTATTTCAGTGTGTTTCACCACTGTTTTATGATTTTTCAGTATATAGTTCTTTTACCTCCTCAGCTAAATTTATTCCTCAGGGTTTACTGATGCTATTTTAAAATGGATTGTTTTCTTAATTTCTTTGTTGGGTAGTTTGTTGTTAGTGTAGAGAAGCACAGCTGATGACTAGTGTACCTTGCAATTTTATTGATCTTATTTAGAGCTAATGATTTCTAGTGAAATCTTAAGGATTATATATATATATAAAATATTATCTGAAATAGACAGTTTTACTTTTCTTTGCAAGTCAGATATCTTTTATTTTTTCTTTTTTCTTATTTGTTTGTTTTTTGCCTAATTGCTCTGCGTAGGACTATAAATACTGTATTGAATAGAAATGATCAGGGTGGGCATCCTGATTCCAGACAAAAAACTTTCAGCTTTTTACTGTTGAGTATGAAGTTACCTGTGGGCTTGTCATATATGGCCTTTTTATGTTGAGATGCAATTCCTCTATGCTAATTTGTCGAGAGTTTTAATTATGAATGGATATTGAATGTTGTCAAATGCTTTTTGTTCATGTATTGAGGTGGTCATAGTATTTTTAGCCTTCATTCTGTTAATGTGGTTTATCACATTCATTTGCGTATGTTGAAACATCCTTGCATCCCATAGATAAATTCCACATGATCTTGGTTTATGATCCTTTTAATTTGCCATTAAATTCGATTGCTAGAATTTTATTGAAGGTTTCTGCATCTGTGTTCAACAGGGATATTGGCCTACATAATTTTCTTTTCTTGCGATGTCATTGTCTGTAATTGGTATCAGGGTAATTCTAACTTCATAAAATTAGTTTGGAATTGTTTCCTCCTCATCAGTGTTTTGGTAGTGTGTGAGGTTTTGTGTTGATTCTTCTTTAAATGTCTTGTAGAATTCACCTGTAAAATCATTAGGTTTTGAGATTTTTTTTGTTGGAAGGTTTTTGATTACTGATGCAATTTTCTTATTGGTTATTGATCTGTTCACATTTTCTATTTCTTCTGATTCAGTCTTCATAGGTTGTGGGTTTGTAGGAATTCATACTGTCTTCTAGATTATACAATTTGTTAGCATAGAAATGTTTATGGTTGTCTCTTAAACACATTTATATTTCTGTGGTATCAGTTGTAATGTCTCTTTCATTTATAATTTTATATTATTTGAGCATTATTTTCTTTTTCTCTTAGTCTGAAGATTTTTCAGTATTGTTTTTAAAAAGTTGTTTTCAAAATATTCTTTAAGTGTTTGACATTTCCAAAATTGTTGATATTTTCAATTGCTTTTCTAGTCAGTGTTTCATTTATTTCTGCTGTGATTTTTATTTCATTCCTTCTGCTGATTTTGAATTTATTTTATTATTCTTTTACTAGTTCCTTGAGATATTTAGTTAGGTTGCTTACTTGAGATCTGTTTTTCTTACTATATGAATTTATTGCTATAAACTGTCCTCTTAGAACTGTGTTTGCTACAACACGTAAGTTTTTCTATGTTGTGATTCCCATTTTATTTGTTTCAAGATACTTTTTATTTCTCTTTTGACTTTTTTAACTCATTGGTTGCTCAAAAGTGTGTTGTTTAATTTTCATGTATATGTAAAATTTGCATTATTTAGTTATTATTTCTGGTTTCATACCATGGTTGTTGGAAAAAAATACTTGAAATGATTTCAATCTTTTTACATTTGTTAGCGTTTGTTTTGTGGTCTCACACATTATTTATCCTGTAGAATGTTTCATGTGCACCTGAGAAGAGTATCTGTTCTTCTGTTGTGTATTTATAATGTATATATCTGTTAGGTCCATTTATTCTACAGTGTTGTTCAAGTCTACTCTTGTTTTTTAAAATAAATTTTCTGTCTGGATATTTATTGTTAAAAGTAAAGTATGGAAGTCCTCTACATTTTTGTATTGCCATCAATTTCTCCCTCCAGTTCTATTAATATTTCTTTTATATATTTAGGTGCTTTGATGTTGGGTGCATATATATTTATAATTCTTAAATCCTGTTGATGAATTGACCTCTTTATAATTACATAATAAATTTGTTTCTTATTAAAATTTTTGATGATTAAAAGATTACTCTGTCTTAAGTAAGCATAGCCATCTCCGATCTATTTGTTTTTTTGTTTGCATGATATGTCTTTTTCTATCCCACCACTTTCAGCTTAACTGTGTTCTTAAAGCTAAAGTGAGGATTTTGTAGGCAGCATATAGTTCATATAGTTGGGTCTCTTTCTTTTTTGTTGTTCTGTCCATTACTCTATGTCTTTTGATTGGATAATTTATTCCATTTACTTTTAAAGTAGTTCCTTAGAGGTAAGAAGTTAGTATTTCCATTTTATTAATTGTTTTCTGATTTTTTGGGAGTTTCTTCCTTTTTTCTCTCTTGCTGTTTTAATTTGTGATTAGATAATATTTGGTTGTGGTAGGTTTTGATTTGTGTATGTGTAAAGGTCTTTTACCACAAGCCTTACACAAAGCTATTTACAATTATAACTGTCTACTTAAGGCTGCTAATAGTTTAGCTTTGACAGCATACAAAAACTCTATCATTTAACTTCTCCCTATATATTTTATGTTTTCGGTGTATCCATTAACAAATTATTGCATCTATAGTAATTTTTAATACTTTTGTCTTTGAAATTTAATGCTGGGTTAAAAGTGATTTATACATCACAATTGTAGTACTAGATCATTTTGAATTTAACTGTATACTTACTTTTACAATGAGTTTTATACTTCCATATGTTTTCATGTTTTAAGTTAGAGTCCTTTTATTTTCACTTGAAGAACTAGCTTTAGCATGTTTTGTAAAGGTTGCCTAGTGGTAGTGAACCCCTTTGGCTTTTGTTTGTTTTGAAAAGTCTTTTTAATTTCTCCATGTCTTAAGGACATATTTGCTGGGCATATTATTCTTGGTTGGTAGTTGCTTTCTTTCAGACTGAATATATTATCTCACTATCTCCTGGCATACAATGCTTTTTGCTGAGAAAACTACTGATAGCATTGGGGAGCTCCTTTGTATTTGATGAATAACTGTTCTCTTGCTGCTTACACAATTCTCTCTTTGCCTTTGACATTTGAAAGTTTGCTTATAATGTGTCTCAGTGACGGTCTCTTTATTTTTAACCTATTTGGGGTCCTTTTGGCAACATGAATCTAGATGTTCATTTTCTTCTCCATATTTAAAGTTTTCTATTATTGTTTTTTTAAACAACCTGATTATTTGTTATTTCTGCTCCTTTTAGAGATTCTGTAATGCTTATATAGGTTCATTTGATGGCATCCTATAAGTCCTATAGGCTTTATTCATTTATTTTTGTCTTTTTTGTATGTTTGTTTGTTTTCCTGGTTAATTTGAAATGACTTGTCTTTGAGTTTGCTAATTCTTATTATTGATTGTATCTGTTGTTGAAGCTGTCTGTTAAATACTTTAATTCAGTAATTGTGTCCTGATTCAGAACTTGCATTTGGTTCATATGGTTGCTATACACTTCATTGAACTTTATACTTATTTCTTGTATTGTTTTTGTGATTTTGTTTTGTTATATATCTGTAGTCTCTTGTAGTACATTGAGCTTCTTAAAAAAGATTATTTTGAGAGCCAGGCACTGTGGCTCACGCCTGTAATCCCAGCACTTTGGGAGGCCGAGGCAGGCGGATCACAAGATCAGGAGATGGAGACCATCCTGACTAACATAATGAAACCCTGTCTGTACTAAAAATACAAAAAATTAGCTGGGCATCGTGGTGGGCACCTGTAGTCCCAGTTACTCAGGAGGCTGAGGCAGGAGAATGGTGTGAACCCAGGAGGCGGAGCTTGCAGTGAGCCAAGATCGTGCCACTGTACTACGGCCTGGGCAACAGAGCGAGATTCTGTCTCAAAGTAAAAAAAAAAAAAAGAACGAAAGAAAGAAAAAAAAGATTATTTTGCAGTCTTTATTGGGTAGTTAATAGTTCTCCATTTCCTTATACAGGTGCTTTATATTGTTCCTTTGGTGATGTCACGTATCTCTGATTATTCCTGACCTTCCTGGTGGTCTTGAATTGGTGCCTTGTGTATTCAAAGAAATACACAAGGATGCTCCTAGTGGTCCTTAAGTCTTTGCAGACTAGCTTTGGCAGGAAAGCACTTCTTCAGCAATATTATCTAGAGATTCTGGGTGGGCTGGCTGGTGGGGTCTAAATGTATACTTGCTGCCTAAATTCTTCAGCATGCTGGCCTAGTGCCTGCATCAGTGGGCAGATGGGTCTGATGCATAGCTACACTTGGGCCAGTCTAGTACCTAGTCGGTAGGGACAGGCCCAGAGCCTGGGTCCACTGGTGCAGGCCTGAGGCTTGAATTTGTTGTGCAATTCTAGAGCCTAGGTTTGAGGGAACTTGCCTGTAATCTCGGTCCATGAGGGTCGGCATGACACTAGAATCCTCTGTGATGGGCCTGGTGACTGTAGTCATGGGGGAGTACCTGGAACTTAGGTATATGGGAGCTGACCTGAGTGAAGCCTGGGTCCATGAGAGCTGACCTGGTGCTGGGCCAGGCCTTGAACTTAGGTTCACAGATATACAACCATCACTGAGGCAGGCCTAGTACCTGGGTCCATGGGGATCTGCATGGTTCTGAGTCCACAGTGCTGACTTAGTGCCAGGGTCCACCTGCGTGAGCCTTGTGTCTGGATCCAAGAAGATGGTTCTAGAGTCTGGATCCACAAAAGCACGTCTTTATCATGGGGCCATAGGCATCTGCTGGCGCCAAGGCCACGGGAGTCAGCCTGGAACTAGGTTGGATCTAGAGCTCAGCTCCATGGGTGCTGGTTTGGAGCCTGGGGTCATGGGAGCTAACCTGGTACTGAGGTGGTCCTGGAGCGTGGGGATACAAGGCCTGGTCTTGCTCTGAGGTTTACTTGGAGTGTGTCTGGGGGCTAGGGAGTGGGATGGTCTGTTTCTTGGTTTCACTGGAATGGGCCTGTTGCTGGGGTCAAAGACAAATTCAGGTGCTCACTTCATTTTCTTCCTCCACATGGGGAGTATTTCTCTTTGAGCCATACTATATAGGGTTGTGGGAAGGGGTAGTGTGAAACTGTCCTTCCTAGTCTCTTCAATGTGACTTTTCTCCAATTTGTGCTGGATCCAGATCCTATAATCTTTTATTTAGATTCGTTAGTTCTTATGAAGGTATCTTCATTCATGAATGGTTGTTCAAATATATGTTTTCTGTGATGAAACAAGTGCTGGAAACTCCTATTCTGCTGATGTCACTCCAGAAGGATACCTCCCTTGAGTTTTATAGGTATTTGTCTGTCCTTCATGCAAATGATTGAATCATGTGTTCAGAAAGGAGTCATACCTTTCACAGTAATTAAGTGGAACAAATATTTCCATTGAACCAAACATACTTTGTTTTTATTTTCTCCTCAGTGCAAAGTTCTTCCTCAGCTAGGCTCTGGCAACCCAAAGATAAGACATTATCCTCATCACACAGATATTTTGTAAAGAGACTTTCCCACATCAAGAATGGTATTAAGCCGTGGTAATAGAAGAAAAAAACAACAGAGAAAAAGTGTTTAACTCATAAGAGTTACTACAAAAATATTAACCTAGAGAATCATCTGAACTTCTAAACTTTTCTGGCTATATAGCTGGGGATCTTTGTATTAAAGATGACTATAATATAATAGTTTGTTGTTGTTGTTGTTGATTTTGTTTTGTTTTTCTCCAGTGAGCCATGTAGAAAACAGTGCTGGTTAGTGTCACATAAGACAACTGCTTCTAAAAACGTGGTTGATTAAAATAATAGAATAATATGTCCAAGTAGTTTTCAGTTTGTTTTTCTGTGACTTGATTTTGGTGAACTTACAAACAAGGCAATTTGGCAAAATATCAGAACTTTTACCTAGAAATCTCTCACATTACAAGTAGAAAAGTCAAATAGTAAATGTCCTATTGAACCACTGCATGAAAAGAAAATTTAGTCTTATCTATTTTGTTTTTCTCATACCACACTATCTTATTACATTACTAGCTCTGGCACATGACTTCAGAGCTTGGGGCTTATTTCTGGCATGTTTAGTGACATTCTATAGGCCCTTGTGGCTTCTAATAAATAATAAAACAGAAGAAATTCCTGGATACCCAATGAAACGTTTATTTCAGTGTGAACCAAGCTATGTCATTGCAACTTTTGTGTTAGCAAATGAAAAGCTTACAAAACGACACCTAACTGATGTCCCCCAGCAGGGAGCAACTCCACCTGACACGTCAAATAATTAATGTGAAACTGCATATATGTTTGTTTCAAGGAAATATTGATGAACAACCTCTCTATCTTTATGCCACATTATGTTACAGCTTTTATAACATATTGCTAAAAAACGTCGTACTTGATGAAGTCATTCAAAGTTGCTGCCAAGTCCATCAGCTGCCTTGGATTCCACGCATATATTTCAATATTGTGTCCTCTATCTTCTCAAAGCAGCAAAATTCTTATGCAAAGGGGAAAATGAAGGTGAGGGGATTCAAATATTCATAGACAGTACAGACCAGAGAGAGCAGAGGAAACTTATTAGTATTCTGCTTTCATTTTAAAAAATCCGCCATTAATAGAGAGCAAACATAAACCTCAAATTGGTTCTCCAGGTAAACATAAAACCAAGCGTTGCTGCTGTGTGTGTCTGTGCTCACTACGGCACTAAATATTGGGAATCCTACAATGACTATAATGGATAAAGAAGAGAATCACTCTGACCCCAAATCACCTTCTGCTTTACAGTAAATTACATATTTTCTTAGCCCTGCATTTTAAACAAGTTATTAACCTAATAACTAACTTTGAGATAGAAGCTGCTTTTACATGCTCAACAGCACAACCACACCAACAGCGTCTAGATCTCAATTCCACGCACCATTATTAGGGTTTCCTTTCTTTGAGGATGTATCATTATGGGGAGCATATTCATAAGCCTGTCTGCATGGTTCCTGAGATGGAGTCTATGGATCTCTTTCATTGAAGGCAAGGTGTAACTGAAAGAGGTATTTGGAAATACCAATGAATGATGGCCATGAATACTAGCCTAACTATAAACCTATTAACATACTCAATTATTTATTTTTATAGACTACTAGTATCACTTAATATTAGTCCAGTGTTTTACATTTTATTTACTTTAACATTTATTTAACTTTTATATCCAAACCACACTGCATTTCCATAAAGGAGGTAAGTTAAATATTATCTTTTTAATGACAAGAACAGTGAATTTAAGGAATTGATGACTTGTTCAGGTTCTATAAGACTAGAATCCAGATTTCTCATTTCCTAGTTTAGGCCCCTTTCCAGCTAGCCAGAATAGCATGAGAAAGTTGTTCTCATAACAAATTAATAGATGAATAACACACCTGTCATTACACATTGAGTATAATATATCAGTCCTGGCTGGGCATGGTGGTCCATGCCTGTAATCCCAGCACTTTGGGATGCCAAGGCAGGGAGATTACTTGAGGTCAGGAGTTTGAGACCAGCCTGGTCAACATGTTGAAACCCTGTCTCTACTAAAAATCTAAAAATTAGTTGGGCGTGATGGCAGGTGCCTGTAACCCCAGCTACTCAGGAGGCTGAGTTGGGAGAATCACTTGAATCAGGGAAGTGGAGGTTGCAGTCAGCCGAGATTACACCACTGCACTCTCCAGCCAGGGTGACAGAGCAAGATTCTGTCTCAGGAAAAAAAAAAAAAAAAAAAAAGCCAGTCCTTCATCCTTACATAATCCTGTAGGAATCTACCAGTTCTTGAAAATAGATACAGAAATGTATATTTATTAAGACTGTGATATGTGCTGAGTATTATTCAAGGTACTTTATAAATAACTTCCTTGGATATGTCTAGGGCCCATTGTTGATGTCATTACAGTGAAGAGTTTAGATCAGGACCTCTGATGAAGACACTTACAAAGGTCCAGCTTTAAGATTTTAATTCAATGATTTGAAATATCGACTGGAAACTTAAGAACAAGCTAAAAATTCACCTATTTTCTGAAGTCAAATTTTAAATCAACCATATTGTCCCCACTTTCCTCCCAACTGTGCTTAACTGTGCTCAGGCCATCTTCCCCTGTCACAGTCAAAGCTTCCCTAATTGAGTAAAGCTGGTATGCATACTGGATTAAGTGTCACCACACAGCAGCAATTTTATCCCTGGGCCGGTGATTTACTACCTGTTCCTTCTTCCCTTGAAGTCATCAGGCCATAATTAATGCCTAATATCTTCAATTACTTGTCACCCACTAGAACATATGTGTTAAGAGAGTACAAATCTTGCCTATATTGTTTATTACTGAACGACCAGTAGCTGAAATGGTAGCTGAAAATCAGCACAGCTCAATAAATGTTTGTTGACTAAATGAAGGAATAAATTAATACTTTGTTTATTAAGTAATTACTCTAAATCAGAGGTGGTAAGAACAAACAAGGCATTGTATTTTTTTTTTTATCGGTTTCTATTTTCAAGTTGATCTGGGTTGAAGAACTTAATAAAGGTAAGAATTTTATGTTGCAACTAACACTGACCATTTACAAAACATTTATGAGACTCCCTGAGTCTCAAGATGTTTAAATTTAGGTGTAGCTCAGTTATCCCGTGGATTACACATCCTATGGCAGGTGTAGGTAGTCCAGGCCTGCATCCTTCACTTGCATTATTTAAGGCTTTAACTCTCACAGTGCCAGTCCCCAATAAAGCAATGGCAGAGCGATAATAAAAACAGTACCTCCTTTTTCTTTTCTTTTTTCCTTTATGATGCAGTTTCCTCACCTTGAAAATTATGCTTAATGATTAGTCCTGGCTAATTTATGAGGACTGTTAGTAAGAATCAAATTAGATAATTAATTAGATGTCCTCTGAAAAGTAAACTGTGAGATATTTAATCATCTGCATTTCTGTAAGTAGGTAGTGTCTTTTATTCAAATCAAATACAATCTTAAGCATTTTCTAATCACTGGGAAGAACACCAAAATGTTTTCTGGAATAAATGGTAACCTTTCTCCCCACTATCCCCAAAATGTCCAGTCTGATCACCCGGTGCCTTCGCTATTGTCCACACCTTACAGACTAGAATTTTTACCAGCGATTCCTCTTTAAGGTTAGATGATGTTATCTTGGAGACACACAATTTTCTTCCATAGTCAGCAATAAGCACTGCTATAATCAACAGTGATAAGTAATGCTGATTAATGACTAACAAGGACTGGGAAGAAAGAATCTGCCAGGAAACACTTCATAGAGGTGGAGGAAGAGGGTGTGCCTGAATGGTTCAGGACTGAAAGGATTTATTATAAGGAGTTGAAGATAAAGGTGGAGAGTTAGTTCTGAGCAACAGTAACACAATGGCAAGGCCTCAGGGATCTGAGGAAATACAAGACACTCCAGGCTTAATTTTATTCAACTCTAACTTGGGCAAACCAAATCCTCCCTTGGATTGAACTTTTAGTATGATCTACATGCCGTTCAGCATGTGGAGAATCTGAAGGTATTTCTTGCTCAGTTTCATTGGGATAGCAATTTATAAAACCCATTTTGCAGAGAAAGAAAAGGAGACATTACATACATGATAAACTTGCTGGAGGCCCTGCATGGATTGAACTGATCTTAGAACCTTAGTCATGATTCAAATGCCATCATATGCCCATAATTTCACTTAGAACAATAAAGCCTAGCATGGTCCAGGCTGAAGGCAAAACCTATTATTTAACAATCTACCGAGGCCTCTGCTGCTTTCTCACTCTGTTTATGTGAGTTTTCTCACTCACATGCTATGTGCTTCCCTCTCCCTCCTTTTTTTTTTTTAGCCAATACATCTGATATGGTTTGGATCTATGTCTGCACCCAAATCTCATGTTGAAATGTCATCCCCAATGCTGCAGGTGGGACCTGGTGGGAGGTGATTGGGTCATTGGACAGTTTCTATTAGTTTAGCACCGTCCCACTCGTGCTGCTCTCGTGATAGAGTTCTCACAAGATCTGATTATTTAAAAGTATGTAATACACTCCCCTCCCTTCTTCCTGCTCTGGCCATGTAAGATGTGCCTGCTTCCCCTTCACCTTCCACCATGATTGAAGGTTTCCTGAGGTCTCCCTAGAAGCCATCATGCTTCCTGTATAGCCTGGGGAACCACGAGCCAATTAAACTTTTTTTTTTTTTTTAAATAAATTACCCAGTCTCAGGTATTTCTGGCTAGCAGTGCAAAACTGACTAATACAATATCCAACATTGAAGTCAAGGAGATGAACTCATAATGAAGTCCATGAACCCCAATGAGCACCAGCTGTCTCTAGAAAGTATTTGACAGAAAACTACGCAAGCTTTACATTGTTCCTCAGAATTTAATTGTTAAAAAGCACTTGAAAATCTCGGTTTGAGTATGCTGTATACTCATCAATGCATTTTCATGACTTCACACAAAAACTATTCTCAGAACTGGGCAAAATTTAACATAGGCCTACATAGTGAATGTTTGTGATGTTCTATTTAACAAACATTTATAAAAAACTCAATAAGTCCAGGAAGTGGGGGTGAGATATATAAAGGTAGATAAAATTTTTCATAGCCTCAAGAATTTTACAGTCAGAGACACACACAAAATAATTATAACACAATGACATATATGTTATATTGGTTATTTAACAGAGCATGTTATTTTGGAAAAAAATTTCCAAGTGGTGTCAGCATTTCCTTTCTATATCCACCTACAAGAAAGAAGTCTAAAGTCTGATGGAAGGGGATTGTATTAGATTTGGATTGTCTGGGGCAGAGAGAGGGAATGTGGCAAAATTTTTGAGCAGGAAAGGTTGAAATGTCTGAATGTAAAATGTGAGCTTCTTAAAAGTGCTGAGCCCATGGATGGGAATGGTAGTGAGGTGCTCTAGATGGTGGGATGACAGAAGGATAGATGTGATATGGTGTCTGTGGTCAGTCTTGTGGACCACTTAGTGGTGCTAAAGGGACAGATGGTTGAGATTACACCAGTCCAGGATCACGGCTTTTCTTTTCTCTTCTGCCAATATGTAAGTTCCAGTTTCTCATATATTTCAATGTAGAAGGAGTGAGGTCTTCATCATAACTAAGACTGAATAGCCTGAATAGCCACTCATTCAGAAGAGAGGGGGCTCTGTAAAGATTAAATATAATTAGAAGAAATAAAAAGAGACATTTCTTACACTTAAAATTTGGAGCTATATCTATTATGCTTATATATAACTTGTAGGAACAGAGAACAAGGAATAATTAGCAAGGAATGTGGGAATGGGGAGGAGGCTATAGAGAGACCAGCATTTTCATTTGTAATTTCTGTATCATATCCTAAAATGGCCAGGTGTTGTCTTGACTTCCAGGGTACTAGCACTAGCACTCTTCCAAATCCTGAGTCACAGTTCACAAGATTGGCTAGTTACTTTTAGCTAGTATCTTTATTTGAGAAAAATATATACTTTCTTATGGAGAAAAATAATGAGTTCCTTGTGGTAGCTTGGGAAGTCTATTTCAATTTCTTTCTCTAGGGATGAGATTGGAACAGATGACTCCATGAGGTCCTATTGAGCTTAAGAGCAGAGGACGATTTGCTGAGATGTATATTGCATCATTATGAGCATTTTTTCCAGCAATTTTTATGGCATTGTATAGAATCAGCCATCAAAAGTTGCATTCACAGCCTTCACAGTTATGGGAACTTCCTAGTAGTATGAGCCTCAGATAAAAGAAGTTTGGTCATTCTTTTATTCATCAGAAACCTACCTGAGCCACCTCACAGACATACTTACATACTTGCAACTTGTTATGTGATATCTTACTGTCATCCCAACTTATTCATCCTCAATATCTTTCAGTCTCAAGAATATGTGTTGACATCCACCTTCTGACTTTCTCATTTAAGTTTTGATGGAATTTGTCCACTGAACCAGTCTAGGATCCTCGGCTCCCACTAACAGAAACTTACCTTTAATGGACTTAAACAAAATGAAATCTCCCATAAGGATATCAGGGGCTCATCAAATTGACAAAATGTTAAAGAAGCAGTGTAGAAAGTCCCAACTGGTCAGGACGCAATCACAGAAACAGAGTGGACCCCAGATATTTCAGGCTTTTTGTTCCTCTAAGTTTCAAATCCCAGGGGAAAAAACTCCAACTGCCATAATTTGGTCACATGCTCGCCTTTTTTTTTTTTTTTTAGAACAAAACCCCTCAAATTGTTGACTTTCAGACTGATTCTAATGCATCAGGGTTATTTATTCAAAGGGGAAGTCAGGATGTAGATTGACAGGAAAAATTGATAATAGCCAAATAAAAGAGAATAATGATGCAGCTTGTATCTTTATGGCCTGGGCTCATGGCCAGCTGCTAGTCTTCCTGCACTGCATTCATCCCCAGGCCTGCTGCCTGCCATACCCTGCTCAGCTCACTGCTCTTGTGAGTCTTCAGACTTGGCACAATCCTCAAGCTTCAGATTCTTCCCATCATGTTCTACATTCTACAGCATAGGATTGTTATAATAATAAAACAAGGAAATGCAAGCCAAAGACATAAAACAGTGTGCCTTGAACTCTGAAATAACAGTAAATACTATATGCTATCTGAAATCTATTAACTAAAATGTAATATTTTCTTGGGATCTAGGTTATAAATTGTGCTAGAAAGACCCGTGTGGGCTCCAATGGAAGCAATCTACTGAATCGGGGAAATCTTTCTTCTCTAAATAAAGGTCCCGTGGTTACTTCCACCTCTCAGGCCCTGTCGTAATTACCAGAGACCAGACACATGAGTCTCTCCTTGGCACAAGAGTGCTTGTCTCTGAGTTTGGTCAAAAGAGAAAGTGGTTCTGGGACCTGCGAGGCTATGTCAAAGCCAGATTATTTAGGAATCACAAAAATTTTAGAAAAAAATTTAAGGCATGAGACAGGCTTTAGAAGGACTGGTTAATAGTTTGAGGTCGGCACCACTTTGCTGTTTTCACAGGCAACTTCCCTTCAGGGTTAGCACAAATATTGCTCTTAGCTGCAACCTTGGTTCACGTCCTTCTGCTATACTGCCCTAGGTAGAATGAACAATGTCCCTTCTTCACAAGCCAATTTCTATGTCATAGAAATTGAGTTGAGATTCTCCCAACTCAATTTGCTTTAATATTATCCTTAGTCTCTGGCTCCAAATAAAGAGCAGTCCATGGCTCCCAAGTGAGCTTCTGTAAGCCATAATGGACTAGAGGTCTCCATGAGTTGCAAGTAAGTTCGCATTATGAGAAGGCTAGGAATGGTCCAGAGAGCACCATTACTAGTTAGTTTCAGTAAAAACAACAACTGTGTTTCATAGAACTGAATACTCTAACCTCCTTAAAGTGATCCCCTACCTCTTTTTCCATTCTTCTTCACTCACCTTAATAAACTCCTTGTTCTTTCCCACTTTAAATTCTGGTGTCCTGGGTTTGATGGTAGATCCTCTTCTCTTTAATCTTTTCATATATTTTCAAGGCTTTAAAATGTCACATATACGTGGACCACAACAAGAAGGATATTTTTACCTCAAACCTGCCTCTGTGTGCCAGAGTTTCTTATTAAACTATTTGATTTCTTTATTTGGAAGTAACCCCTGCATCTCAAATTAAGTGGTCCTAAACAGAAACTTTAATTTTCCCATTTTCTTCCTCACGCTTATTCTTTTTCTAGTCTTTCCCATGTAGTTAAATGTTATCTACAAGCATTCCATTGCTTAAGCCAGAAACCTAGAAACACCCAGGTTTCTCCTTTATCCTGCACCCCTAATCTGCCACATCATTTTCCTTCACTCCCACTCTACTAAGTTCTGTCAGTTTCACTTACAAAGCTATTGTATGTACACCCATTTTTCTTAATTGCTACTGCCAATACTTTAAGCCACTCTCATCTCTTGCCTGATACATTTTGTGAAAAGTGATATTCTTCAAGACACATGGAAATTACTTTTCCGCTCATTAGTCTTGGGGGAAAAATTGAGGAGTTGTCTTCTGATTCACTCAAGCCCTGATCCTTTCCTTTCTTTTGCTACCTTCTTTCAATAAGTAATTTTTTCCTCCCAATTCCTAGAGCCTCTGGCTTTCTCATTAGTCTCCAATGACTATGACTTGCCACTGTGGTTCCCCCCAAAGCCCAGCGGTGCCCCACACCTTATTCATGGTCTACCTCTCATGTCGAATTGAGAAAGGACCATCCCATTCTTCTGAAACAACCTTTTATTTTTTATGAACAAGTAACCTAAGACTTAGAAAGGCAAAGGTATTTCCATAAAGACAGATGACTTGGATAAAAATCCACTTTTCATATTTATGGTCCTTTGTAGAATTCTGCCAAAAGGATGGAAAAACAAGATTAACTGTCTTTTTATATATTTTAATAAAATGCATATGAAATTTAGTATTGAATATATTCATATAGAATCAGAGATTCAAAATTTGATAGAATAGAAATAACATATTGGAATCTTCTGGTTCAAAGTGCATGCTTTATAGATGAAGCAATTTAGCCTCAAAATCTCCTGGCCTCAGAGTCCCACAGTAAGTCAATGGCATTTGTGGGACTTGACTTTTGATCTCCTGAGGCTACTGCTCTTTCCAAAATGTCTCACTGTCTCCATCGCAATGCAATGTTGTAAAACTACCTGCAGTGCAATAGATATAGAAAATAAACATTGAATAATAATATTTAATGTTTATTTCAACAATTATGGCATGTTCTAAACACATTATGTATGTAAATTATTTTTCTTTCTAGGCTTTTGTTTTTAATTCTTTAACAACATGACAAAATCGTCTATGTTTATTACATACAATATGTTTTGAAATATATATATAATATGGAATGGCAAAATCAAGCTAATTAACATATACATTACTTCATTATGTTAACTTATTTAATTCTTGCAAAAAAAATAAGTTAAATTAGTATCCATATGTCATAGGTAAGGAAACTGAGACCCTGATTGTTTAGTACATTCCCCAAAGGCAACATATGGTATTGACATTTTGAGTATTCTTAACTTATGGCAATATAGTTGTTTGCATCAGTGCAATAAGAATCCATTTTCTCTTGCAATAGGATGCAATTGGAGAAACTGGTTGTCTTACCAAGGTTTTGATTGGAAGGGTATACTTCCCTTTAAGGAGTCAACTTAACTTGTAGAGCCAATAAAAGCTCTTTGGGGGAAACAAGACAAAACAAAACAAAAAACTGGCCTCACAACCTTGTCTACATGGTCCCTGTTCAAGGGACCTGTGGCCAGTAAAGAATGTCACTTTCTAACAGGCCCATGAACTCCAAGTTAATTTTGGGCCCTTAAGAGGAGATGATCACCCAACTCACAGGTATTTGAAGATACAAACCCGACTCATGGCTGGGCTCGGCTATAAAAGGTCTTATCTGAGAGTCCTTGTGGAACAGCGTTCCATCAAAGTCAACCTCAAATGCTTATACAGAAAGAGTTATTCTTGCTGCATTTTATGCAAATAATCAGGCCAAGTATAAGACTAAAGTCTATTTTGCAAACAACTCAGTCCTATCATGATTTTTTAACAAAATAATTTTTTTAAAAAAATTGAGGCTCGGAGAGAGAGAAATTATGTTTCAAAACTTATCATACATTTGTCATTAAATTCTAAACTCATTGGTTGTTTTTAAGTTTTTGCCTAAATTTTAGACTAACCCTGCTGGTTCCTGTTAACCAAACAGCAATCTCTGGCTGCAGCTCAGAAAGAGCAAAAGGGATGGATAATGTAGAAATACGGATCAGTATTCTGGTTCTGAGCAATTATCCTGCAAATCTTGCCAGGTGATGAGAATAAATAGGGTGTCCATCACCCAGAGGTTTCCCTTTTGTGAAAGTAAGACCAATGGAGCTCACCAAAGCCAAGCACCGTGCACCCAAATCCTAGAAAGCGTAACTATAGCCACCAGTTATCTTGGAATGTCAAAAGACATTGTTTTCTCTCCCTTGTTGGGGAAGGACTCAATTCCACAGTTTCACCTTAGCATTCAGCTTATGATAAGGAGTCTATGCAACCTCAAGCCCCCTGCTTCCCGCCCAAGACACATTTTAGTCCCAAACTCAATTCCAAGCTTTGAGTCAAAGCCCTAGAAAAGAAAACTGGATCTAAGAGATCCAGAGGCAGACAATAACAGAGTTTAAAAGGCACAGTGTAGGTAAGCATGGCTAATTCCTGATGATTAAACCAAGCCTCACATTTCATGGGTAAAGTTCATGCTAATATCTATGGCATAAATGAGGTCTAGGGAGCTCTGAGGCTACTGAGAGTAGTAGGGGTAGAGGCATAGGAGAGAGCAGATAATTCCTATTTTCTAGGCCCACCCTGCTTCATGGGTGCAAGCCACTTTGGCACCCATAGGTGGTACCCTGTCACGGTCGCCAGGACTCGGGAATACAAGGACAGAGGAAAGTAACAGGAACACCTCACTTTCCCTCCCTCATGTACCCCAGGTATCTGCTAGGAAGAGAAAGGAACTAGGGATGCTTGCTCTCTTCTTTCTAGAGAGTAGCCATCCATTTTCAGTCTGTATGCCTTTCAAATGCATCCTGAAACCCTGGGACTCCTTTGAAAAAAACACCTTCTTTTTCCTTTTCTTCTCCTCTGTCCTCTCTTTGCTGATAGGTAATTGTGTCTCCATACTATTGGACACTCCCTTGGATGCATCCTCCAAACTGGAAAAAGTTAATTTCCCAAACCTTAAATTGGTTGTCTTAGGACTGAGCTCAGGGGAAGGGAACCCAGAAGCCTGACACGCCAGAAAAAGGGTAAAAGTTTTTTTTTTTTTTAACCAATTCGGCTTTTGGCCTCCCTCTTTTTTTTTTTTTTTTTGAGACGGAGTCTCCCTCTGTCGCCCCGGCTGGAGCACAGTGGCCGGATCTCAGCTCACTGCAAGCTCCGCCTCCCGGGTTCCCGCCATTCTCCTGCCTCAGCCTCCCGAGTAGCTGGGACTACAGGCGCCCACCACCTCGCCCGGCTGGCCTCCCTCTTTTACCAGTGCAAACTAGTAAAAGGCCTCAGGATTTGTGAGCCATCCTTTTACCCACACCCCTTGTTTTGTTTTGATACTTGTTTTCTAATAACCCATTATGTCTCTTCTCACCTCAGGCCATCACACTCCAAACAGTCATGCAAGTGGGGCCTTGGATGATGGCCGCTTCTGCCGAGGACCCTTAGGCCTCTGAGGGAGCTCTGACTGCCATTTCCCCAAAACAGCATCCCCTTCAGCAGGAAGTAGTTAAGATGAGTCTTCATCCTTAGCCTTAGTCTTATCCTTATCCTTTTTCCAAAGGCAGTTAGATGTACTTTTTTAGAGTGGGGAATGAGGCAGCCAAGTAAAAAGGGGTCACTGGAGAACCTCCCATCGGCTTACCCCTCCGTCTGCTAAAAGATTTTATCCTTTTCCTTTTTTACCCAATAAATTCAATTTTTCTCATCCTTGTATGTTTCCATCCTCCTGGTCATGTGACAAAAACCCAGTTTTTAGCTGAACTGAGGAGGAAGTCCTGCAACATTACTGGCCAAATTATGATTATGAAGCCAATCATGAGGCTGCATGTTCAAGCACTACTCTGTAGGTTACTTGGAACTAATAATCATTGAGGACTTGTTCTGTTCCTGGCATTGTGGGCCACTGTTTACCCGCATTACATTAACAACCCGGATGCAGCCCAGATGTTACCTGGAGGATCTCCAACATTGGAGAGAAACTTTTGAAGGCCTAGAGTAGGAAGCCCAAAATTTATCTGGAGTTTCTCATAGATTTTCACAGGTTGTTTACTATTTATCCCTCCAAAGACACCTTCCCAAGCATTCAGTCACCAGAGTCCCATGAATTGAAGACTTTACCTGGAGTAATTCTTGACTGAAATTTCTGGACACTGGGCACAAGGATGTCATATTGTAGTACAACCAGTGAACAGATTAAGACTTATTATTAGCAGCTGCTTTCTGAATAAGGCCTTCGGATATTTTCCCTGGCTGAAAGCCTACAGTGGCCCCCTTTACTCATCCTGCTAGGTTTCTTCTTTCCATTCCTGGAAACTTGAAAATTATAATTTATTGTGTAGGGCAATTTAATCCTCTGTTTCATAGATTTTCTTTTTAACCAAGCCTTGAGACCTATATTGTCAGAGCCAAATGTCCCTCATTGTGTTTTGCGATACAGAAGGTTATTTTCTCCAGAGAGAAATGACACCACTCCCTAAGGAAGTAGAAGCTGCTGTAGTCATGGTTTTAAATAACAACCTTTTGCACTGCCTGTCTCTCTCCTTTCTTTTATTCTTATAATAATTTCATCAGGTAGAAATGGTTAGCTACATTTTAGCAGAGGGAGACGGAAGTTTAGAGACTTTAGTGACTTTTCCTGGATCAGTCCTTTAGAAAATGCAGGAGAAGTGATTCCATGTTAGGATTCTCCTTCTTCCTAATCCTACGGTTTTAAAAGTAGCTTTTGTCTCTCTGCTATTCTTCATTAGCAATTTTAGATCAAATTTTCTGCATGCACTGCATTACACCTATACTTGTTCCCACACTTTTTCCATGTTCTATTCATGTTCCATGTAAGTGTATATATCACCTTTCCCAAATTATTTTTGTAGCAAAATGTTTCAACAGTAAATTTGTAAACTTAAAATAGTTAGATTGTATTCATGTCTCCAGAAGCACTGATTTAAAAAAAAATATATCATTTTTTAAGGTAGCAGTTAAAAAGCAGTCTTTCTAATTTTTATGTAAGCAACTCTCCAACTGCTTGATTCAGCTTTATAATTTTTATAATTCAGATTTGAGATGTGAAATTATTGTTGCAAAAATAAAAATAGAAACAACAAATACAAGAGTAGTTCATCCACACCCACAGTCAAGCCCACTCCATACCCCAGAGTTAATTCTCTTGTCTGTTGGGCTTGCTGCCTTCCATGTCTCTCCTGAGAGCTTTTAAAATAGGCATTTACACACACACATTCAAACACATATACAATTTATATTATGTGGTTGAAAGTACTAATTTTGCTGTATTTACATAACTAGGATCACAGTGAGAAATGTTTTTCTTTTTTAAAAAATCAACATTATGCCATGGAGACTTTTCCTTATCATTTGAGACAGAATTTTCTTCCATCGTCGTTTTTCTTCAGTCTTACAGCAAAGAGTATCCTATTACTCCTCCTAGCTGCCAACATGATCTTTAAAAACATGCATATGATGGGCCAGGCGCGGTGGCTCACGCCTGTAATCCCAGTACTTCGGGAGGCCAAGGCGGGTGGATTACGAGGTGTGGAGATCGAGACCATCCTGGCTAACATGGCGAAACCCCGTCTCTACTAAAAATACAAAAAATTAGCCAGTCGTAGTGGCGGGTGCCTTTGGTCCCAGCTACTCAGGAGGCTGAGGCAGGAGAATAGCGTGAACCCAGGAGACGGAGCTTGCAGTGAGTGGAGAGTCGAGATAGTGCCACTGCACTCCAGCCCGGGTGAAAGAGTGAGACCCCATCTCAAAAAAAATAAATAAATAAATAAATAAATAAATAATAATAATAATACATATTATGGTGACTTTCTTGCTCAAAACTTTTCAGTGATTTCCCAATGAAACGGAAATAAAATTCAGACTTCTTTACCGTCTGTGGCTTCCAAGACCCTTACATGATCTGCACTTGCCTTCTCGTGAACTTCTCTCTCACTATTCTACCACTCCGGCCTCCTTGCTCTTACTCAAGAATTTCTTTTAGCTGTTCATTCTGATTGGAATTGTAGTCCTCAACCTCACTCCACTCTGCTCAAATGCTCATGGCTCTGAAAGCCTTTCCTTGGACAACACACTTAACATCTTCTCCATCTCCTCATCTGTTTTAATGTGCTTGAAGTGATTGCCCATTAACTGCAAATGTACTACTTTAATTTTAATTAATTTTGTTTGCCTGTTTCTTGTCTGCCTCTATCATTTGCAAGTCAGCTCTAAAAGAGCATGAATCTGTTTTATATATATTTTTGTTCATCACCATACCCCTAGAGGTCAGGACTGTGTGTGTACATTTACGAATGAATGATTGCCTGAATGACTCAGTCTCCATCTTTAGTAATGTTCTGTAACCTTCCACTGAACATCTATACCTTATTACCAATTTCCCCCTTTTACCACATTTATTTATTTATTATGCAATTACAGGCAATACTGCATTGAACCTTAAGAGGGTGGTTACATCTGGAGATACGAAGGGACTAGGTGATTGCAAGGGGGCACTATATAAAAGAATTCTGTGGTAGCTTGCAAGTTCTATTATTTTAGCTGAGTGGTGTTTATAAGAGTGTTTGCTTCATAAGAAGTCATTTCATTTGTTATGGTGGCTTTCTGTAAGAGTTTTATTTTATAATAAGGTGAGAGAGAGAGAGAGAGAAGAGAGAAGAGAGAAAGAGAAGAGGGGAGAGGAAGAGAGGAAGAGAGAGCGATGGTGTCTAAGTCACATAGTTGATTCCAGCCCAAACCTCAGATCCATGGGGTACAGAAGAAAAGGTCAGCCCAGGGAACACTGGTCCTTAATTTACCTGTTCACTGGTGTAAAGTTGCGGCCATCATCTGTTTATTTCTCTTTAAAAAGACCAAAGTGGAGCATGATCTGGGATTTTCCTTACTTGATGAGTGAAACTGTAAGTAAAAGAATCTGGGAATTCTGGGTCTGATTTGCTTATAATAGCTGAGAAAAATCAGTTCCTGAGATAAAGCAGGTTATGAAAAGAGAGGATCAGAAACATCAAAATACCAGATTTAAAAATTAAATAAAATGAAAAACAAGTCCTGGCAGCCACTGCAGGGTATTCTCCATTGTATCTGCTCTGCTCATATTTTTAATAATTTAAACAAAGTTTCCATCAATCACTGATGTAATTCTACCCATATTTATTTATTACAACTCATTCCACTTAATCTGCTGATGAACTCTTTCCTCCTCCTGGGTTGTTATGATTTGGGTTTCAGGATTTATACTAATCTGAAAACCTACATCCAAGGAAATAAATAGTCTTCTAGCAAAGTCTCCTTGGGTCCTACCTCTCAAAACTCCAGTTTGAAAATCTAGAAACTAAGTGAAATAACAGGAGAGAAAGAAGAAAACATATTGATGAACTGTAAGCAAAAATCCAATACATATCATTTGAATACTTAGAAAAATTATTTTATACCTACAATTAAACATTATGACAGGACCTTGTTTCATAAAAGTAAATCTCATTACCTTTTTAATCAAACCAATCAGGGGAAAGAATCCAACAATTCTAGATTAAGAAAACAGAATATCTTTGCCCTAGAGGGAAATGCATTAACTACAAAAAGGACAAAATTGATTGACTTGGGCCGAATTTGGTCAAATTCTTAGCAGAATATTTTGTACTTAGGTCAAAGTCATAATAGGATAATATCAAAAGATAACTATATTGCTTTGGGTAACTCATTTTTTCCTCACTTCTAATATTCTAACTATTATATATATTAGACCTCTAATATTCTAACTATTCCTACAATTCTTGAATACATATCTACTTTGTGGAGCTATGTGGGACATTATTTTTAAAAGGTAAATGTTTCTTAATTTGAGAAAGTTTAGAAAACAAATCCTTGACATAGTCTTATTTTTCTATTTATTTTTGTTGGAATGTTTCTAGCCCAGTGAAAGGACACTAACCCACACCAGACTTATGTCCTAGTTCCAGAAGCAAAGATTTAGTCTGTTATTACTTTTAAAGGAAGAAAGCTGTTGGAACCAAGCACTTCTTTCCAATGTTTTTAAGTGGACAGAAAATGTAATTGCACCTCTTGATGTTATTGTTATTTATTGATTTATATCTCATTCTTCACAAGATTAAAAGAACTGTAGAATTTCAAGCAACTCTTTTTCCTCCTAAGACTTTCTTATTATTTCTCCAGCAGTAGCTGGTTACAAAGGTTAAGTATGTATAGCTTTGTGTTCCTTTTGATGTGAGAACCAATCCACTATCATCTACAGAACTGGGCTTAGGGGAAGCTGAAATTCAAAATCCAGGCATACACTCCAGAGTGAAATACTTCCCCAAGTTGTCATTTATGTGATGGGTATTCCACTGAGGATTTAAATTAAGGCAGGACTTCACTGCTAGTGAAAGTGACTCTTGTAATAGAAAAATAATTTTCCTCTTGAAGCAAATCCACTATGGGTGTACATTACGGATCTGTTTTCTTGTCTTCGACTGTGAGCTCCTCAAGGGCAAGGTCTGTGACTTATTCATGTCTGGGTTTTGTTCCTGACATGTGTGTGTGCATCATAAATGCTTTTTGAACTGATTGCTCATGATTTCTTTCTTGATATGAAATCATGTTGGTGTACAATAAGGAAATGACCTGGTGAATCTACACATTTAATTTCTTTCATTCATTCAACATGTTTATATTCTTCATATGTGTAAGATACTGTCCTAAATTTTTTTTATATATATATACATTAATGTGTGTGTTTGTGTATGAATATTTATACATTAATGTGTGTGTTTGTGTATGAATACAATAAGGTTGTATCTTATTTCTATGTGTGTGATATGTATACACACACAGAAATAAGATACAATGTAGTATTAAGGACAAAATATATGACAGATAATTACAAAAAAAATAAGAAAAATGTATAAGAAAGAGCCAACATTGCAATAACAATTGTGAGGAAATGTTACTGGAAGAAAGAAAATTTTTAATAGCAATGCTGGACTTCAACCATACAGGTTATAAATTTCTATATTTGATATCCATGCAGACAGGCTTCTAGGTGAAACACTGAGAGAGGTAAGGGCTGCAGACAGCTTGGAAAGATAGGAATACTTTCTTGGAGATGCCACTTGAAGTCATAATATTGCCAAGCGAGAACGTAACAAGAGGAAGAGTGGAAGTCCCTGGGAAACACCCAGAGGGAAAGAAGAAGATTCAGGCAGGAAGCTCAAAGAAAAATGGGAAGAGTACAGTACAAGTGAAGTCTAAAGAGAAAAAATTCTCAAGTAAGGAATCAGTGGTGTGAAATACTGAAGGCTTGTGAACAGAGATTATTGGATCTGGTGACTGGTGGTAATGGTGACTTTAATATCAGTGTTTGTCAGTTTCTGGGGATGGAAATACAGCTCACGTAGCATTATAACGAACGTCAGTCTAACCTTTCTTTGATGATCAACAAGGTATTGTGTCAGAATTCTTGGAGAGTTTTGTGGATATCAGCTATAAGTAACTAGCATAGATGGTATAGGGAATTGTGAGGAATGTGTATTTGTCCTTGAATTTATTAGACCAAATTTTATATTACAATGTCTAGGACAGGTATAATTTAATATTTATTCTTATAGTTAATGTTTATCTCCTTCACTAAAATGTAAGCTTCATGACAGCAGGACCCATGTTTATTTGTTCACCATTGTATTCCTGATGTGTCAGTGCCTGCCAGGTATATTGTGGCACTTAATAATAAAATTTACTGAATGACCACAACAATCTGTTTCCTTCTTTTCAATCTGCTTGATGAATAAATTTTTAAAACATATCTACTACAGGTTCCCTATTCTTGATATTCTTGAATTCTAATTTTATTTTATTTATTTTTATTTTTTTTAGAGACAGCATCTCACTCTGTTGCCCAGGCTGGAGTGCTGTGGCACAATATTGGCTCACTGCAACCTCCACCTTCTGGGTTCAAGTTATTCGCATGCCTCAGCCTCCCGAGTGTCTGGGATTACAGGTGTGTGCCACCACACTCTGCTAACTTTTGCATTTTTAGTGGAGGCGGGGTTTCACCATGTTGGCCAGGCTAGTCTCGAAATCCTGGTGACCCGCCCTCCTTGGCCTCCCAAAGTGCTGGGATTATAGGCGTGAGCCACCACGCCTGGCCAAATTCTATTTTTTTCTATTTCATAGGAGAAAAGGTTATGACATCAGGAAAATTTTCAAAGAATAATATACAGATGCCATATTTTCTAAATACTTATACATCTGAGAATGTCTTTTTGTTGCCTTCCCTATTGTTGGAGCTCTGTAATGAAACCATTTCGTCTCAAAACCCAGTAAGTATTATATCATTACAAGTACTTTCATTTATAAAGGAAGTTGATGCAGAAGTACAATTTCACTTTAAAATTAACATATGCTCTTTTATTATATGAAATAAGAAAGTAAACTAAATAAATTCCCTACATCTCAGGTCAAGTTCTTGAGAACCAGCACTGGAGATCTTTATGCAAGCAACGTATTAAGGAGTGCTGCCATGAACATTAGAGAGTTAGGGAGAAGTACAGGGAAGCACAGTAAGGCAATCAATGGTGCAATCTCCGCCAGAATTCCATGAGGAATGGATGCAACCCTATCCCATAGAAGAATTGAGAAGTGTAGGTTGTGCATCAGTTATCCTGACACAATGCAAGGGAATTCTGCTTTCATACACCTGCATCAGCAGTCATTGGCTAGGGGCCAACTCAGGGGAATGAAATCCCTACGCACTTCTCGATCTCCATCCATTTAGGCGAAACAGGCTACAGCAGCCTGATGGCAGTCCGCTGACAAGGAGTCATAGGTGCTGGCTTGTGGGAGGGAAAGCACAACCAACCTGGAGGATGCACTAAAGTGATCAAAACCTGGCTCAAAGGGAACTGGGTGCAGCACTGGCAATGTCTGCTACACACCCCAAACCATAACCCTGGGTATTACCATCCTATAGAACATACCTCTTATATATTCCCAAGCCAGCTATCCATTTTTTTTTTTTTGTTGTTGTTGTTAAATATAGAACCGCACAGTTCAAACTGTTACAAGAAGGCTATTTCAAAGTCGGTGGTATTCTGATTGGCAAGTCCAATGGCACCTTGCTTTCAACAGCAAGATTAAATCCCAAGAGTTTCTCTGAAGCTGGTGTGAATCCATGGACTGTCAGAGAAGCCTGGCTTACCTACCGAGTATGCAGAGATGTCCTCTTTGCAAGGAGCTGGCCATTAGTGTGGTAGGGTGGAAGAGAGGCTGTGTGTGGTAAGAAGCAACACCGCTCTTAATCCTGGAGCGAGGGAGAGACATAAGCCTAAAGGATGCCGCAACATTCACTTTCAGCTCCTCCCTCATGCTAATTTTGTAATTATTATTCTAATAACATCGCCTCAATTCAAAAAGTATATAGGCTGAAACCGAAGTGTCCACCAAGGGGAAGATGAAGGGAAGCAGACTCTTCCTGCAGAACTAGAGAAAGATTTATTGTTTCACACACTAGGTCTATTGGGAGGCAGGGCTGAGGCACACAAAATGAACATGAGGGAATTCACCCAGATTCCTTACACAAAATGGTTTAGTCCATTCATACAGGTCCATTATATTTTAAAGCTAGTTATTTCTTCTCCATCCACAAGGTCCTGGAGGTTTTCTCTCTACAGACATGGAGCCATAGAAAATCTGGACTCATGGACAATGGGTTTTTAATGGAGCCCTAACAGAATGGAAGTTGTGTTGAAAGCAGAAAAAAAATTGCACTGCTATGGAAAACACAGGCATGGGAGACAGACTTTCAGAAATTTAGCAAAATGATATGGAAAACAATACCATCCGAAGGTCTTTCACAGATAAACATGTTGAAGCATTCATATACTGTTTACAGTGTTTCATTAATATATCCACCAACTCACATCACTGGCTATTTATTTTTAAGAGTCCAAGATTACAAGCATCATCATTGTAGCCAGAAAGTATGTAAAAACCCTTCGTTATTTACAGTAGTATCCAGCTCTTACCATTTTCTTAGGATACATTCTGGGAGTAGAATGACCATGGTAAAAATATATACACATTATTAAAGGAATTTTTTAAATCCTGAAAATTGTTTTTCAGTAATGTTATTCAATATGGACTCTATCCTTCAGAGTAACCCAGTGTGTAAAATAGATTCCTTAAAAAAAAAAAACTTTATAACAGATACCAATGGTATAGAATGTTCTTAATTTACAGTTAAAAAATTGAATATTTTTATGTTTTTATTTCTTTTCTTTCACAAACTTTTTGGGTCTTTTCTCCATTTTCTTATTACGATTTTCATTTCTCAATAAATACAATGCATTAATGACCTTAAACACCTGCCTCTTGTACATGCCAGGCATTTTTATTGGTTTGCTATATGTTTTTCAATTTTATCAAACTTTTGTTTTATGACAAGAAATTAAATTTTATTTTATCAAATTATTATAAGAGCATAACTTTAAAAAGTAAAAAAGAATCACAAGGCTTAGAATTTTAAAAAAGTATCTTACTCTTTCCTCCCACTCTTACAATTTCTTCTAAAATTTTAGTGATTTATTTTAGTATTTTTCCATATTTCTAAACAGATTATTACAGTACTATTTCATGATTTTTAGTGGTTTCCCAAGATGTAGTGATTTCCTATTTTGGATATTGAGAATTTTTTTTTTTTAAATGTTTTTCTCAAATCTCTCTACACTTTCTCTCGTTTCTTTCTTTCAACATAGTTATATCAAAACAGTTCTGTTAAATCAATAATCAGCATTTGAAATATTTTGACTTTACATATTTTTCACAGCTAAGCCTCAGCAAATCTATAACGAGATTTCCTTTCTTATAAACTCATGTTTTGATACAATTAACAATTGCTTCTTTTTTGTTGTTTGTTTTGAGAGGGAGTCTCACTCTGTGGCCCAGGCTGGAGTGCAGTGGTGCAGTCTCGGCTCACTGCAACCTCTGTCTCTGGGGTTCAAGCAGTTCTCCTACGTCAGTCTCCCGAGTCGCTCGGACTACAGGCACGTACCACCACTCCGGCTAATTTTTTTTTTTTTTTTTTTTTTTGTATTTTAGTAGAGACAAGGTTTCAACATGTTGGCCAAGATGGTCTCAATCTCCTGACCTTGTGATCCACCCACCTCAGCCTCCCAAAGTGCTGGGATTACAGGCGTGAGCCACCGTGCCCACCACAATTGCTTCATTTTGTACTGGCTTCTTACATGACTTGACATTCACTAACTTGCTCCAAATTCTTTTCCACACGGTCTAAATATCTGTTGATCGCTCAATTCCCTTTCCTGTTCTCCTCAGTTCTACCCCAAGCTATCTCTCTGGTACTCTTATCCTCTTGCTTCAGTCCAAACAAGTTACTCTCTGGGCCTGTTACTTTATTGTCCTTCTGGGCCAATTTTATTCTGGAAATTTTCTATCTCATTATTCTTGCTGTTATTTTAATCGCTTTGGTTTAATCCCTTGCTATGGTGGAGCTCATCTTCTCAAGAGTGGACTCCTAGACATTTTCTTCCCTTTGTCAATTGCTTTCCTAGGTTTTATATTAATTTTCATTGGCTTATTTTATTTACTAGTTTTAAAAATTATTTTTTGAATTACATTTTGAAAACAAACATTTTGCTTATTTTTTTTTTTGTCTTTTTATTTTATTTTTTTTCCTTTTTGTGGAGAACGGGGTCTCGCTATATTACCCAGGCAGGTCTCGAACTCCTGGGCTCAAGCTATCCTCCCGCCTTTGCCTCCCTGAGAGCTGGGATTACAGGTGTGAGCCACTGCACCCGGCTTTGATTATTTTTTTGAGAAAATATATCTTCTACTTTTAATAGTTTGGCCATACGAGCATGAAATTCTACATTAACACCTTTTTCTCAGATTTGGTAAATATTGTAAAATTGTTTTCAGGCACCCAATGTTTATCATAAGAAGTATGGTGTATCATGATTTTTTTCCTCTTGTATGTAGCCTGTTATTTTTCTTTCTTGGAACTTTAAAACTTTGTATTTAGTTCAAATGTTCTGAAATTTTTCAATGGCATGTCTTGCCACTAGCTGTTTTTATTTATAGTGCATATAACCTTACGGCAGTTTTCAATCTGAAAATGCTGCTATATTAAAATTATAGTAAATTTATCCTATCTTCTTCCTCTTTCTTAAGTTGGCTTTTTTCTTTTCTTTTCTTTTCTTTTCTTTTTTTTTTTTAGCTTTGTACGTTTTTTTATTAGGAATAATTTACTTGGGCATTCTACTTTCTAGATACAGTTTCCACTTACTTCTTTTTTGTTATGGAGATAGATCTTATTTGTTAAAGTTACCACAAATTTACCACGCTGTCATTTTATTAAATATTTTGGAATTTTTTTTTAACTTTGCAGAGATATTTTATGTACTTTAATTATTTTCTGTAACATCCTCTTCTTTTGTAAAGTTGCAACATTCCATCATTCAGAGGGTTTTTAATGTGGCATTCTTAATTTTTTCTCTGCATTGTCTTGGCTTCCTCTCAATCTCCTCATTATTGTTTGATTTTGTGTTTTTTTTTTTTTTGTAGCAGTTTATAGATTTTCCTAGGTCTGGTAATTCCTGTTTATACATAAAATTAAATAACTAAAGAGCTAATTGGAAGCAAAGTGTATTTATAGGATAGGTCAATGGATCAACCTTCCTGACTTTTTAACTGAGATCTTTTCCACTGAGTTGGTCACCATCCTTTATATAGTAAATTGTACCGTTTTTAGAATAAAATTTTTAAATATATTCACTTGTGATTTCTTCATTTTTAAAATAGACTGTATTTTTAAAAGGGTTTTAGGTTCACTACAAAATTTAGCAGACGTTACAGAGATTTTCCATATACCCCATTACATCCATACATGCCTAGACTGTTACATCATCAACAACTACACCTCAGTGGGACATTTGTTACAATTGATAAACTTAAACTTCTGTTGACACATCATTATCACCCAAAGTTTGTAGTTTTTAATCAGGGTTCACTCTTGGTATTGGTATTATACATTATACGCATTTCAGCAATTGCATAATAACATGTATCCAGCATGATAGCATCATAGAGTATTTTCACTGCTCTAATAATTCTCTGTGCTCCACCTATTCATCTGTTGCTCCTCCCTAATTCATTGCAACTACTGATATTTTTAGTCTCCATATTATTTCCCTTTTCCAGAATGTCATACAGTTGGAATCACATAGTGTCTAGTTTTTCCTAGATCAGCTTCTCTTACTTAGCGATATGTTTTTAAGTATCCTTCACGTCGTCGTGGCTTGATAGTTCATTTCTGTTTAGCACTGAATAGTATTTTATTGTCTGCATGTACAACAGTTTATTCATTTGCCTCCTAAAGGACAAGGGATTGCTTTCACAGTTCGACAATTATGAAAAAAGCTACAATGACCATCTTCCTTTATGTGTTCTTCCTTTATGTTGACCCAAGTATCTGCCTATGTCATTGTTATACTCTTTAAATAACTTCTTTTAATTATTCTTGAAAGGCTGTTCTGCTAACAATAAATTCCTCAATTTTTGACTGAGAAAGTATTTTACTTTTACTTTTGAAAAGTTCTTGCAGTTTATAAAATTCTAGGTTGGTAAGTTTTTCTCTCAACATTTTAAATATTTTATTACATTCTCTTTTCACTTGCATGGTGCCTGAGAACAAGTTGGATGTAATCCTTATCTTTGTTGCTTCTCTATAAGTAAGCTTCCAGCCCCTGTTGAGAGGTGACAACTTGCTAGCAGCCCTCACTGACTCTTGGCTCCTCCTCGGCCTCTGCGTCCACTCTGGCTGCACTTGAGGAGCCCTTCAGCCCACCGCTGCACTATAGGAGCCCCTCTCTGGGCTGGTGGAGGCCAGAGCCGGTTGCCTCTGCTTGCGGGGAGGTGTGGAGGGAGAGGCACGGGTGGGAACTGGGGCTGCACATGGTGCTCGGGGGCCAGTGGAGTTCCGGGTGAGCGCGGGCTTGGCGGGCCTCGCACTTGAAGCTACCGGCTGGCATCGCCAGCCCCAAGGAGTGAGGGGCTTAGCATCCAGGCAAGCAGCTGCGGAGGGTGCACTGGGTCCCCCAGCAGTGCCAGCCCCCAGCACTGTGCTCAAGTTCTTGCCAGGCCTCAGCTGGTTGCCTCTGCTTGCGGGGAGGTGTGGAGGGAGAGGCACGGGTGGGAACTGGGGCTGCACATGGTGCTCGGGGGCCAGTGGAGTTCCGGGTGAG